>NC_134552.1:27021915-27340129 GCF_025594145.1 Primulina tabacum
TTCTCTCAGCTACACCATTTTTCTGAGTAGTTCTGGCTGCTGAGAGCTCATGCTTAATTCCATCATTCTCTAGAAAATTTGAAAGAGTTTGATTGATGAATTCAGTTCCTCGATCTGATCTGATTCGATCAATTCCAACTGATTTTTCATTTAAAAGTCTTTTGAAGAGCTTTATCAGTTGTGAAGCAGTATGGTCTTTAGATTTGAGAAAAATAACCCAAGTAAATCTTGAAAAATCATCTACGACTACCAAGGTGTATTTCATTCCCCCTAAGCTCATGACTGGTATAGGACCAAAGAGATCTATGTGCAACAGTTCTAAGCATCGGGATGAAGATTTACAACCCTTGTTTTTAAAAGAAGATCGTACTTGTTTACCATACTGACATGCTGAGCAAAGTTTTTCTTTTGAAAAGTCTATTTTGGGCGAACCAGTTACAAGTTCATGTTTACTCAGATAGGCAATGGTTTTAAAGTTTAAATGGTTTAGTCTCTTATGCCACAACCAGTTTTTAGATGATTTGGAAGCAATAAAACAAACTGGTGCATAAGTTTGATCATTCCAACTGATTTTATATGTGTTTTCACAACGTTTGCCAGTTAGTATGATTTCATCAGTTGAAGTTTTGACTGAACATGAGTTTTTGTCAAAATGTACTGAGAATCCACAGTCGCATAACTAACTGATGCTGATTAAGTTATACTTCAGGTTTTCTACTAATAGAACATCTTTAAAAGTAAAGTTACCATGGATAAGCTTACCCTTACCCACAGTTCTACCTTTGGAATTGTCCCCAAAACTGATATTTGAACCACTGTATTTGATCAGCTGAGATAGCACACTTGCATCTCCTGTCATGTGTCGCGAACACCCACTGTCCAAATACCATATTGAGTTCTTGTTTGCACCTGTTACCTGCAGTCACACACATAATATAATTTGGCACCCATATCTATTTGGGTCCTGAACTGATTAGTCCCTTAGGAACCCATACTTGGATTAGTCTAACAGACTTTCCAGTAGCTGTATTCCAAATGGTTTTTCTCGGCTTTTGTGTGCTTGTGTAGTGTACGGATGATACAATATGTTTTTTAGCTTTATTCAACTGATTGTTCAGTCTATATCTCTTCTGAGCTGGCTTGCAGTTATAGTAATTGGAATAGCCATTCGAATAGTTTCTGTAAAATCTCTTTGATGACTGACTTTGTGAATCAGTTGAGATTTTTGACTATAACCAATTCCATATCTTCTAGCCTTGTTCATATTCTCAGTAGGTTGCTCAATCAGTTTACTGGGCTCAATTTGTTCTTGTACCACTGCTGATTTGACAAAGTGAATGTATTTCCCTTTGTCTATTGTTAGCTTTGGTTGAGTATCATTTGGATACATTTCTCCTTGAGTATTGAACCCTAAACCAGTTTTATCAGAAACTGATTTTTGTGAAATCTGCATTTCATTTAGTGCAGTAGATGATTTGTTCCAAGACTGAATAAGCTCAGTTTGTTTCAAGTTTTCAAGCATCAACTTCTGTATTAATGACTGATTTTTGTTTCTTTCTGTTTTAACTCAGCAATTTCCCTTTTTAGACTCAACCCATCGACTGATTCATCAGTTTTGGTTTTATTGTCTGTGGGATCAGTTTGCTTTGCTTTGATTTTTTCAAATGATGATGCAAGCTTTTGATACTCATTTACCATGTCATGTAATGTTAGAATGAGTTCTTCTCGTGTGAAATCAGTTGAGCTGAAATCAAATACTTGTTGGCTAGATGATTCTTCTGCTGCATCATTAGCCATCAAGCATTTTACTTCCTCATCATCACTAGTACTGCATGAGCTTTCTGGTTCCGACTCTTCACTGTAAGTTTCTGCCCATTTAGATTTGTTTTCTTCAGCTAAGAGTACCTCATGTTTCTTTCTGAAGACCTTCTTATCCTCCTTGGGTCTTCTTTTGTGTTCATATGATTTCTTTCTTCTATCAGTTGAGCCTTGACTGTCCTTCTTGGGTTTAGGACAATCAGCAATAAAGTGACCTGATTTGCCCCAGTTATAGCAGGCATTTGGTTCATCTTTGAAATTGTTCCTTTGGTATGGCTTCTGGAAGTTCCCTTGATTCTTTCTCATGAATTTTCCAAATTTTTTGATGAACAATGACATAGCATCATTACTCAACTGATCAGCAGATTTTTCGACTGAACTGATTGGTTCAGTTCTGACAGTAGCTAGAGCAGTTGTGGCTGCAGAGGTAGATGGTTATCCTTCTCTGGTCTGCAGCTCAAATTCATAGGCCTTTAAATCGGCAAACAGATCATGGAGTTCGATTTGGTTCAGATCTTTGGACTCCCTCATTGCCATGGTCTTGACATCCCATTCCTTGGGAAGACCTCTCATTACTTTTAGTGCAATTTCTTTATTGGTATACACTTTTCCAAGTGCATTTAACTCATTGATGATACTGCTCACTCTTTCATCATACTCGTACATTGATTCTCCTGCTTTCATTTTGATGTTATCAAACTTTTGAACAGCAATAGAAAGTTTATTTTCTTTGGTTTGATCATTTCCTTCACACAGCTGGATCAGCTTTCCCAAATTTCTTTGGCTGTTTTACACATCTTTATTTTGCTGAAAGTTACTTTGTCCAGCGTTTTGTACAGAATGTCTTTAGCCACATTATCAAGATTTGCTTTTCTTTTATCTTCAGTTGTCCATTCATCTCTAAGCTTTTCTATTCTTTGTGGTGCTCCTTCTGTAATGGCAACTGCTGTATTTTTTTTTAGAATCTTCATGGATCCATCAATTATGACATACCACATGTCATCATCTTGTGCAGCCAAATGAGCCTGCATTCTGATTTTCCGATCATCAAATTCTTCTCTGGAGAACATGGGAATTTTGTTAAATGAAGTCATGCTGGCAAGTTTTTAGATCAAAAGTATTCAAGAACAAGATTCAACCGCTCTGATACCAATTGATAGGATCGATTAACGTATCAAGAGTGTTTAGAAGAGGGGGTTGAATAAACACTCACAGTTAAAATTGGTCTTTTCTAATTTTGAGTTCAGTTTGGTGACAAACTGATTCTCGGAATCTTGTTGGTCAATGACAATCAGTTAAACTAAAGTAATTGCGGAAAATAACTGACTGAAAGATAGAATACGAAACTGAAATAAAGTAGGCAAGGGTTGTTTCTGGATGTTCGGAGAATTTAATTACTCCTACGTCACCCCTTCTATCTCAAGGATAGGATATCCACTAAAAGACTTCGATCAAATACAAAAATTGTACTGACTCACTTCAGTTTGGACTTATCACCGCCAAAAACTGAAACTCTTAGTATTACAGAATGTTCTCAGTGCGTAACTGATCTTAGCACTATCGAATTTCAACGATTATTACAACTTGCTAGTGAGCTCAAATTGTAGCTTTAACTGCTACGAATATATCAAGTAAGAGTGAGCTGAGATTTTGACAGAGTGACAGCAAGATTTTTAATAGAATCAACTCGCTTCCTCCTTCAGCTGTTCTTCTGTCATATTTATAAGCTTCTTTTCTCCAACGGTAACTTGAGATGAATTTGAATCTTTGTATCCGTTGATTTCTACTTGATTATTCCTTGGACATTGTTTTCTTCATTTATTGTGATGCGGCGTTTTAATTGCTTTCGCCGAAATGCATTTTTCTAAGCAATATTGATTGAAATGCGGTGTTGCAATCTTCTATGTCTCTTGACGGTTGAATCTTCTTTCTCGAGACATGTTCAGTTGAAGGGTGCTTAGCATACGGCTGAATATATCAACTGATCAGTTTCCAACTGATCAGTCAGTTGATTTCAGTTATTAAGTCCAGTTGCTGAGTTCAGTTTACTCGATCAGTTGATTCGTATTTTCAGTTGATTCATATTTTGTCAAACGCCGGAATTTAGTTTCCAACAATTTTTTTCATCAGTTGCAGGGTTCTTCTGTATATTCCAAGATCGATCTAAGATCTGGATATCATCAGCTGAGTGTCAGGGATTCTGATATCTCGAAGACAGCATTCAGAACCAGGTATGAACATTATGAGTTTATTGTCATGCCGTTCGGTTTGACTAATTTTTCAGCTATATTTATGGGTCTGATGAACCGTATATTCCAGAGATATCTTGATGATTTCGTTATTATATTTATTGATGACATTCTAATTTATTCGAGGAATATGATTGATCATGCTGAGCATTTGAGACTTGTATTGAAAATTTTGAGGGCTGAGAAATTGTATGCCAAATTGTCGAAATGTGAATTCTGGTTGAGACAGTTGATATTTCTGGGTCATATTATATCTGGAGACGGTATTTCTGTTGATCCTAGCAAGGTTGAGGCTGTGATCAGTTGGCCCAGACCGACTTCTGTGCCAGAGATACGCAGTTTTATGGGTTTAGCAGGATATTACCGACGATTTATTAAAGATTTTTCGAGTATTGCTAAACCGATTACTCAGTTGACTCAGAAGAATGCTCCGTTTATTTGGTCAGAAGACTGATTCCAGTTTTCTTGAGCTGAAGAAGAGACTAACCAGTGCTCCAATCTTGACTATTCCATCAGGTACTGGTGACTTTGTTGTTTATTGCGATGATTCTCACAGAGGGTTGGGATGTATTCTGATGCAGCGAGGACATGTTATCGCTTATGCTTCGAGACAGTTGAAACCACATGAGTCTCGTTACCTAATTCATGATCTTTAATTGGCGGCCATTGTATTTGCACTGAAGATATGGCGACATTATCTATACGGTGAGAAGTTCGAGATTTATTTTGATCATAAAAGCTTGAAATATCTGTTTTCACAATCAGAGTTGAATAAGAGGCAATGAAGATGGCTTGATTTATTAAAAGATTTTGATTGTGAGATCAAGTACTATCTGGGGAAATCCAATGCAGCAGCTGATGCACTGAGTCGAAAGGTATGTTCTTTTTCCTTATCGACTATTGGTGTTTCGAATTTGATAGAAGATTGTTGTTTGTCTGGATTAGTATTTGAGACAGATTGTAAACCTCTGAGATTATATGTTGTTCAAGTCGAATCAGAGCTGATTTTGAGAATTAAAGCGGCTCAGAAAGTTGATCAGAATGTTCAAAATTCGATATTGATGTTCAGAGCAGGACATCGATCAGAATATCAGGTACGTGATGGGGTACTGTATGTGAATAATCGTCTTGTTGTGCCAGATGTTTCAGATTTGAAACGACAGCTTTTATCAGAAGCGCACAGTAGTCGATTCAGTATTCATCCTGGTGGCAGAAAGATGTACAATGATTTGAAAAGACAGTTTTGGTGGAAACAGATGAAAGCTGATATTGCGGAATTTGTATCCAAATGTTTGAATTGTCAACAGGTAAAAGCCGAAAGAAAGAAACCAGGAGGACTATTACAGAGCTTATCTATCCTTGAATGGAAATGAGATCACATTTCCATGGATTTTGTGACGAAGCTACCGAGATACTCCCGAGGTTGTGATGTGATTTGGGTTGTGATTGACAGATTGACCAAATCTGCATGCTTTAATCCGTACAAGATGACGTACAGACATGACCAGATGGCAGAGATTTATGTTAGAGAGGTGGTCAGATTGCACGGAGTGCCGAAGTCGATTGTTTCAAACCGCGATCATCGGTTTACTTCGCACTTCTGGCAGAGTTTACAGCAGGCTCTAGGTACGAAGTTACATCTGAGTACCGCATATCATCCAGAGACCGATGGACAGTCAGAGCGGACTTTCCAGACATTGGAGGATATGCTGAGAGCTGTAGTGCTTGATTTTAGCACTAGTTTGCAAGATTCTTTGCCACTTTGTTAGTTCTCGTATAACAAAAGCTATCAGACGAGTATTGAGATGGCACCTTTTGAAGCGCTGTACAGTAAGAAGTGCAGATCCCCTTTGTATTGGGACGATATCTCTGAGGTTCCTGAGATTGGACCATATATGATCAGAGATATGACCGAAAAAGTGAAGCTGATTCAGAAGAGGATGAAGGCAGCTCAAGACAGATAGGCCAAATATGCCAATGTTCGACGTAGACTGTTGGTGTTTGAGGCAGGAGACCGAGTCTTCCTGAAGATTTCACCTTTCAGAGGAGTTGTCAAATTTGGCAAGAAAGGGAAGTTGTCTCCACGATATATTGGGCCGTACGAGATTCTCGAGAAGATAGGAGATCGTGCCTATCGACTTGCCCTACCGCCTTCTTTATCTGGGATACATGATGTCTTTCATGTATCGTTATTGAGGAAATATCTCTTTGATGCTTCACATATTATTCAGCCAGACGAGGCATAACTTGACGAGACACTGAGTTACTCTGAGAAGCCGATCCAGATTCTCGATCGTAAAGAAAAGCAGCTCAGAAAAAAGACTATTCCACTTGTGAAAGTTCAGTAGAGTCATCATGGCATCGAAGAATCTAGAAGGGAAACTGAATCAGATATGAGACATAGATTCCCAGAGTTATTTCACTGATGTGAGTATTCTTATTTAGCTTCTATTCCCCATTCCTTATTGTATCTGATTTGATTGCCTGTGATTTCGGGGACGAAATCGGATCTTAGGGGGGGAGAAATGTAATGCCCAAGATTTTGATTATTGTAATCTGATATGATTTGTTGATAATCGAGATGTGATTTTAGACGGAACGGATCAGACCGGGATAGCCGAAAAGAAGATTGAACTATGTGCGAGGACTGAACACCTCGCGCATATGCGCGACCGGACAGGGTGCATATACGCGAGGCAGGAATAGAACCTCGTGCATATGCGCGACATGGATCCGCGCATGTGCGCGAGGGTGGCAGAGAGTTGTGAAGAACCTCGTGCATATGCGCCGAGTGAGGGCGCACATATGCGCGAGCTGCAGTGTTGACACTCACCGAGACATAGTGTCTCGCGCATATGCTCCGAAAGAGGTCGCGCATATGCGCGAGACGTGCAATGCAAAGAATTGAGCCACATTGCTGAAACATGCAATATGTATGTAAATGGACTTCATTTCCTTCAATTATCAGAAAGAAAAACAGAGAGGAACTTCAATTCTTGTGATAGAGGAATTGTGATTTTCAGAAATCCGTCCGTCCGAATTATAATCCAATTGCAGTACCGTGATCCTCTCGTTACAGGCTTCGACATGACATAAGTTTTACTACGTTTTGTTATGTTTTGAAAATATGATGTTGAAGGAATCGGATATGATTCATATATGTTGTTCTTGACATGTTTGACATCGTATAATCGAAATCGGATCGAAGAACATATACTGTATGGAATTGTTATGATTTTCAGAGTTGATTTGATTGAGATGTGATATCAGATTTGTATCGTTATTTATTATGAGTTGTGGGAATTGATGTCTGTTGATTTGTATTGCTGGGTATATTGAGATTATGCTGTTATGCCGTTGAAACAGAATTTGATTGAGTTCTGATTATATCCAGTATTGATCTGAGTTGTATATTGATATGATACCCTCGATATTGTCGTTGCCAGATTGAGTATTGACAGATTTGAGTCCGAGACTTCGACAAAGTCATTGTAACAGAAAGAAAGGTATAAATCAATATTGATCAGGGATTGCACAACTCGAGTTAGATTCAAATTGAGTTTCCCAAAATCACATACTGAATGATTATTGCATTGAAAATTGCAATTCTTGAGATTGAAATGCTTAGTCTATTGAGTTATAGCAGAGCATGTGTCGAGTCATGGGCTGATGTGCCTCATCATTGGCTTATGTGCCAAGTCTTCGGCTGATTCGCCAAGACACTGGATGTTTGGTTTATATCGATGTCGCTTAGGAATTGATTCATTCCTATGTATATCGTACTAATGTCCAAGAACCAGGATCCCTAGATTAGAGATGAGTCGAGTCTGAGATGACGTGTCCAGAGTTATTTACAGTTTATAACGATTCATGTCTTTCAGATTTGATACATGTTATTGATATTTGTTCCATGCTTTTATATCTGTTTATATGATTGCATGTTACATTGTTTATACTGGGATGTATTTCTCACAGGAGTTATCCGGCTGTTGTCTTGTTTGTATGTGCCCATGACAACAGGTGGGGCAGGATCAGGATCAGGAAGAGGATGAGAGATTCAGAATTAGCGTGGAGATCTGGACTTAGAGTAGATTGATTTTCAGTACTTGATATAGTGACTGAACTTTAGTTTGAGATCAAATAATGTTGTATAAGACTGGTACTTTTATATTGACATGTATATTAGATCGAGTACATTACGTTTCCGCACTTGTACTTTAAAGAAAAAATTTTATGTCTCACATTTCATAATTGTTATATTGAATCCTAATAATGATTAAGAAGACAAATTAGGTTCGGGTCCCCACAAAAGCCAACCTAGACAATGTGGCTAAGGATATCTTATATAAAACACTGGATAAAATCACTTTCAGCAAAATCAAGATGTGCAAAACTGGCAAAGAAATATGGGAGAAACTGATCCAGCTGTGTGAAGGAAACGAGCAAACAAAATAGAACAATTTATCAGTTGTTGTTCAGAAATTTGATAACATCAAGATGAAAGCTGGAGAATCCTTGCACGAATATGATGAGCGGATCGGTGTTATTATCAATGAGCTGAATGCACTTAAAAAAGTGTATTCGAACAAAGAAGTGCCACTAAAGATGGTCAAAGGTCTTTCCAAAGAATGGGATGTCAAGACCAAGGCAATGAGAGAATATAAGGACCTGAACAAGGTTGAACTTCATGACTTGTTTACTGATCTAAAGGCTTACGAGTTTGAACTACAAACCAGAGAAGGAGAACCTTCTATACCTGCTGCCACAATTGCTTTAATTGCTGTTAGACTGGAACCAACTGGTTCAGCTAACAAATTTGCTGATCAACTGAGCAATGATGCTATGTCATTGTTTGTGAAAAAATTTGGAAGTTTTATGAGAAGGAATCAAGGAAACTTCCAGAAGCAGTATCAGAAAAATCAGTCCAAAGAAGAATCCTATGCTTGCTACAACTGTGGCAAATCTGGTCATTTCATAGCAGACTGTCCTAAGCCAAATAAGGACAGTCGAGTATCAACTGAAAAGAGAAAGAAGCCTATGAGCACAGGATAAGGACCAAGGATGATAAGAAATCTTTTAAAAAGAAACATGAAGTGCTTTTGGCTGAAGAGAGCAAATCTAAGTGGGCTGAAACTGACAGTGATGAGTCAGAATCAGAAAGCCAAATCAGTTCAAGTGAAGATGAAGAGGAAGTCAAGTGCTTAATGACAGATGATGCTGAACTGGAGTCAGCAAGTGAACAGGTATTTGACTTCAGCTCTTCTGATTTCACTCGTGAGGAACTCATTACCACATTGCATGACTTGGTAGATGAGTATCACAAACTTGCTCAATAATTTCAGAAGGTTAGAACTGAGCAAACTGATCCCAATGAAAATAGAACAGAAACTGATTAGTTAGTTGAACTGTTGAGTCTAAAAAGGGAGATTGCACAGCAAAAAATGAAATGGTTGAAAATCAAGCTTTGATATGTCAGTTAAAAACAGAAATTCGAAAACATACTGAACTGATTGAAGCTTAGAACAAGTCTTCAGTTGCAATTATTGAAATGCTGAATTCACAAAAATAAGTTGATGATAAAATTGGTTTAGGTTTAAACAATCATGTTGAAAATTCTGCAAGTGATACACGACCAAGGTTGAATGAAATCAAAGGAAAGTACATTACCTTTGTAACATCAACCATGGTAAATGAATTCTCAGAACCTAGTAAACCAGCTTTTCAATTGACTGAAAGTAAAAACAAAGGCAAACGATATGGAATTGAATATAGCTCTGAGAGTTCAATTGATACAAGAAACTGGTCACGTAAACGATTCAGTCACAAAAATCAGTACTCAAGGAATGGCTATTACAAATATTACAACTGTAAGCTAGTTCAGAAACGATATCAAAAAAATATTTAGTTGAAAAAGGATACAAATCATATTGTTTCATTCTCACATCACACACATATTGCCAAGAATTCGAGAAAAATCATTTGGGACACAACAACTTGGAAAGTCAGTTAGACTGGTCCTAGTCTGGGTTCCTAAACGACTAATCAGTTCAGGACCCAAATGAATATGGGTACCAAAATTATATATACTGTGTGATTGCAGGTAATAGGTACAAATAAAGAAACAACATGGTAACTAGACAGTGGCTGTTCGCGACATATGACAGGAGATGCAAATTTGCTATCTCAACTGATCAAATATAATGGACCAAACATCAGTTTTGGAGACAACTCCAAAGGTAAAACTAGGGTAAGGGTAAGCTTATCCATGGTAACTTTACAATTAAAGATGTTTTGCTAGTTGAGAATTTGAAGTATAACTTGATAAGCATCAGTCACTTATGCGACAATAATTTCTCAGTTCAGTTTGACAGACACACTTATTCAGTTAGAGACTCAACTGATGAGGTCATCCTAACTGCAAATTGTTGTGGAAATACTTACAAAGTCAGTTGGACTGAACAACCTTATGCACCAGTTTGTTTCATTGCTCCCAAATCTTCCAAAAAGTTGTTGTGGCATAAGAGGTTGAACCACTTAAACTTTAAATCTATTGCCTATCTGAGTAACCATGATCTTGTAACTGGTTTGCCCAAAATAAAATTTTCAAAAGATAAAGTTTGTTCAGCATGTCAGTTTGGTAAACAAGTAAGATCTTCATTCAAAAACAGATGTTGTAAATCATCTTCCTGATGCTTAGAACTGTTACATATAGATCTTTTTGGTCCAATACCAGTCATTAGTTTAGGGGGAATGAAATAAATCCTAGTAGTTGTGGATAACTTTTCAAGATTTAATTGGGTTATTTTTCTCAAATCCAAATACCAAACTGCTGCACAACTGATTAAGCTCTTCAAAACACTTTTAAATGAAAAATCAGTTGGTATTGATCGAATAAGGTCTGACAGAGGAACTAAATTCATCAATCAAAATCTTTTAACTTTTCTAGAAAACACTGGAATCAAGCATGAGCTCTCAGCAGCTAGAACACCTCAGCAAAATGGTGTAACTGAGAGAAGAAATCGGACCCTTAAAGAAGCTGCTAGAACAATGCTTGCTGATTCATGTATTTCTCAAAGGTTTTGGTCTGAAGCAGTAAACACTGCATGTTATACTCAAAACAGATCAATGATTAATAAGAATCATGTGAAATTACCATATGAGATCTAGCATGGAAAAAAAAGTGTGGTTTCTTATTTCAACATATTTGACTGCAGATGTTTTATTCTTGATAATGGTAAAAATAATTTAAAAGCCTTTGATACTAAATCTGCAGAGAGAATATTTCTTGGATATTCTTCAGTTAGCAAAGCATATAGAGTTTTTAATAAAAATTCTTTAAATGTTGAATAATTTATTCATGTTGTTTTTGATGAAACTATACTAACTGATAAGCCAACTGATCCAGTTGAGCTAATTGATCGATTTACAGAGATCAGTTTGGAGGATGAAAGTGAAGAAGAAAATCATATCAATTGAAATATCTTTCAAACATCTGAACTAGAAATACTAGATCAATCAGTTGAACAGGAACCTGCTCCTGATAATCAGTTGGTGGAGCAAACAGATGATATTCAGTTACCAACTGATACAGCTCCAACTGAAATTGAAAACATTCAGTCGCCAACAGAAGAAGTTGCAGATATGAAAGAAACAAGTACTGAATTCAGATGGAAGAAGTCACATCCACAAGAATTGGTGATAGGTAATCCATCTGACCCGGTAAGAACAAGAAATCAAATGCTTTATTTGTTCATTCATTCTGCTTTTGTCTCACAACTGGAACCAAAGAAAGCTGATGAATCTCTTGTTGATTCTAACTAGATAAATGCAATGCAAGAGGAGCTAAATCAGTTTACACATAACAATGTCTGGAACTTAGTTCCAAGACCAGTTTGCAAAACTATTATAGGTACAAAATGTGTATTCAGAAATAAACTGAACGAAGATGGTTCAGTTGCACGCAATAAAGCAAGACTTGTCGCACAAGGATATAGGCAGGAAGAAGGAATTGACTATGATGAAACATATGTACCAGTTGCAAGACTGGAAGCAATCAGAATGTTCCTTGCCTATGCATCATTCAAGCACTTCAAAGTCTATCAAGTGGATGTAAAAAGTGCATTTTCTGAATGGTTAGTTGCAAGAAGAAGATTTTGTTGAACAACCTCCAGGTGTTATCAATCACTCCTTTCCTGATTATGTCTATCATTTGAACAAAGCTTTATATGGTCTTAAACAAGCTCTAAGAGCTTGGTATGAGACTCTTTTAAAATTCTTAATTGATCATGATTTTACTGTTGGATCAGTTGAAAAGACTTTGTTCAAATTTTCTAAGAATGATCACATTTTACTTGTGCAAATATATGTTGATGATATTATATTTGGGTCAACTAACCCAAAATTATGTGAGAAATTTGCCATGTTAATGCAGGACAAATTTGAGATGAGTATGATGGGTGCACTGACATTCTTTCTCGGACTACAAGTGAAGCAACTGGAAACTGATGTGCGGAATTTATCAAAGAAGGATGATGAGTTTGACAAAAAGGGGGAAACATGAGAAATAAAAGATTACAAAGGGGAAGACAAAGGAAAGAAGAAGAAATAAAGATCAGTTGAAGACTTTAGCAAGAATTATTTATTCTTTTATTCTTTGTACAAATCTGTACATAAGAAAAATTATTTTATCTACAATCAGTTCGAAGAATATTTTTTAAGTTCAGTTGATCAGTTCATACTTTACAAGTTTTGTCAAACACCAAAAAGTGGGAAATTGTTGGAAACTTAATTTCGATCATTTGACAAACAAAGTGATTAATTAATTGGACAAATTGATCAAGTAAATTGTAGTAACTGAACTATACAAATCAACTGACAGTTGTCTAACTGAAGATTAATGAGCAGTTTATCGAAGGCAAATGAAACCAGCTGAACTGAACTATCGAAGACAACTGACTGATCAGTTGACATATTCAGTTGTGAGCTTATCAGCTGATCATTCCGCTGTGAACATCATCAGTTGAAAAGGACATTCAACCGACAACAGTACAAAGCAGACTGCAACTCGTTGTGGAACGCCGCATTTCAGAGCTTACAGTGTATGATTGTCAGAAGAATATTGACGTGACAATCAACGGATATATTGATTCAAATTATATTTAATGTTACCGTTGATGAGAAGCCTATAAATAGGTGAGAAGAGCAATTGAGCAATAAATCAATTGATCTATCTATTCTCAAGCTTGCTGTTACCTTGCTGAATTTATAGCTCTTACTCAAAGATCAAAAGCTCACACTTATCTGATTTATCTGTAGCATTTGAGGCTACCTTTCGAGCTTACAAGAACAAATCGTTGTATTTTTTATTTGATCTTAACTAGATCAGTTGTGCTAAGTTCAGTCGAAGAACTGTGAGATATTTAGTAAACCAAGAGTTTCAGTTTTGGCAGTGTTAAGTGCAAACTGAAGTGGGTCTGTACAATCTTTGTATTTATTAAAGTCTTTTAGTGCATATCATATCCTTGTGATAGAAGAGGTGACGTATGAGTTATTTCATTCTCCGAACATCCATAAATCTTCGTGTTATTACTTTAGTTATTTATTATATCTTTAAATCAGTTTATTTCCGCAACTGTTATCAGTTAAACTGATTGTCATTAACTGACAAGATTCCTAGTTTCATTTTGTCACAGAACTGACACTTCAACCGAAAAGATTCAAAAATCGTGAGTGTTTATTCAACCCCCCCTTCTGAACACTTTTTAACCTATCAACCAATCCTAACAACTTCCATGTTGGGATCTCTAGCGGTTGTATGAGTCTTCTGAGTCGTTGATGTTCTGCTTTGACCTGTTGACAAATTTGGCATTTAGCGACAAAGTCAGCTGCGTCCTTCTTCATTCCATTGCACCAGCAATTCTGTTTCAAGTCTCGATACATTTTGGTGCTCCCAGGGTGAATTGAGAACTTTGACTTGTGTGCCTCAGACATTACTTCTCGTCTTATATCATTGAGATCTGGTACACACAAACGTCTTTTCATCCACAGGACGCCTTTCTCATCAGTTTGGAATTCTTGAGCTTTTTCTTCTTGAAGTTGCTCCTTAATTTTTGCTATGGAAGGATCGTGATTTTGCTTCATCTTGATGGTTTCTTGAAGGCATGGTTGAGTTGAAATAGCCGATAAATTAAGTTTTCCTATGTCTCTTCGGCTCAAGGCATCTGCTAGCTGTTGTGTTTACCCGGATGATAGTTGATTGTTAGATCATAATCCTTCAAGAGTTTAATCTACCGTCTATGCATCATGTTTAATTCCTTTTGAGTGAATAAGTATTTTAGGCTTTGATGATCGGTGAATATCTCGCATTTAGCACTATATAGATAATGTGTCCATATTTTTAGTGCAAATACGATGGCTGCTAACTCAAGATCATGAGTTGGGTAATTTTGCTCATAAGGTTTTAATTGCCTTGATGCGTAGGAAATTACCTGACCTTTCTACATAAGTACACACCCTAATCCTCCCTTTGATGCATCACTATATATAGTGAAGTTCTTTCCATCTTTCGGAAGTACTAGCACTGGTGTAGATGCAAGTTTTCTTTTAAAAATCTGAAAACTCTTCTCGCATTCTTCGCTCCAAATGAATCCAGAGTTTTTCTGTGTGAATTTGGTGAGGGGTATGGCTATTGAAGAAAATTCTTCAACAAATTTCCTATAATATCCAGCTAAACTCAGAAAGCTTTGAATCTCAGTTATTTATTTTGGTCGAGGCCAGTCCACAATTGCCTCTACTTTCTTGGGGTCCACTGAAACACCTAGTTCAGAGATTATGTGTCCCAAGAAGGTAATACTTGTTAGCCAAAATTCACATTTCTTAAATTTGGCATACGGTTCTTTTTCTCTGAGTGTCTCTAGAGTGAGGCGAAGATGTTCCTCGTGATCTTTCTTACTTTGTGAGTACACAAGGATGTCTTCTATGAATACGACCATGAACCTATCGAGGTATGGTTTGAAGACTCTATTCATGAGGTCCATGAATGCTACTGGAGCATTGGTCAGTCCAAACAGTATTACCGTAAACTCGTAATGGCTGTATCTCGTCCTGAAGGCTACTTTAGGAATATCTTCTACTTTGACCTTCAGTTGATGGTATCCTGACCTCAGATCGAGTTTTGAAAAGACCTTGGCTCCTTTCAATTAGTCGAAAAGGTCATCCATCATCGGGAGAGGGTATTTATTCTTAAATGTAATCTTGTTCAATTCTCTATAGTCGATACATAATCTCATACTCCCGTCTTTCTTTTTCACAAATAGTACGGGGGCTCCCCACGGAGATGCACTGGGTCTAATCTGCTTTTTATCCAACAACTCTTGGAGTTGGTCCTTGAGTTCCTTTAATCCTGCTGGGGCCATTCTGTATGGTGTTTTTGAGATCGGTGCATCCCCAAGAATCAAGTTGATCTCAAACTCCACTTCACGGTCAGAAATCGTACCAAGCAATTCTTCAGGGAAGACGTCTAGAAATTCCTGAATAACTGGAATTTCCTCTATCTTCAAAGTAACTTCGTCATTTACCTCGCTGATCATTATAAGTAAATTTCTTCACAACTTTTCATGGCATTCCAAGTTTGTGATGCCGATAGAAGAGAGTTTTGCTCTTTAGATTTACCATGGTATATGATCTACTCATGGTTTGGAGTCTGCAATTTGACACTCTTCTTCTGGCAATCCACCAAGGCATGATTCTTAGCCAACCAATCCATTCCTAGGATTGCGTCGAACTCAGCCATATTTAGTTAAATCAGTTCTGCCTTGAAGATTTTATTACCGATACATATTTTGCAATTTCGATGTACCTTAGAGGTTTCAATCGTTTTGCTAGTAGTCGTTGCTACTCTTAATG
Organism: Primulina tabacum; assembly: GCF_025594145.1. Lineage (NCBI taxonomy): Eukaryota > Viridiplantae > Streptophyta > Magnoliopsida > Lamiales > Gesneriaceae > Primulina > Primulina tabacum. Next base: position 27,037,887 of record NC_134552.1, read on the forward strand.
ATTCACTAAGAGTTTCTCCTTCTATTTTCAGTTTCTTAGCAAATCTTTTGGATACAAACGAATGGGTATCACCAAAAATCAAACAGCACATAAGCATGCATTTTATTGATCAGAATAGTATTTGCTACCACGTCATTTGCTTTATCTTCTTCCTCTTGCGTTATGACAAAGATCCTGGCATTGGGCTTGTTCTCCCTCGACTTATGATTTTCTGCGTTTGGTTAATCCCTTTCTCCTTGTTCTCTGGACAGTCAGCAATCTGATGGCATAAATTCCCACACTTGAAACAAGCACCAGTGTTCTTGTAGCATTCTCATGAGTGTCTCATGTTGCGATTTGGACAAGGCTTGATTTCCTTGTTGTAAATGGTTGGGAAGGCTCCTTTTGACGGTCCACTTGTCTGGTTGGGTCTTTTAAAATCCTGTCCTCTAGGGGATGACTGACCAGGAAAGGGTCGTTTGTGCTTTCCCTCTTCCTCTCTGCGCATGATGTCAGTCTCAGCGCTCATGGCAGCTCCCATTAAGTCAGCAAAATTTGTAGGTTGGAATACAGCTAAAGCTGACTGTATTCGATTGTTTAGCCCTTTCTTGAAACGATGCATCTTTAGCCTATCTACCATTATAGATGGAACGTATGTTCCAAGATCATTGAAATTTTAGGTGTATTCAGTCACCATCATGTCTGAAGTTTGTTTAAAGCTTTCAAATTCACTTAGATTTTGCAAACGGAATTCCGCCTGATAATATTGCTTCAGGAATTCCCTTCTAAATGTCTTCCATGCAATTGGCTCATCCTCGACCATAGCCGGCGAAATAGTCTTCCACCATTTGTGTGCTCTTTCCTCAAGAAATGGTATCACCACTTCTACCTTGAGTTCTTCGTGCACTTCCAGCAGATGAAGTTGGTTTTCTACATTTTTGAGCCAGTTGTGGCCAACTTCCGGGTTGGGATTCCCATCATAGGTTGGGACTCGGTTTTTTCGGAGGGATTCATAGTGGCACTTAATACCACGTGGCTGGGGTTCTGGTGGTTGCTAGATAGCATTGTCGGTGTTTGGGTTCAGAATCCCTTGTAGCGTCGCGGCCATAATGGTGGCAATTGCCATCATGTCACCTTGACAAAGGTTAACTCCGGGTGGTGGTGGAGAGGTTCTCTTCATCATCCTAATTGGCTCTTTGTGGTTATTGTTTCTTCGTGGTCTTCCTGCCATTTCCTAGAGAAACCGAATGAAATGATTTAGAATCAAGGTAAGGCATGTGGGGACCCGGACGCTAATCATCTTCTTAATCATCTTTGGGATTTAATTATCAATTAAGATAAACAGGGTCTAAAAATTTTTCTTTTTAAAAATGTAAGTGCGGAACGTAATGGAATTTAACTAATATACATCTCAGTATAAAATTATAATAATGTACAACAATTATTCAAACTAGTCTAAGGTTCAACTACTAAATTTCAAGTATTAAATCAAGTCTACAATAAGTCCGGAATCACCACTCTAACTCATCTTCTCTCATCATCTTCTTGACCCCGATCCTGCCCCACCTGTTGTCATGCACACATACAAAACAAGACAACAGCCGGATACTCCGGTGAGAATAAATCTCAGTATAAAACATGGTAGACATGCATATACACAATATAAATCATAAAGCATATTATCATGCATCAAATCAATAACAATAGGTTTCATAGTCTATGAAACTAAATCAAAATAAGCATGCAGTAACAATGGGTTCCATAATCTCTGAAACCAAATAAAATAAGCATGCAACTCAATTCAATTCATATCTTGACTCAACTCAATTCTAACTCTAGGGATCCCTGTGTGAATAAGATGTAACAGGTCTCCCACCTACTCTCCCAATCATGGTGGCGTTACATCTTATTCCTAAACTTCAGTCTGGTCTGTATCGAAATCTACAATCGGAGTGAATCTGATCCGAAGCATCGATATCACTGAACGTTTAGAAAATTGGCGTATCTACCAATGATACTCCTATCTCAGTACATATATATAAATCAATATAAAGTACAAACAGAACAAGTATGTGATTTTGTTGGGAAACTCAAATTGAATCTCATTTGAGTTGTGTCTTCCCCAAACAAACATTGAATTATACCTTTGTCTCCCCGGACTGACGAAGACGAAGTCTTGTATTCCAATCTGTCCATACCCAGTCTGGCAATGACAATCACATAAATACAATATCAGTATATAATTCGATTCAAAACCTGTTCTGATCAATACTCAAATCAGTATATAATCCGATCCATATCTGAACAAGGTACAATCTAATTCATATCCACGATATCATCGAAATCATTACTGAATCTGATCACTCTAAATCAGTAACAACACAACTCTGTTATCAAATCCCAATCAATATCTTTCGAAAATCATAACAATTGTATAAACAGTCTATTCTTTAATCTGACTTCAATTATACAATGTCTACTGTAGCAGAAACACTATATCTGATTCATATTCAGTTCTGACAATATCATAATTTCAAATCATGTCTAACCGTAACAAAACTTACGTCCAGTTGTAGCCTGCGTTGATAGGAATACAGTACTGAAGTCGGATTTATAATCGGACGGGCGGATTTTGTGAAATCTTGATTTAGAATTTCACGAAGAAATTCCTCAAAAGTTTCCTTCGATTCTTTCTTTTTGCTTCTGAATGTTGGCTTGTCTTATATATATATATATATATACGTTTCATGGTTCAAGACCAAGTGGCATTTTTCCATTCTGCATGCCGCGCGCATATGCGCGCACAAAGCCGCGCATATGCGCCAAAGGTTCGGCCCGGCACCTTCCGCATTTATCTTCTCGCGCATATGCGCGAGATGTTCTGTCTCGCACATATGCGCGAGATGTTCTGTCTCGCACATCCCTTCACTCGCGCATATGCGCGCCTTCCGCCGCGCATGTGCGCCGAACTCTCTGGACGTTCCGCGCATGTGTGCGCATTCAAGCCGCGCATGTGCGTGCATGGTTCTATCTTCCTCGCGCATGTGCGCCCATACATGTCGCGCATGTGCGCGGGGACTTTTCTTGCACAAATATCAAATCTTTTTTCGGCTCTCCCGGTCTGATCATTTCCGTCTATAAACACCTCTCCATTGTGAATGACGCTATAATAATTATCGCCAAATTATTTTTGATTAACATGATAAATTTCTCGGGCCTTACATTTCTCCCCCTCTTAGATCTGAGTTCGTCCTCGAACTCGCAAGTAATCAATTCAGACATATCAGAAAGAATGTTTACAGAGTTTAATCAGAAAGTCATCTCAATGAATCCATTCTGAAATCTCAATCTTATGACAAATTCTGTCTTTCAGATAGTCTCTTTGATGCCCTGTCAACTTACTGTATTTTCAATAATAGAATATAGTCTTCATTCTGAAATTTCTGATATCGGTATCGTTCTCAGACACTGATCACAATCTCAACTGTATCAAAATCAATCGGTATATTAACTTCAGATATCGCTTATTCTGAATACAATCCGTTTCGAGCAAGATTCTTATCTGAATATTTTCTGTATACAATAATCACAATTCTCAGAGTATTCAATACAATCTTCAATTGTTTGATTCAATCGATTAGACGCTACGAATATATCCACATATCATAGATATAATAAGCATAAATCATTAGAATACCTCTGAACACAGGATTTATCAATTTATAGACAGAACTGAATATTTCCAAGAGAAGCACTAAATCAGATGTAACTCTTGGTCAGTATTCTTCTACCGATATTTCAATTCATTCAGTGACATTCTGTACATTCAATATCATTCTGTACTGAATTCTAAAACACAAACAGTACCTGGTATCAATTCAATTCTGAAATCTATCTTCCTGATATAAAGCAAATCCAAAATCTTATCTAGGAAGACGTCAACCAACTCGTACATCACTTGGAAAATCTTCCATTACTAGGCTCGATTTCAGCATGTCTACTGAATACATAAGGATACCATCTGCTCCTTTCTGTATCAATCGAGTCATAAACAATACAGATATCAAAGGAATTCTAGATCTAGAATTCTTACCGTGGAATTTCTACTCATCAGCCCTATCTGGTCTGAATCTTATATTTTTCTGGAAGGAATCTACAATAGTTCTGTACTTGTTCAGCATATTAGTATCAATAATACGGTCAAATCAGAAACACAAGTACATCATAATCTAACTCGACTTCATTCTCATCTTACTGTAGTATACAATATTTCACAGAAATCTCTGATATCAATCTTTCTTTCCCAAAAAGTAAGGGAATCAATACTACAGTACAATCAGACTCAACAGATACAACATATCTCAATGCAACTCAGTCAAAGATAATCGTAGGGAATGCATTAGTATATATCAATACCTATGCAATATAATCATAAAAGAACAGTACCTGCCACTCTATCATCATGTGTGTCTGGTGTCTGTTCCTCGGTCTTCTGCTCCCTAAGATCTTCGGGAACTTCTGTGAGGACAAACTCTCACAAAGTGTCCCGGCTGTCTACAAATATGGCAACTACCAGTCACTCCCTGGCATTGCTCTGTGGAATGTCTCCCTTTGCAAGTTCTGCAATATACTCCAGTATAACTCGGGCTGGAACCACTGGAGCTAGACGAACCACTCAGTCCGCTCCCTAACTTCTTAAAATGTTTCTTTCGAGCTTTCAGCAAATCTTGCTTTCCACTCGTACTGCCTTTATCAAATCTAAGAGGGAGTTGAATCACATCTAACCTTTCTCGTTGTCGAATCAGACTCACCTCAGCTCTTTTTGCCTTACTCAAAGTATCAGCAAGATGGTAAGGTCGCTGCATATTTATCAATGCAACTATCTATGAATTCAATCCTTTGATGAATTGCTCAGCTACAGCTTCATCATCCCCAGCTATCTGAGGAACAAAACGCAGTAGAGTAGAGAATTTAGCAACATATTCCAATATTCAGTTGGCCTTGTCTCAAATTCTCAAACTCTACTCTTTTATCCTCCCGGTACGAAACTGAGAAAAATCTTCGATAGAATTCAGCTTTGAAGACTTCCCACGTGATCACAGTACCACGTTGTTCTAATATTCCTTTGATTGTAATCCACCAACTCCTGGCGGCCTCTCGTAACTGGTTGGGCACCAATTTAATTCTCTGTTCATCTGAATACTTAAGCAAATCAAACAACAGTTCTATGTCATCTAACCAATTCTGACACTTTTCAGACATCTCAGTACCCCTCAAATCGGCGGTTGAAACGACTGAAATTTCTTCAACTGTATTTCCATCTGAGTTTCTAATATATCTATCTGTTCAACCGAAGTACTGTCCCGTTCTATAATTCTTCTAGGAGGTATATCTGATTACCAAAACCATTAGTAAACCAAATACTACAAACCTGTTCCATTCTTTCTCGGATCATCTTACTGCTGATCATGAATCAGATCTGATTCATACTCAATAATACATAATACCAACTCAAATCGGATAATCAGGTAAACATGTATTTCAAAGCAGTAAATCATAGTATCATGCTAGCATACATAATGTAAATGAACATTAAAATAAATCTCATGCTAGCAATCACATGCAAGGAAAGAAAACTCAATCTACCCAGCTCATTTTCTTCTATCTCAGTTTAAAGGATCTATCGCTCTGATACCACCTGTTGTGGGGACCCAGACGCTAATCATCTTCTTAATCATCTTTGGGATTTAATTATCAATTAAGATAAACAGGGTCTAAAAATTTTTCTTTTTAAAAATGTAAGTGCGGAACGTAATGGAATTTAACTAATATACATCTCAGTATAAAATTATAATAATGTACAACAATTATTCAAACTAGTCTAAGGTTCAACTACTAAATTTCAAGTATTAAACCAAGTCTACAATAAGTCCGGAATCACCACTCTAACTCATCTTCTCTCATCATCTTCTTGACCCCGATCCTGCCCCACCTGTTGTCATGCACACATATAAAACAAGACAACAGCCGGATACTCCGGTGAGAATAAATCCCAGTATAAAACATGGTAGACATGCATATACACAATATAAATCATAAAGCATATTATCATGCATCAAATCAATAACAATAGGTTTCATAGTCTATGAAACTAAATCAAAATAAGCATGCAGTAACAATGGGTTCCATAATCTCTGAAACCAAATAAAATAAGCATGCAACTCAATTCAATTCATATCTTGACTCAACTCAATTCTAACTCTAGGGATCCCTGTGTGAATAAGATGTAACAGGTCTCCCACCTACTCTCCCAATCATGGTGGCGTTACATCTTATTCCTAAACTTCAGTCTGGTCTGTATCGAAATCTACAATCGGAGTGAATCTGATCCGAAGCATAGATATCACTGAACGTTTAGAAAATTGGCGTATCTACCAATGATACTCCTATCTCAGTACATATATATAAATCAATATAAAGTACAAACAGAACAAGTATGTGATTTTGTTGGGAAACTCAAATTGAATCTCATTTGAGTTGTGTCTTCCCCAAACAAACATTGAATTATACCTTTGTCTCCCCGGACTGACGAAGACGAAGTCTTGTATTCCAATCTGTCCATACCCAGTCTGGCAATGACAATCACATAAATACAATATCAGTATATAATTCGATTCAAAACCTGTTCTGATCAATACTCAAATCAGTATATAATCCGATCCATATCTGAACAAGGTACAATCTAATTCATATCCACGATATCATCGAAATCATTACTGAATCTGATCACTCTAAATCAGTAACAACACAACTCTGTTATCAAATCCCAATCAATATCTTTCGAAAATCATAACAATTGTATAAACAGTCTATTCTTTAATCTGACTTCAATTATACAATGTCTACTGTAGCAGAAACACTATATCTGATTCATATTCAGTTCTGACAATATCATAATTTCAAATCATGTCTAACCGTAACAAAACTTACGTCCAGTTGTAGCCTGCGTTGATAGGAATACAGTACTGAAGTCGGATTTATAATCGGACGGGCGGATTTTGTGAAATCTTGATTTAGAATTTCACGAAGAAATTCCTCAAAAGTTTCCTTCGATTCTTTCTTTTTGCTTCTGAATGTTGGCTTGTCTTATATATATATATATATATATATATACGTTTCATGGTTCAAGACCAAGTGGCATTTTTCCATTCTGCATGCCGCGCGCACAAAGCCGCGCATATGCGCCAAAGGTTCGGCCCGGCACCTTCCGCATTTATCTTCTCGCGCATATGCGCGACATATCTCGCGCATATGCGCGAGATGTTCTGTCTCGCACATCCCTTCACTCGCGCATATGCGCGCCTTCCGCCGCGCATGTGCGCCGAACTCTCTGGACGTTCCGCGCATGTGTGCGCATTCAAGCCGCGCATGTGCGTGCATGGTTCTATCTTCCTCGCGCATGTGCGCCCATACATGTCGCGCATGTGCGCGGGGACTTTTCTTGCACAAATATCAAATCTTTTTTCGGCTCTCCCGGTCTGATCATTTCCGTCTATAAACACCTCTCCATTGTGAATGACGCTATAATAATTATCGCCAAATTATTTTTGATTAACAGGATAAATTTCTCGGGCCTTACATTTCTCCCCCTCTTAGATCTGAGTTCGTCCTCGAACTCGCAAGTAATCAATTCAGACATATCAGAAAGAATGTATACAGAGTTTAATCAGAAACTCATCTCAATGAATCCATTCTGAAATCTCAATCTTATGACAAATTCTGTCTTTCAGATAGTCTCTTTGATGCCCTGTCAACTTACTGTATTTTCAATAATAGAATATAGTCTTCATTCTGAAATTTCTGAAATCGGTATCGTTCAGTTGTAGCCTGCGTTGATAGGAACACAGTAGTGAAGTCGGATTTAAAATCGGACGGGCGGATTTTGTGAAATCTTGATTTAGAATTTCACGAAGAAATTCCTCAAAAGTTTTCTTCGATTCTTTCTTTTTGCTTCTGAATGTTGGCTTGTCTTATATATATATATATATATACACGTTTCATGGTTCAAGACCAAGTGGCATTTTTCCATTCTGCATGCCGCGCGCATATGCGCCGGAGGTTCGGCCCGGCACCTTCCGCATTTATCTTCTCGCGCATATGCGCGAGATGTTCTGTCTCGCACATCCCTTCACTCGTGAATATGCGCGCCTTCCGCCGCGCATGTGCGTCGAACTCTCTGGACGTTCCGCGCATGTGTGCGCATTCAAGCCGCGCATGTGCGTGCATGGTTCTATCTTCCTCGCGCATGTGCGCCCATACATGTCGCGCATGTGCGCGGGGACTTTTCTTGCACAAATGTCAAATCTTCTTTTGGCTCTCCCGGTCTGATCATTTCCGTCTATAAACACCTCTCCATTGTGAATGACGCTATAATAATTATCTCCAAATCATTTTTGATTAACAGGATAAATTTCTCGGGCCTTACATTTCTCCCCCTCTTAGATCTGAGTTCGTCCTCGAACTCGCAAGTAATCAATTCAGACATATCAGAAAGAATGTATACAGAGTTTAATCAGAAACTCATCTCAATGAATCCATTCTGAAATCTCAATCTTATGACAAATTCTGTCTTTCAGATAGTCTCTTTGATGCCCTGTCAACTTACTGTATTTTCAATAATAGAATAGTCTTCATTCTGAAATTTCTGATCTTTCTGATATCGGTATCGTTCTCAGACACTGATCACAATCTCAACTGTATAAAAATCAATCGGTATATTAACTTCAGATATCGCTTATTCTAAATACAATCCGTTTCGAGCAAGATTCTTATCTGAATAATTTCTGTATACAATAATCACAATTCTCAGAGTATTCACTACAATCTTCAATTGTTTGATTCAATCGATCAGACGCTACGAATATATCCACATATCATAGATATAATAAGCATAAATCATTAGAATACCTCTGAACACAGGATTTATCAATTTATAGACAGAACTGAATATTTCCAAGAGAAGCACTAAATCAGATGTAACTCTTGGTCAGTATTCTTCTACCGATATTTCAATTCATTCAGTGACATTCTGTACATTCAATATCATTCTGTACTGAATTCTAAAACACAAACAGTACCTGGTATCAATTCAATTCTGAAATCTATCTTCCTGATATAAAGCAAATCCAAAATCTTATCTAGGAAGACGTCAACCAACTCGTACATCACTTGGAAAATCTACCAATGATACTCCTATCTCAGTACATATATATAAATCAATATAAAGTACAAACAGAACAAGTATGTGATTTTGTTGGGAAACTCAAATTGAATCTCATTTGAGTTGTGTCTTCCCCAAACAAACATTGAATTATACCTTTGTCTCCCCGGGCTGACGAAGACGAAGTCTTGTATTCCAATCTGTCCATACCCAGTCTGGCAATGACAATCACATAAATACAATATCAGTATATAATTCGATTCAAAACCTGTTCTGATCAATACTCAAATCAGTATATAATCCGATCCATATCTGAACAAGGCACAATCTAATTCATATCCACGATATCATCGAAATCATTACTGAATATGATCACTCTAAATCAGTAACAACACAACTCTGATATCAAATCCCAATCAATATCTTTCGAAAATCATAACAATAGTATAAACAGTCTATTCTTTAATCTGACTTCAATTATACAATGTCTATTGTAGCAGAAACACTATATCTGATTCATATTCAGTTCTGACAATATCATAATTTCAAATCATGTCTAAACGTAACAAAACTTGCGTCCAGTTTTAGCCTGCGTTGATAGGAACACAGTACTGAAGTCGGATTTAAAATTGGACAAGCGGATTTTGTGAAATCTTGATTTAGAATTTCACGAAGAAATTCCTCAAAAGTTTTCTTCGATTCTTTCTTTTTGCTTCTGAATGTTGGCTTGTTCTGCATGCCGCGCGCATATGTGCGCACAAAGCCGCGCATATGCGCCGGAGGTTCGGCCCGGCACCTTCCGCATTTATCTTCTCGTGCATATGCGCGAGATATTCTGTCTCGCACATCCCTTCACTCGCGCATATCGCCGAACTCTCTGGACGTTCCGCGCATGTGCGCGCATTCAAGCCGCGCATGTGCGCGCATGGTTCTGTTTTCCTCGCGCATGTGCGCCCATACATGTCGCGCATGTGCGCGGGGACTTTTCTTGCACAAATGTCAAATCTTCTTTCGGCTCTCCCGGTCTGATCCTTTCCGTCTATAAACACCTCTCCATTATGAATGACGCTATAATAATTATCGCCAAATCATTTTTGATTAACAGGATAAATTTCTCGGGCCTTACAAGGCAAAAATCAACATTGGACAAATAATTGGGTCGAACAAAATCTTTCGTTGGATTTTTCCCAAGTGGAAAGAAGTGGTAGTTTCGCATAGATTGAAAGCAGTGACAAGATTGAGTTTCGAGATTCTATGCGGAAGAATAAGCCATCCAACTATGGAGAAGGCTTGAATTTGCGGATTTAAACAAAATCAGATAAGTATGTTGTATCAGAATAATTTGGATAGAAAGGTATGGTCATTTGCCAAAATTTGACCTATCAAACTCCCAGCCGGATTATAAACCTGACGGCTCTGATACCATTTAAATGTCACACCCCGAGACTGAGACATCGGTGACATCCGGCATTGTTAATCAAATAACAATAAGCCTCGTAGCAAATAGCCAAGTACAGTATATTTCATAAAATTTCATTATCTTTACATGAAAGGAAAAATACAGAGGTTGTGGAAGAGAAAAGTACAGACATTACTATCAAAGACAAAGGAATACTAATAGGCTTGAACATCCAGAACTTGAATTCATTCCTTCTAATTCTTTACCAGCCCCAGAACTGCTCATGATCCTTTTGTTCTACCTCTTCTTCATTATCATCTGGAGAGGGACGTAAGGGGGGTGAGCGCTTTGGGAAACACTCAGCATATGGGGCCAATCGAATACCAGAAAACATTTAATACATAATAATTCTAAAACCTTCTTCTTTTGCATAGCATAGAATATCAGAGTTGGAATGAACATAAGTTAATCATTGAACAAATCAGAGCTTCGGAGTTGGATGAACAGAAATCAGACTTATTGTAAATCAGAACTTCGAATCAGAACATTTCATAATACAACTTATAGACAAACATATTACAATGATCATGGGCTATCCTTGATCTTGGGCTCCCTCTGGGGCCTTCTCCTGTAAATGGGCGGACTCTGGGGCCTTTTTCCGCATTCGGGCTCCCTCTGGGGTCTTCTCCCATAGACAGGCTTCCTCTAGGGTCTTTTCTCTCACAGGCTTTCTCGATGCACCAATTATCAGATTCAAACAAATAACTTATAATCATTCGGAGACAAATTTGTTCGAACAGAATGACACCAACATAGAATGAAACGGAGAATCATAAACGAACAAACAAACGAAACAAAATGAAACGATTTGAAGTAACTTAATGATTTTTGGAAAAACAAACTTATTCACATCATGCAGTAGACAATCGAATTTTAAATCATACATAATCTTTAAAATATATAAACACACTTACCTGAAAGATTGTTCCAAAAATCTTGCAATGAACAAGTTGGAGTTTGACAATGAAAAAACAATCACCTTGCAAAATATTTGCGCCTAATTGAACTGTTGGATCGGTATGAATTTTGGATATGTTGCTCCAAACACGTGTAGGTATATTCTGAACGGTGGCAATCGGATTTGGACGTGTAAAACAATGAGCAAAACTTTCTTAAATTGGGCAGAATTTTTGGTACTCGAAAATTGCAACTTTTGGATAAAACTTTTGATGTTGTTTTTTTGTGTGATTTCACTCATTCCTTTGCCACTATTTATAGGCACCAATATGACTTTAAGTATTTCCCCTCCATGCCAAAGGTTGCATGATTTATGGTATGTAATCACCAATGTGTCTTTAGGTCTTACCCTTCCATGCCAAAGGTTGCATGGTTTATGGGCATAAATGTCACCAATGTGACTTTAGGCCTTCCCCCTCCATGCCAAAATTAACTTGGTACTTTGTCTCTATGTAATGCAAAATTTTTGGTCTTTACATTATTAGACCCAAAATCAATTCCCATAACCTCAAAAATTTACTAATTTAACCCAAGTATTCCTCAAAGTTCGAATTTATTCCTCAAAAATTTCAGATTTTGTAATTTGGCCCTTAAAGTTCTCGAAAATTACATTTTTGACCCTACAACTCTTCGAAATTTGCATTTTTATCCCCATAAAATTTTCGCTTTTAGCCTCATTCAACCTTAAAATTCTTGAAACTCATAATTTAATCTCAAAATTTGGCAAATTCGAAAATAACCCTTTAGAATTTTATTTTTGCACTTAGATCCTCAAATTATTGGTTATTACAATTAGGTCCTTAAAATTCTCAATTCACGCAATTCAATCTTTAAATCCAACTAGGTAGAGCATGCATCTTACATAAATTCTACGTTTATACTTCCAAAGATCGTCGTAGTCTTCAAATCATTAATCCTTGCATGGAATCCTCAAAAATTAACTCAACTAGCAACCACGAACCAACAGTAATTTCTTAGAAAACCTACAAGTCCCAAAAATATTCATAATCTACATGACTAACTTCTGACCCAAAGAGTAGAACATCAGTACTTACTAACCGAAAATCAATATAGACAAATGATTTCCTTTCCGAATGCCCAATAGCAAAATTATTATTCATGTCCAATTCCACCACAAAGCCAGCATGCATGAAAATCATATAATTTCTCATTTCATGTCGTAACATGTATAAAAATTTTAAAGCATCTAATCTCAAAAATAACGACAGATAAACATGTACTATAAATCACTATAAAACATATATCATGTAAACATGCAGGCGATAACAGTAAATCATTTAAAACATTTAAAACATAAAATCTTACAGACTTGAGGCTTGAAGACTGAGCTGCAGTAGCTGGCGGTAGCACAACCCTATACAGAAACTTTGCTCTGATACCATTTGTAACGTCTTCTCATTTTAAAATTCTATTGTACATTTTTTTTTTTGCAATGGCCGAAATCATGCCTACATAAATAAAAAAAATTTGAAACATGCATTTTGTAAAATCAACCCACTGCTAAATAAAATAACTACAGTTAAAATTATGAAAAGAGCAACCAACCTAAACAATTACCGTTTAAAATTATAAAACCTCAAGCGTATTAAAATCTGTCAAAACCCTCGACAAAATAAAACCAACAACCATTTAAAAAGTTGTTTAAATATATTCTATTAAATCATATTCTTGCGGAAGAATACAATGTCCTCGGGTTAACGTGCGCCACTAGCTCCATCCGTTCAGTCATCATCACCTCCAGTCTCCTGATCAAAATGCTGACATGCATCATTCACACCTAGTGAGTCTAAAGACTCAACACACCTGTAACGTTAATAGCAAGTAATATACATAACATGCAACAGTGAAAAATATTGTAATCAACATACATTCCATGAGCATAAACGTAAACATATCGTATAATAGCATCACGTGTCAAAACATGTATCATCATATCATCATATATGTGTACATTTTTTCTTTTATTAAGCTCTATCGTATCAGCTCTATTCGATGGATACATCTACGTATAACCACGGTACCGGGCGACGGGGATATCAGCGACACTCTCATCCATCAATTGAGCTTTGGTCTATCATATCATCATATCATGCCAATTGAAATACGATCATCGGGCTCCCTTTGGGCCTTCTCCCGTAAACGGGCTCCTTCTAGGGCTTTTCACTCACGATATCTCAGATCAAATCATCGTATACATATATCGTCTGTCACAACCAACTCTCATCCTTCAAAAGCATCATCATTTTCATCACTTATCAAAATCTTACATGTACGTAATTTTTCCTTAAAATCAAGCATGCAACGTATTTTTATAATTACGTAAAAAGTTGTGTACTAGGTAACATAAACATGTCAAATTGTACTCAGGGCGCTTCCAGGACTAAAAATTGACCCGGGTGCAAAATGACCATTTTGTCCCTGGAAACCCAAAATGACCGGTTTATCCCTAGACCTCAAAATTTCGACCCGAAATCTACCAAACTCCTCAAAACACCTCAAACATATTTACAAGTGTTTCTTAGACATAAACTCGAGCCCGTTTCAAAACTTAAATGATTAGTTTTAAAACTTGGACCGGTGTCCCGTTTTAGGCCGAATCAACCCGAAACTTAATCAAATTTTTCTCAACATAAACCGTGACTTAAACCTACATGACCAGCCTCTAAAACACCCGTTCTAGACCACTTATGACCCACGAAACAAGCCCAAAGCATGCTGAAAATCTCTAGCGTATGCACACAAATTTTCACAGCTTGAGCGATTTAACGGCAATTAAGTCATATCTCTCTCATTTCTTATCAGAAAATTACGAATTTTCTATCGAATCAAAGATAAACAGAGTGGTGCAAATCATATGTTGAACACATTTCCAGAAAACTAATCTATAAGTCGCAGAATTAGAAAAAACAAAGGGTGACGGGTTTTGTGATACAGAAATTTCACAGCTTTTGCGGTTTTACGATAAAAATCATATATCCCCCGTCTTTTATCAGAAAATTACAAATTTTCAATTGAATCGAAGATAACACAGAGATCTAAAAATCATATGTTAAACACATTTCCAGAAAACCAAACTATAAGTCATAGAATTTTAAATAATATAGGGTGACGGGTTTTGTCACAAAAAAATTTCACAGCTTGTGTGGCTTTACGGTAAAAATCATAACTCCCTTGTTTCTTATCAAAAATTACGAATTTGATATCGAATCGAAGATAACACGGAGTTCTACAAATCATATGTTGAAGACATTTCCAGAAAAGCAAACAATAAGTCGCACAATTCTAAATAACAGAGGGTGACGGGTTTTGAGACGAAAATTTCACAGCTTTTGTGGTTTAAAAATAAAAACCATATCTCCCTCGTTTATTATCAGAAAATTATGAATTTGCTATTGAATCAAAAATAACACAGAGTTCTACAAATCATATGTTGAACACATTTCCAGAAAACCAACCTATAAGTCGCAAAGTTTGAAATAACAGAAGGTGACGGATTTTGTGACATAGAAATTTCACATATTGTGCGGTTTTACGATATAAATCATATCTACCTCGTTAAAACTGATTGGCCCTCACCAAAACGTGACTAAATCATGACTCCAGCCCCTTGACACCTTAAATCCCAACGTATACAGCCCATAACACCTTAAACCAGCAGCCCCTTACACAAGAAGTCAAGAAAACGTGAATGGCATGAAAGTGTAGGTGTATTTCATGTTAAAACTATGCAAAAACGATATCATATAATAGATCAAAAGAGTTCTCATACATAAACACGCAAACAAACATAGTATGATGTGAATGATGAGAAAAACGAGATTTTGGGCGTGCCTTTACGTTTATACGCTTGAAAACTCGAAGATCTTTGCGTAGAACGTGCACCGGAGAGGCGGGGAGGAGTTTTTCTTGAATGCTTTGGAAAAACAAGAAGAGTGGCTGCTGGAGGTTGGGGAGGGTCGGCCAACATGTTTAGGGTAGGAGGATTAGGGTTTAGATGGTTTGTTTTAATATAATAATTGATGTATAATGGGCCCTTAATTAAAATAATGAGATTAAAAAGAATTTTAGGCCCAATATGCAATAAAATAGTCTCATCAAGCCCAAATATACTCCCGTAAAATATTTCGTTTATATACGCTTTTTAAAATATTGCCCGAGCCCTGAAAAAGTCCCGCGATTCGTTAAATTTTGCGTACTGGCTAAAAATCTAACCCAGCGGATAAAATACCCAACCAAGGCCCATTTTCAAAAAGCATACTTAAAAACACCTCATGTTAAATAATTAATAATAATTATTCAATAAAAATATTTCTTGAATATCTCGGTCTCCATTCTTCATTCGAAAGCAAAATGCAACTTAAAATTCTAATGCATGAAACTTTAAATATGCCATGAATTAAAACAGAAATTCATGAAATAAACATGCATTTAATGCATTAAAACAATTTAAAAAAATATAAAAGAAATTTAATAACTTGCATGCATGTGGTTTTCGTGGACCTTCAAATTTTTGAGACGTTACAACTATAGTCCTGAGAGTAATCAAAGCTGCTACAATTGTTGAAGCACTAGAGAGAAGGAATTACATCTTTGATTTGATGCGTGCCAAGAAGCTGGCTCTAGTCATAGCTCAGCTACGCAAAAACTATGATCCTGAAACGTCCTCGATTTTTTTTTTTTACTAATCATAAATCATAAACTCGAAAATACTAACTAAATAAAATAACTTAACATTTCTAACCATCATAATAAATTAACAATTGAAATCTAAAGTGCATAAAATAAATCCTAGACCATCAACTAACCAAAATCCTAAATTGACCTTAAAAAGATCAACTAACAATAAAATAAAGCATAAAATATCTCTAATAAAAATCGTTAACATAAATCTTAAAATCATTTATCTATCTAGCTAGTGCGAAAACATAAAGGTCATCGGGTGTGTACTGCTTCACTGGATCCACTGAATCGTCACCGCCTCCCATAAATCATCAAATCATGCATCATACAAACCTAGTGAGTATAAAGACTCAGCACGTTCTAAACATGGATAACAAATAATACAATATACAATCACATGCATTAAAATCAGACTTTTATTTAAAATAGCTTTTGAACATAATTAAACTATTAAAAATCATTTAAGCATAATTAAATCATGAAATCATTTTAAAAAAACCTTAAGCATAAATAAATCTTTTAAAAATCATTTCAAACAAGCTTTGAGCATAAATAAATCAATTTAAAAATCATTTAAAAATAGATTTAATCATCATCATGAATCATCTATCATAAAATCATTTTAATCATAAGCTTTCAATCATATATCTTTTTGGGTGAATTTTTATATTTGAAAGTGACTAGCTTTTATCCTCGGTCGACTAGTCAGTCTTCAGCTGCACATGGTCCATGGGGCTGTGCTGTAGAACCCGTAAATCAGTCTACGTATAAGCCATGCATAATTCTAGATTTTTAAATTTAATTGACTTCATTGCATGATTATTTTAAATGCATTTCTTTGAAGTTAATTATTCAGTATTTCAGTTCAGTAGTTTGACTTTTAGCATTTCAGTTATTTCAGTGAGGCCGGACTGGAGTTGGAGTTTTGAGATAGAATTTAAGATCCAGAAATTATTTCCAGAAGTTAATTTAGCTAGCAAGTAAGTTCATTTAAGTTAGAAAGGGAGGTTTGAGAATTTAATTTAATTATTTGAGGTGATTAAGAAATAAGCTCATTTAAGTTGCATAATTAAAGGGTTAGCTCACCAAATTAATTAAAGGATTAGTAAAGTTTTTAAGGGTTACTAATTCACTAGATAATTATTTTTCCCTTTCTTTTATTTAGTGAATTTCGCCCACCCCCTTAGACTATTAAACAATTCATTTGCCTTGCCACCTTTGACCCTTTCTTGTATTTAATTAGGAAGATAATTCTTTGATCTTTCTAGCACCATTTAATGATCTAATTAGCATTATCCTATCCTAGTCTAGCATGTAAAAATCGGCCACTACCTCTAGAAATATCCACCAACTCATTTGATATCAAACTAGAATTCAAAATTTAAAATGAGAAGACTTGGTCTTGGATCTTCCTTATATATTGCACCCACTTCCCTCACCCTCCTAACCATCTTTTCCCCCCTCTCCTTTTCTAAAATTCAGAGTGAATTCAGACTCATTTTCAGAGGTAAAAATCGTGAGGTACATAGCCAAAAAGAAGAGAGAAAAATCGAGAGCAAGGTAAGGTAGAAAAGGAAGCCACTCCGTCTCCTCCGCGCCGTCTCGTCTCTTCTTTTCGTTTTCATTTCAAACGATAACCAGGCATGTCTAGATTTCTTTCAAACCTCAATCAAGTCATATTATCAATTATTTTTCAGTATATGATCATGTTTTATCAAGCAAAAACCGAGATACATGTCAAAACATTTTGAAACAACACATGCAGAATTTTTGATATTTCTTGGCAAGCTTCACGTTTTTCTGAGTTTTGTGGTTTCAGGTGATTGATTCGACTCCAGGCTCCCAAGGCAACATCTATACACGTAATAGGATGCATTAGGATCAGAATGGTCCATTCGTTCAAGCCCCTTGTCGCTGGAAATTCAGAAATTGACAGCAACTTCACTTCTATACATTTACGCTTTTCGAAAATTCAGTTTGGTTGTCTAGGAGAAAGGATCTGATCTTGGCTGCCCCAGGGCTCATGGCCATGGTTGGACCACTCCCCTAGCATGTCTAAGACGTGACTAAGTCGCCCTTTTGGTGGCTTGGTCCATGGCTCATCGGTTTTTAATCAAAACATCAAAACAGCCCCCTATACCCTTTGGCCCCTTCCATTTTTCAGCTCATGTATTTCGAGTTGGTTGGGTTAGTGTGGATTTTGGTTGGCCTATGGCTCTTAGCCACGGTTCATACCATGCCCCTATATGTCTAGATCGTGCCATGGTCAATCAAATGGCCACTGGAACGACGCAAGACATCGATCTAAGCAAAACACTACACACGCATGCACGTTGGTTCTCGGTTGGAGTTTCGGTTGATTTTTGGTGTGACGCGGATTGTGACTGGCCTAGGGCCCTTAGCCATGGTTCAAATCATTCCTTGGGATGTTGGTAAGAGTCTCTGGTCAGTGGTTCACGCCCCAATGGCCGGTAGTCTCGAAAACAACACAAGTTACACGATTGTACAGTTGCTGGAAAATTACAGCAAGTTGCTGTGTCGGTTCGGAGACTCGTTCGAGTTCTTGGTTGGCTTTTAGCCCATGGCCTTGGACTGGACAATGCCTCATTGAGTTAGGAAGGTCATGTTTTTGACCGTTTGTCATTCGGATCATTTTTGAGGTCGTACGAGAATTTACGGTGCGATGTGCCAAATTGACTCTCGAAAGAGCGTTTCGTGTTTTGGCCTCCATTCCACCTAGATTTCGACCCTATCATTTTAGGAGCATTATTTTATGATTTTTCAGCGTATTTTAATCATGACTATACGTCGGTTCGGTGTCGGTTCAGGTTGGCTCGGAGTCATGATTAAATGCAAAGTCATTAGGCCTCATAGTCGCATCTTTTGAACGTAAATTGCGTAGTTGGTCATGTTTAAGCTATTGCATATTTTTCATGGCACAGTTAGGTTGCAGCGAGCCTGGGGATGATCCAATCCAATCCAGTTGGTAAAATTACGGGACATTTTCATTATGCCAGTTAATTATTTTACGTGCATTAAATAGAAAATGATTATTTTTGAGATTTATGCGATATGGCTTGTGGTTCATTCACTATGTGAGAGTGTTATTTTATACGGTCGCCAGTGACCGATCAGTTCAGTATAGTACCACCCGGTCGCTAGTGACCGGCCAGTTCAGTTCAGTTCAGTTTCAGCCTCCCCGGTAGCTAGTTACCGATCAGTTCAGCTTAGTGCAGGGGCCACAGGCGTAAAACATAATCTCAACAGAAAATTTTATCAGTTATTTCAGTACAGGCTCCAAGGAGCAAACATTTTTTTTACTGTGATTATCAGTTCAGTTATGCACGTATTATAATTGCTCAGTACAGATTATTTTCAGCATGCCTCAGGACAGGATATGTTAACTCATGCATATTTTAATTCAGATTTTTACTCGTTACCTGCGATATATGCATGCTGAGTCTTTAGACTCACTAGACTTGATTGTTGTAGGTACTGATGAGGCCAGGGCCGAGGGCGGGGACCAGTGAGCCAGCTTGGGTCGGCAGTAGTGGCACCCGAGGACCTCAGAGCAACAGTTGTTATTTTATTCTGCAAACATATTATCAGTCGTTGGATATTTTTAAATTGTGATTTTGGCAAACTTTATTTCCTTCCGCTGCAATATTTTGAAATATTGAACTTGATTCACTAGTGATTTTATGAATGAGGCCATTTAAGTTCTTTTAAAAAGAAAATTTTTAATTTTTCCACAAATTTTCAAGCAAGAAGTTCTAGGGCCTTTGCAATTGGTATCAGAGCGGTGGTTCTGTATAGGGTTTCACTACTACTGACCGCGAGAAGCTCACGAAGCCACGTCTTTGGTCTGTAAGTTTTTCACTTCAGCATTTTGTTCAGCATTTCAGTTAAAGCATGAATTATTTTGTCAGCAAGCTTCCAGATTTTCAGTATTTCAGTGTTCATTTAAAATAAACTATTGAATTATGCATGTTAGTTACGTATGGGTTATGTTGGAACAGTATGCCCCCGAGATGCATTCTAGAGCGCAATAGAGAGGAGGAGCCTCGCCGAGAGGACATAGGGGAGCATAGACAGGAGGAAGACCTACCACCTCCTCCACCGCCCCCACCGGACATGAGTACCCAGATGCTAGCTGGGATGACACAGTTCTTCGCACAGTTTGCGGGGAACAATGCGGTGGTGACTAGGCCGACAGGGCCACAGGCCGTTTATGAGCGATTCATGAAGATGCGCCCGAAGGAATTCTCTTGGACATCTGACTTCATGGTTGCCGAGGGATGGATCAAATCCCTCGAGGTTATCTTCGAGTTCATGGAGCTGGGAGATGCAGACAAAATCCGTTGTGCCACCTATCTGTTCAGTGGAGATGCCCGCTTATGGTGGGAAGGAGCGTCAGTAGCCCTGACCTTGGCTACACTTTCATGGACCCGCTTTACGGAAGTTTTCTACTCCAAGTATTTTGCTGAGGAGGTTCGCACCAGGCTGACCACCGAGTTCATGAGTCTGAGACAGGGGGATATGATGGTTACGGAGTTTATCCGTAAGTTCAAGAGGGGCTGTCACTTTGTGCCCCTGATCGCGAATGATGCCAGAGCCAAGTTGAAGCACTTCCTAGTGGGTTTACGGCCGATCTTGCGTCGGGATGTTAGGGTATCTGACCCTGCTACTTATGAGATTGCCGTCTCCAAGGCCTTAGCCGCAGAGCAGGATCTGCAGGATATCGAGAGGGATCGCCAGGGCAAGCGCCCAGTCCAGGCACCGCACCGCCCTCCTCCTCATCAGCATCAGCAGCAGAATAAGAGGCCTTTTCATGGACCGCCCAGGAACCGAGGCCAGCAGCAGCAGTAGCGGGGACGCCCAGCCCCGAGGACTTATGAGCACCCAGTCTGCCCCAGGTGCTCACGCCGCCATCCTGGAGCATGTATGTCTGGCTCAGGAAAGTGTTTTAAGTGTGGCAGTCCAGACCACATGTTGCTGCAGTGCCCTCAGAGGAATCTGCCTACCCAAGGCAGAGTTTTTGCTCTCCATTCCGCGGAAACCAACCCTGAGACTATGTTGTTGACATGTACCTTTAAACTTTAAGTTATTATTTGAATTTCCGTGTTTTGGGAATCGGGATTTAGATTTGAACTTAGAACTGTTATAGGATTGCATGCTCTACTCAGATTTATTATGGGGGAAATTAAGCTAAAAGAACCTTGACCTTTGCATGTCTATAAGTTTAGTTCTTGTAACTACTGGATTCAACTTAGAGCTCCGCTCTTTCAGGGAGAATTTTTATATCTGGTTCCGCTACCAAGGCCTTGATAGATTCAGGGGCCACTCACTCGTTTATTTCGGAGGTCTTTGCAAACTTTCTCAAGATCCAGACCATTGGGCTAGATACAGCCTTTTCAGTAGTGTTGCCGTCAGGCGAGGAGATGGCAGCCACCAATGTTATCCGAGATATAGACCTTGAGCTGCACGGTAATCTTGTTTATGCGGATCTGATTGTGCTACCGATGCCGGAATTTGACATCATCCTAGGGATGGACTGGCTATTGAGGAACAGAGTGTTGATAGACTTCCAGCGGAGATCCGTTCTTGTCCGACCGCCTGGAATGGAGCAGTTCTTATTTGAGCCGGACAGGTACTTTCCTTTACCGCGCATTATTCCGTATGTTCAGGCTAGGAAACTCATGCATAGAGGGTGTCGGGCATTTCTAGCGACCTTTTTATCTGTCCCCGAGGAACCCAGCCAGTCAGCCTCAGATGTTCCGATTGTCAGAGATTTCTTAGACGTTTTTCCCGAAGACGTCTCTGGTATGCCACCCGAGAGAGAGGTGGAGTTTTCCATTGAGCTTATGCCAGGTACGGCTCCGATATCCAAAGCGCCGTACCGACTAGCACCGACAGAGATGGCAGAGCTTAAGAAGCAGATTCAGGAACTTCTCGACAAGGAGTTCATTCGCCCGAGCTTTTCTCCATGGGGCGCGCCGGTCTTATTTGTGAAGAAGAAGGATGGCTCGATGAGGCTTTGCATTGACTACCGGGAGTTGAACAGGGTTACAGTGAAGAATAAATACCCACTGCCGAGGATTGAGGATCTGTTTGACCAGTTGCAGGGAGCTTCGATTTTCTCCAAGATAGATCTGCGTTCCGGTTATCACCAGTTGAGGGTGAGAGATGCTGATGTCTCGAAGACTGCTTTTAGGACTTGTTATGGCCACTACGAGTTCCTTGTGATGCCGTTCGGTCTGACGAATGTGCCAGGGATCTTCATGGATCTAATGAATCGCGTATTTCAGCCGTACCTCGACCAGTTTGTGATAGTGTTCATATATGACATTCTCGTCTACTCCAAGAGTCGGGAGGAGCACAGCAGGCATCTGACCACAGTGTTGCAGACATTGCAGAAGCACAAACTATTCGCAAAGTTCAGTAAGTGCGAATTCTGGTTAGAGAAGGTGGCGTTCTTGGGCCACATTGTTTCTAGCAGTGGCATTGAGGTAGACCCGGCGAAAGTCGCTGCAGTCAGAGATTGGGTTGTGCCTCAGAATGCATCCGAGATCCGAAGTTTTCTTGGGCTAGCAGGATATTACAGGAAGTTCATTCAGGGATTCTCATCCATTGCCGTTCCACTCACAGCACTGACCAAGAAAAATCTGAAGTTTGTGTGGAGCGAGGAGTGTCAGAAGAGCTTCGATACTTTGAAGCAAGCTCTTATCTCAGCATCCGTTTTGGCTGTACCGTCAGGATCCGGTGAGTTTGTCCTTTATACTGATGCTTCGAAGCTTGGTTTAGGTACAGTTCTGATGCAGCATGGGAGAGTGATAGCGTATGCTTCTCGAAAGCTGAAAATCCATGAGAAGAATTACCCTACCCATGATCTGGAGTTAGCGGCCGTAGTTTTTGCCTTGAAGATTTGGAGGCACTATCTGTATGGAGAGAAGTGTCAGATCTTTACCGACCATAAGAGCCTCAAGTATTTCTTTACGCAGAAGGAGCTGAACATGCGTCAGAGGCGTTGGTTAGAGCTTGTGAAAGACTACGATTGTGACATTAGCTACCACCCGGGTAAAGCTAATGTAGTTGCGGATGCTTTGAGAAGAAAAGTCGCAGTGATGGCTCATTTGACAATGGAGAAACCTCTTCAGATTGAGATGCAGAGGTTCGATATTGAGACTTACCCTCGAGGTAGAGTTCCTCGTCTATCTACCTTGACCATTCAGTCTTCTCTTTTGGACCGTATTCGCAGTGGTCAGGCCGCAGATGAGCAGTTGGCACAGTGGAAGAAGAGAGATGAAGCCAAGGGCAGTGTTTTGTATTCAGTCAGCGATGGTATTGTGAGATACCGAGTTAGGATATGGGTTCCTAGCAGTGATTCTATCCGAGCAGACATCTTATCAGAGGCCCATACGTCCCCGTACTCCATTCACCCTGGGAGTACGAAGATGTACAAAGATCTGCAGCTATTGTATTGGTGGCCCGGTATGAAGAAGGACATCAGACGGTTTGTGTCCGAGTGTCTGACCTGTCAGTTAGTGAAGGCCGAGCATCAGAGACCAGCAGGTTTGCTCAAGCCTCTTCCTATTCCTGAGTGAAAGTGGGAGAACATTACCATGGATTTTGTGACCGGATTGCCGAAGTCAGCCAGGGGATCGAATGCTAATTGGGTGATTGTAGATCGTCTTACCAAATCACCGCACTTCTTGCCTATTAAGACGACTTTCACCATGATTCAGTATGCAGAGCTGTATATCCGAGAGATAGTCCGACTCCATGGTATTCCAGTTTCGATCGTTTCCGACAGAGATCCCAGATTCACTTCCTCATTTTGGAAGAGCTTGCATTCGACTTTGGGTACGAAGTTGCTGTTTAGCACAGCTTTCCATCCGCAGACAGATGGACAGTCGGAGCGAGTTATTCAGATTTTGGAGGATCTTCTTCGCGCTTGCGTCATCGATTTCTCAGGGAGTTTGGAGTCGAACTTGCCACTAGTTGAGTTCACCTACAACAACAGCTTCCAGTCTTCTATTGGTATGGCTCCGTATGAAGCACTGTATGGCCGCAAGTGCAGATCTCCTGTTCATTGGGATGAAGTAGGAGAGAGAGCAGAGTTGGGTCTAGAGATTGTCCAGCAGGCAGCAGAGGTAGTAGTCAAGATCCGTGATAGGATGAGGACTGCTCAGAGCCGACAGAAGAGTTATGCCGATCAGCGGAGGAGAGAGTTAGAGTTTGCAGTGGGCGATCATGTCTTCGTGAAAGTGGCACCTATGAAGGGTGTCATGAGGTTTGGCAAGAAAGGGAAGCTCAGTCCGAGATTCATTGGACCGTTTGAGATCCTCGACAGAGTTGGGACGCTAGCTTATCGTGTGGCTCTTCCACCGAATCTGGCCGGAGTACACAATGTCTTTCACGTCTCCATGCTGAGAAAGTATATGGCAAATCCTTCGCATGTGCTGAATTTCGAGCCGTTGCAGCTTACTCCAAACTTGTCTTATGAGGAGAGACCAGTGCAGATCCTAGACCGGCAGGAGAAGAAACTTCGGAACAAGTTGGTTAAGCGAGTCAAAGTCAAATGGCTCAACCATTCAGAGGAGGAAGCTACGTGGGAGTCTGAGCCGGAGATGAGAGATCGATACCCCGACTTATTCGGTGAGTTCTAATTTCGAAGACGAAATTTATTTTAAGGGGGGAAGGATTGTAGAACCCGTAAATCAGTCTACGTATAAGCCATGCATAATTCTAGATTTTTAAATTTAATTGACTTCATTGCATGATTATTTTAAATGCATTTCTTTGAAGTTAATAATTCATTATTTGGTTCAGTAGTTTGACTTTTAGCATTTCAGTTATTTCAGTGAGGCCGGACTGGAGTTGGAGTTTTGAGATAGAATTTAAGATCCAGAAAATATTTCCAGAAGTTAATTTAGCTAGCAAGTAAGTTCATTTAAGTTAGAAAGGAAGGTTTGAGGATTTAATTTAATTATTTGAGGTGATTAAGAAATAAGCTCATTTAAGTTGCATAATTAAGGGGTTAGCTCACCAAATTAATTAAAGGATTAGTAAAGTTTTTAAGGGTTACTAATTCACTAGATAATTATTTTTCCCTTCCTTTTATTTAGTGAATTTCGGCCACCCCCTTAGACTATTAAACAATTCATTTGCCTTGCCACCTTTGACCCTTTCTTGTATTTAATTAGGAAGATAATTCTTTGATCTTTCTAGCACCATTTAATGATCTAATTAGCATTATCCTATCCTAGTCTAGCATGTAAAAATCGGCCACTACCTCTAGAAACATCCACCAACTCATTTGATATCAAACTAGAATTCAAAATTTAAAATGAGAAGACTTGGTCTTGGATCTTCCTTATATCTTGCACCCACTTCCCTCACCCTCCTAACCATCTTTTCCCCCCTCTCCTTTTCAAAAATTCAGAGTGAATTCAGACTCATTTTCAGAGGTAAAAATCGTGAGGTACATAGCCAAAAAGAAGATAAAAAAATCGAGAGCAAGGTAAGGTAGAAAAGGAAGCCACTCCGTCTCCTCCGCGCCGTCTCGTCTCTTCTTTTCGTTTTCATTTCAAACGATAACCAGGCATGTCTAGATTTCTTTCAAACCTCAATCAAGTCATATTATCAATTATTTTTCAGTATATGATCATGTTTTATCAAGCAAAAACCGAGATACATGTCAAAACATTTTGAAACAACACATGCAGAATTTTTGATATTTCTTGGCAAGCTTCACGTTTTTCTGAGTTTTGTGGTTTCAGGTGATTGGTTCGACTCCAGGCTTCCAAGGCGACATCTATACACGTAATAGGATGCATTAGGATCAGATTGGTCCATTCGTTCAAGCCCCTTGTCGCTGGAAATTCAGAAATTGACAGCAACTTCACTTCTATACATTTACGCTTTTCGAAAATTCAGTTTGGTTGTCTAGGAGAAAGGATCTGATCTTGGCTGCCCCAGGGCTCATGGCCATGGTTGGACCACTCCCCTAGCATGTCTAAGACGTGACTAAGTCGCCCTTTTGGTGGCTTGGTCCATGGCTCATCGGTTTTTAATCAAAACATCAAAACAGCCCCCTATACCCTTCGGCCCCTTCCATTTTTCAGCACATGTATTTCGAGTTGGTTGGGTTAGTGTGGATCTTGGTTGGCCTATGGCCCTTAGCCATGGTTCATACCATGCCCCTATATGTCTAGATCGTGCCATGGTCAATCAAATGGCCACTGGAACGACGCAAGACATCGATCTAAGCAAAACACTACACACGCATGCACGTTGGTTCTCGGTTGGAGTTTCGGTTGATTTTTGGTGTGACGCGGATTGTGGCTGGCCTAGGGCCCTTAGCCATGGTTCAAATCAGTCCTTGGGATGTTGGTAAGAGTCTCTGGTCGGTGGTTCACGCCCCAATGGCCGGTAGTCTCAAAAACAACACAAGTTACACGATTGTACAGTTGCTGGAAAATTACAGCAAGTTGCTGTGTCGGTTCGGAGACTCGTTCGAGTTCTTGGTTGGCTTTTAGCCCATGGCCTTGGACTGGACAGTGCCTCATTGAGTTAGGAAGGTCATGTTTTTGACCGTTCGTCATTCGGATCATTTTTGAGGTCGTACGAGAATTTACGGTGCGATGTGCCAAATTGACTCTCGAAAGAGCGTTTCGTGTTTTGGCCTCCATTCCACCTAGATTTCGACCCTATCATTTTAGGAGCATTATTTTATGATTTTTCAGCATATTTTAATCTTCACTATATGTCGGTTTGGTGTCGGTTCAGGTTGGCTCGGAGTCATGATTAAATGCGAAGTCATTAGGCATCATAGTCGCATCTTTTGAACGTAAATTGCGTAGTTGGTCATGTTTAAGCTATTGCATATTTTTCATGGCACAGTTAGGTTGCAGCGAGCCTGGGGACGATCCAATCCAATCCAGTTGGTAAAATTACGGGACATTTTCATTATGCCAGTTAATTATTTTACGTGCATTAAATAGAAAATGATTATTTTTGAGATTTATGCGATATGGCTTGTGGTTCATTCACTATGTGGGTGTGTTATTTTATACGGTCGCCAGTGACCGATCAGTTCAGTATGGTACCACCCAGTCGCCAGTGACCGGCCAGCTCAGTTCAGTTTCAGCCTCCCCGGTAGCTAGTTACCGATCAGTTCAGCTTAGTGCAGGGGCCACAGGCATAAAACATAATCTCAACAGAAAATTTTATCAGTTATTTCAGTACAGGCTCCAAGGAGCAAACATTTTTTTTTACTGTGATTATCAGTTCAGTTATGCACGTATTATAATTGCTCAGTACAGATTATTTTCAGCATGCCTCAGGACAGGATATGTTAACTCATGCATATTTTAATTCAGATTTTTACTCGTTACCTTCGATATATGCATGCTGAGTCTTTAGGCTCATTAGACTTGATTGTTGTAGGTACTGATGAGGCCAGGGCCGAGGGCGGGGACCAATGAGCCAGCTTGGGTCGGCAGTAGTGGCACCCGAGGACCTCATAGCAGCAGTTGTTATTTTATTCCGCAAACATTTTATCAGTCGTTGGATATTTTTAAATTGTGATTTTTGGCAAACTTTATTTCCTTCCGCTGCAATATTTTGAAATATTGAACTTGATTCACCAGTGATTTTATGAATGAGGCCATTTAAGTTCTTTTAAAAAGAAAATTTTTAATTTTTCCGCAAATTTTCAAGCAAGAAGTTCTAGGGCCTTTGCATGTGCAGTGGGCTCCATCATGGAAACACGATCATCTGGGCTCTCCCGAGGGCCTTTTCCCATAGCCAGGCTCCCTCTGCGGCCTTTTACCATAAATGGACTCCATCTAGGGCCTTTTCCCGTAGATGGGCTCCATCTGGGTCCTTTTTCCCTCCCGACATCCCCATAAAATTGTAAGTTAACCGTCCTCAATATAAACAGATTTCCCACAAATAATATATCATACGACACAGTCAATTCACATCCCTCAAATTTTTCTTTTCTTTTAAAATCATAAAATTACATAACTTCCAAAAATAGTATTTTTTAAACATTAGAAATTCTACAGCTTTACCATAAATCATAAAAATATATATTATCATCAAAATCATCATTTTAAATCATAGAATATCATTTTACAAGCATTATGATCCTTCGAGGTGCTGCCAAGAGTTTACGTATTTTCATAAGTGTAAATTACCATTTTGCCCTGGACGTAAAAATTCTCGAATTTATCTTTTTCTCACATTTAATGACATGGGCTTATTTCAAATAATTATTTAAGTTTAAATATAATTTTTCATAATTTTATAAGTCCTAAAACTAGGCTTTTCAATTAATTATTTAATTAGTGTTTCGTGAGGCGATTAAATCCCGGATAAATCCAAAACTCATTATTTTGATCACAAATATTAAACAAAACATTTTTATTATTTATTCTACCCTTGTGAGCCATGAACCACACCTGTGGACCCATTGTTCCAATTTTCCTTATTAAATTTGAAATAATGACCCTCATTAGAACACATCGAGCCATCTCCCAATTTACTAGAAACACGCCCAAGCCACCTCGAGCCAAAATCTATCCAACACACCTAGGCACCCTACTGACCAACCTCAGCCCCTAGAACAAGATCCTAGCTTGGTCAAACTCACCTGGACAGAAGCACAAACCTGCACGCTGGTTGCATCTCACGCCCAAAAATCCTATAGACACTAGGACTCTTATAGCAACTTAACCAGCAACCACCTCGGACCCTCACTAACCCTAGAAAATTCCCAGCCTCGTCCCAGACCAGCCCAAGCCCTCGGACCAATCCCTAACCCTCGAAACTCTTCCTGCACGCAACAAAGACCCATGCCACTACAAACTCACGCTCAAAGACTCCTAGTGACAACAGGGCTCTTCCAGCTGAGCCACCACCAAGCCCACCTGACCCTAACCTGTGGGGCCCCGGTCCGACATCTAATATTAATAATTATAAATATAACAAACCCAACGATTTGGTAAATACATAATTTGAGGTTCACAAATTCACATAAACATCGTCAAAATAATTTAAAGGTTACAAATGTTTGAAATATAAATTTTAACATGCCAAAATAAAGTAGTGAACCCAAGTAATCCAAACATCATCAAATAGCTCCTAAGACCCGAGAATCCCACTCTAACTCGTATCTCCTCGCCTGGAACTGGACTGTGGCATCCCAAGCCTCGCCTCGCCTACCGTCAAGCACATGAAAACAAGAGGTAACCGACGTGCCTGTGAGTATAAACCCAGTATGATACATTCAATAACATATGAGAATTAAAATTTCACAAAGTTCATATAAACTCATAAAGATGTAATATAATGCAATGCATGATCAGAAGCTGTGGGCTATCAATAAATCTCAAGATCAAGTGAATCATCTGGTCATAGGGTACCCAAGGAAAGAGAATCCCCCAGCAACATCCACCGACTCATCCGCTCGAGGTGGGGTGCTGTGTTCTACAATCCCAAGACTATGGTGCGCCTATAGAGAGTGTTTAGGCCATAGCAGCGACCTCCGCATACACTATGCCAACTCAACTATAGCCCCATACGTCCAACAAATCAATAAATCAAGGCGACCTCCACCATATCAAATCTGAATCAAAACGTGGCTCAATATGCAATGCAATGATGCATTTCAATCTCATCAAGTCAATATCATAATAAGCTCATCTCAAATGATCAATCATCAACAAATCACAAGTATTTCATCAAGCCATCGAATTTTCAATTTAAAATAAAAATGATACTTTTACCTCGTATGTTACCGACCGTAACATACCTTTCAAATATTACCAAAAGAAGATCGAAATGTGTAGTTGAGAAGTCTTGAACTTCTGAATTCTACTATAACTCAAGAACTCGGATCATTTATCAAAACAAAGTAATTTCTGTACAAAATTCATAATTAATTCAATACTTCTTCAAATCAAGATCCGCAAATTGAATATACAAGAAAACTCAAAGCCCAACAATTCTTCTTTATAAACTTTTGTCAAATAAAATCATTTACTCAGCCGTTCATAATCTGAAACATACAACATAATTTTCAAAATTCTGCATCCGTACCAATCTGACACATTTTTGTATTTCGAGCATAACTCCCTCAATACTCAATGGAATTAAGTCCATTTTATATCATTGCGAAGACAAGACAATGCTCTATAACTTTCATTTGAACACCAAATCCAGAATCTCAACCAATTAATACCAAAATTCAAATAAACAGAAGGCATATACACAAACTCGGGATTCTAGACCAGCTTTAGTAAATATATCATATCTCTTTCATTTCTTCATGGAACTGAGTGATTCTTGAACCAAATCGAAGCTAACTCTATTGTCTACAAGTTTGATGAAGACCATAACTCCAAAATCCAAACACAACTGTCCCATATGCTCGAAATACAGAAGGTATAAAAACCGTTCTTTGCACATAAACAAGAAACCATGCTCATATCCATTTTAAATTCAAACCAACTCAAATACAACATCTTAATATCTCAAATATCAACTCAAATATCAATTCTAAACTTCAACCCATTTCGAAACTTTAACAAAAATCGGAAAAACTTACATCCTTGTGAAGCCCGTGATGAGAAGATCACAAATCTACCTTCATTTTATAATTTTCTGGAGAAAATCTCCCTTAATATTAGAAAGAAGTTTGAAAATGGAGAGGAAATAGATGAGGGTTTGATGGAGAAGAAGGGAAATGATTGGTGAAGGTGAAAGTTGACTCAAATATTTATTTTTCGCGTCTGTAGCGCCGCAACGCCACTTTTTAGCGCCTCAGCGCCAAACCTTCGCAAAACTAGCGCCTAGGCGCCACTTTCTAGCGTCGCGACGCTTGAACAGTAACCCGATGAACAGTACCGTGAACAGTACTCGTGAATAGTAACTTTTTTTTCGAATTTTTTTTTTAATTCGGTCATTACAATTCTTCCCCTCTAAAAATAGATTTCGTCCTCGAAATCAAATCATCAATTTAAGTCTACGATATAATGATCAATACTGAAAATAAAACCGAGAAAAAAAAAACATGCTTCATTTGAATAACTCTGGATATTTCTGTCTCATTTTGTCTTCTAATTCCCAAGTTGCCTCCTCGACACCATGTGTATTCCACTGTACTTTAATCAACGATATCAATTTATTTTCTGAGTTGCTTATCTTTTCTGTCTAAAATCTGAATCGGTCTCTCAATATAGCTCAAAGTCTGATCTAACTCAACCTCGTCGGGTGGAAGTACATGAGAGGGATCTGGATGATATTTCCTCAATATAGACACATGAAAAACATCATGAACACCTGATAATACAGGGGGAAGAGCTAATCTATAAGCCAAATCGCCAACACGTTCCAAAATCTCATACGGACCTATGAATCTCGGTGATAATTTACCCTTCTTTCCAAATCTAACTGTACCACGAAAAGGAGATATTTTCAGAAAAACTCTGTCATCTTTCTCAAAAATCAACGGTCGTCTCCTGATGTTCGCATACTTAGCATGCCTATCCTTAGCAGCTCGCATACGACTCTGAATCAATTTCACTTTCTCTGTCATATCTCTTATCATATCAGGTCCTACAATTGGTGCTTCAGATAAATCGTCCCAATACAAAGGAGATCGACACTTTCTGCCATATATTGCTTCAAATGGTGACATTCCAATGCTCGCTTGGTAATTGTTGTTATAAGAAAACTCGACAAGTGGTAACGAATCCTGCCAACCAATACCAAAATCCATCACTACAGCTCTCAGCATATCCTCTAATCTCTGAATAGTATGTTCTGACTGTCCGTCTGTCTGAGGATGATATGCTGTACTCAAATGCAAACGAGTACCAAGGGCCTCTTGTAAACTCTGCCAAAAATGAGAAGAAAATCTGGGATCGCGATCTGATACAATGGACTTAGGCACACCATGCAATCTCAAAACTTCTCTGATGTACAATCTGGCCATCTGATCATGCCTATATGTCATCTGATAAGGAATAAAACATGAAGACTTGGTTAATCTGTCAATGATAACCCAAATTGAATCGCAACCCCTCGACGACCTAGGCAATTTCGTGACAAAGTCCATGGTGATATGGTCCCACTTCCATTTTGGAACCTTAAGGCTATGAAAAAGACCTCCTGGTCGCTTTCTTTCAGCTTTCACTTGTTGACAATTTAAACAACGAGATACAAATTCTGCTATGTCAGATTTCATTCTTTTCCACCAAAATTGTTTCTTCAAATCATTGTACATCTTTTTACTTCCAGGGTGTACACTGAATTTACTGCAATGAGCATCACGCAAAATCTGTATCCTCAACTCTGAAATATTAGGAACTACAATACGATCATTCACAAACAAAATACCCTCATTATTGACCTGAAATTCTGATTGATGTCCTGATTTGACAAATTCAACTGATTTCTGAATGCTTTGATCTAACTTTTGGGCCTCTCTAATTTTGACAAACAACTCGGGCTCTGCCTGAATCATAAATACTCTTACAGGTTGAGTATCTACCACAAAATCCAAACCAGAAAGACAACATTCTTCTACTAAATCAGATACACTGCTAGTGATCAAGGAAATATTACATACTTTTCTGCTCAAAGCATCGGCTGCTGCATTCGACTTGCGTGGATAATATGTTATCTCGCAATCATAGCCTTTCAACAAGTCTAACCAACGCCTCTGTCTCATGTTCAACTCTACTTGTGAAAAGAGGTATTTCAAACTTTTATGATCAGTGAATATCTCAAATTTCCCACCATACAAGTAGTGACGCCAAATCTTTAAGGCAAAAACCACTGCTGCTAATTCCAAGTCATGCACTGGGTATCTAGACTCATGTGGCTTCAACTGTCTTGAAGCATAGGCAACAACACGGCCATGCTGCATTAATACACAATCCAATCCTTGATGTGAAGCATCAGTGTGCACTGTAAATCCTCCTACACCTGATGGAATAGTCAGAACTGGAGAACTAGTCAATCTCTGCTTAAGTTCAACAAAACTATCCTCACATGCCTGTGACCAAATAAATGGTGCATTCTTTTGTGTCAGCTGGGTAATTGGCCTCGCAATCTGTGAAAATCCTTCAATAAATCTGCGATAATATCCTGCCAAACCCATAAAATTACGCACCTCAGGAACTGATGTCAGTCTAGACCAATTAATGACTGCCTCAACTTTACTCGGATCAACTGATATACCTGCACTTGAAATCACATGTCCAAGGAAAACCACTCTATCCAACCAAAACTCGCATTTCGATAATTTAACATACAACATTTCAGTTCTCAAAATTTGCAAAACAGCTCTCAAGTGCTCGGCATGCTCAATTTCAGATTTTTAATAAATAAGAATATCATCAATGAAGATCACAACAAATTGATCTATATACCGTTGAAACACATGGTTCATCAAATCCATAAATACCGCAGGTTCATTGGTCAACCCAAACGGCATAACCAAAAATTCAAAATGCCCATACCTGGTACGAAAAGCAGTCTTAGGAACATCTGCCTCTCTAACTCTTAACTGATGATATCCGGATCTTAAATCAATCTTTGAATATACTGAAGAACCCTGCAACTGGTCAAAGAGATCATCAATCCTTGGCAAAGGATACTTATTCTTTACTGTGGCTTTATTCAACTGTCTATAATCAACACAAAGCCTCATAGACCCGTCTTTCTTCTTTACAAATAAAACCGGAGCACCCCAAGGTGAAACACTTGGTCTTATATATCTTTTAGCCAATAGATCCTCAAGTTGTTCCTTTAGTTCCTTTAGTTCAATTGGCGCCATCCTATAAGGAGCTCTAGAAATAGGTTGTGTACCTGGCATCAACTCAATGTTGAAATCAATCTCTCGGACTGGAGGAAATCATGGAATCTCATATGGAAATACATCTGAAAATTCACTAACAATTGGAATATCTGCCAATTTAGGTAGTGACCTTGAAATATCAATTGCATAAACCAAGAAACATTCGGCTCCTTTCTGCAACAAACGAGTCATGGACAAAACAGATATCAAAGGAATCTTAGCTTGAGAACCCTTACCATAGAACGTCCAGTGATCTGTCATATCAGGTCTAAACTTAACAACCTTCTGAAAACAATCTACAGTAGCCATATATCTTGTCAACATGTCAATGCCAACTATGCAGTCAAAATCAGACATCTCCAATACATTACAATCAAGCTCAATAACATTATCCTCATAACGAAATTCACAACCATATATCATTTCAGCTGACCTCATCACTTTGCCCAGTGGAGTAGAAATAGATAATGTAGATGATAATGGCATAGAACGCAATGAATGCAATGTGACAAAGTGCTCAGCTATGAAAGTATGTGATGCACCGGTATCCATCAAAACATAAGCAGGATAACCAGAGAGTAAACAATTACCTGCAATGACATTATCTGGAGCATTATGTGCCTCATCCTTAGTGAGTGCAAAAACTCGAGCCTGTTGTCTAGGTGGTTGTCCTTGCCTATGGCTACCACTCTATTTGTTCTGATCTGACCGATTTGACTGCTGATAGGAATGAACTGTAGGAGTCTGGCGATTCTGGTGAGGTGTCTGTCTCGATGATCCCCCACTCTGAGATATATCAATGCCACGATTAGGACACACTCGAGCATAGTGTCCCACTTGGTTACACAAATGGCAAGCTCCCGAAACTCCTCTACATTGATTGGTATAATGTCTACCACCGCACTGACCACAAGTCGGGCCGGAATAACCAGTGCTCTGAACTGAACCAGACTGTCTCGATCCACTAGAACTCGAAAAAATACTGCCATGCCTCTTAAATTGTTTGCCTCTAGCCTTGAACTGCTCTCTTATGTTGCCACTGTTACCGCCAGTATTACCCTGTCTGAATTGATGTCGGAACTGTGGCTGTTGGGGTCTTTGAGAATATTGAGAACCTCTCTGCCTAATGATTCCAGTTTCAGCTCCCTTGGCTCGATCAAGAGCCTCAGCAAAAGTGTTAGGCCTTCTAGTATTAACCTGGGTAAATATATCAGGATTAAGACCATTTATGAAATGATCGGCCTTAGCTTCTTCATCGGATGCTACATGAGGAGCAAATCTCAGTAAATTCGAGAACTTAGCAACATAGTCCTCAATATTCAGATTTCCCTGCTTTAAATTTGCAAACTCGGCTCCCCTATCTTTTCTGTAAGAGGTAGGAAAGAAACGCTGATAAAATTCAAATTTAAAAATATCACAGGTAACAATCGTACCTCGACCCTCTAAAGCTTTCTTGGTCATTATCCACCAACTATTAGCAACATCCAATAAATAATGAACAACTAATTTGATTCGACGATCATCTGGATACTCAAGACATTCAAATAATTGATCCATATTCTCCAACCAGTTCTCACACTCTAATGCATTCTCGGTACCCTTCAACATCGGTGGGTGCAAAGACTGAAATCTGGCTAACAGTATCTCCATCGGAGTCGG
Organism: Primulina tabacum; assembly: GCF_025594145.1. Lineage (NCBI taxonomy): Eukaryota > Viridiplantae > Streptophyta > Magnoliopsida > Lamiales > Gesneriaceae > Primulina > Primulina tabacum. The sequence continues at coordinate 27,073,737 of NC_134552.1, forward strand.
AGTTATATCCATCTGAATATGAGTAGCACTACCCTGATCTTGTGCCACTGGTATGTTCTGTCTAGGTCTACCACGACCTCTACCTCGAGTAGCCATGTCTGATATAAAATAGATCAAACACATATAAAATCACAATATTATAATCATCTCAATCTTGTATCAATCATCTCTGGCTCTTGAGACACAACAATCTCAAAAATCTCGAATAAAACTCAACAATATAATATCTCAATTTAAATCATGTATTTCACATCATAGCACAATGAAAATGCTAACAAATATATCACATGATAAAGCAATTCAAACTGACTCGATCTACCCTGTTCCCAAATATCTTACGCTGTGATACCACCTAATGTGGGGCCCCGGGTCCGACATCTAATATTAATAATTATAAATATAACAAACCCAACGATTTAGTAAATACATAATTTGTGGTTCACAAATTCACATAAACATCGTCAAAATAAATTAAAGGTTACAAATGTTTGAAATATAAATTTTAACATGCCAAAATAAAGTAGTGAACCCAAGTAATCCAAACATCATCAAATAGCTCATAAGACCCGAGAATCCCACTCTAACTCGTATCTCCTCGCCTGGAACTGGACTCTTGCATCCCAAGCCTCGCCTCACCTACCGTCAAGCACATGAAAACAAGAGGTAGCCGACGTGTCGGTGAGTATAAACCCAGTAAGATACAATCAATAACATATGAGAATTAAAATTTCACAAAGTTCATATAAACTCATAAAGATGTAATATAATGCAATGCATGATCAGAAGCTGTGGGCTATCAATAAATCTCAAGATCAAGTGAATCATCTGGTCATAGGGTACCCAAGGAAAGAGAATCCCCCAGCAACATCCACCGACTCATCCGCTCGAGGTGGGGTGCTGTGTTCTACAATCCCAGGACTATGGTGCGCCTATAGAGAGTGTTCAGGCCATAGCAGCGACCTCCGCATACACTATGCCAACTGAACTATAGCCTCATACGTCCAACAAATCAATAAATCAAGGCGACCTCCGCCATATCAAATCTGAATCAAAAAGTGGCTCAATATGCAATGCAATGATGCATTTCAATCTCATCAAGTCAATATCATAATAAGCTCATCTCAAATGATCAATCATCAACAAATCACAAGTAATTCATCAAGCCATCGAATTTTCAATTTAAAATAAAAATGATACTTTTACCTCGTATGTTACCGACCGTAACATACCTTTCAAATACTACCAAAAGAAGATCGAAATGTGTAGTTGAGAAGTTTTGAACCTCTGAATTCTACTATAACTCAAGAACTCGGATCATTTATCAAAACAGAGCAATTTCTGTACAAAATTCATAATTAATTCAATACTTCTTCAAATCAATATCCGCAAATTGGATATACAAGAAAACTCAAAGCCCAACAATTCTTCTTCATTAAATTTTGTAAAATAAAGTCATTTACTCAGCCGTTCATAATCTGAAACATACAACATAATTTTCGAAATTCTGCATCCGTACCAATCTGACACATTTTATTATTTCGAGCATAACTCCCTCAATACTCAATGGAATTAAGTCCATTTTATATCATTTCGAAGACAAGACAATGCCCTATAACTTTCATTTGAACACCAAATCCAGAATCTCAACCAATTAATACCAGAATTCAAATAAACAGAAGGCATATACACAAACTCGGGATTCTAGACCAGCTTTAGTAAATATATCATATCTTTTTCATTTCTTCATGAACTGAGTGATTCTTGAACCAAATCGAAGCTAACTCTATTGTCTACAAGTTTGATGAAGACCATAACTCAAAAATCCAAACACAATTGTCCCATATGCTCAAAATACAGAAGGTATAAAAACCGTTCTTTGCACATAAACAAGAAACCATGCTCATATCCATTTTAAATTCAAACCAACTCAAATACAACATCTTCAACATCTTAATATCTCAAATATCAAATCAAATATAAATTCTAAACTTCAACCCATTTCCAAACTTTAACAAAAATCGGAAAAACTTACATCCTTGTGAAGCCCGTGATGAGAGGATCACAAATCTACCTTCATTTTATAATTTTCTTGAGCAAATCTCCCTTAATATTAGAAAGAAGTTTGAAAATGGAGAGGAAATAGATGAGGGTTCGATGGAGAAGAAGGGAAATGATTGGTGAAGGTGAAAGTTGACTCAAATATTGATTTTTCGCGTCTGTAGTGCCGCAGCGCAACTTTTTAGTGCCTCAGCGCCAAACCTTCGCAAAACTAGCGCCTAGGCGCCACTTTCTAGCGCCGCAGCGCTTGAATAGTTACCCGGTGAACAGTACCTGTGAATAGTAACTTTTTTTTCGAATTTTTTTTTTTTAAAATTCGGGCATTACATAACCAACTCTGGCCACGCCCAAGCCCATCTCATACCAGCCCAAGCCCTGGAACCCACGCACGAGCCACGTGAAACAAGGACAGCAACATGCCCACCAAGTAGCTTCCCTCGCGTTTCTCTTGTTTGGCTGGATCCACAGCGCACCTAGCCACTCCAGCCCCTAGCCCGACCCCTACCCATCACCCTAGGACCCTGATGGACCACCCTGTCTTGCCTCCAGACCAGCCGCGAGCCCCTCTTCTTTCCCGAACAGATTCTATGTGAAGAGTCCCTTCACGTAAGGAGTCTTCTCCACCCCCTTAGCGCAAGCCCTAGCCCCATAGGACTCTACCAGGCCCTCACCCCTGACCCTACTCGAGCCCCAGCCAGCCCTGGCGAAGACCCAAGGGACCATGCAAAGTCACCGAACCCTTGCACCTTGAACAAACCAAATCAAAAACTCACGGTTCTCTCCTTCTGTTGCTGCCCACAGTTCCAGCTTGTTTTATATTAAAGTTTATCATGTTTTAACCAATAATCATTCATATTTCATCATGTATTGGTAGCGTACCCGTTGGATTCAAAAACGTTTTTAAAACAAGCTTGAAATCATCGTATTTTATAAAATAAACATTTTACAGTAAAAAATATCAAACGCCTATATTTTCATGCATAAACAATTAAATCATGCATAATATGATTTGTATGATGTTTAAAAGAGTTTAGGAACGTGCATTTGCATTTAAAACGCTCGAATATACGATCTTTGGCGAGGTTACAACGTTGGACGACCGGACAACGAAGAAAACACAAGCTTGTCTTCTCCCCAAATTTTTGAAAATACTTGGTGTTTGTGCAAGGTGTATCTCGGCTGAATGGAGTCTGAATTGGGGTGATAAAAGGCCTAGGTTTAGTTATTTATAATTTAATTAACAAGATAAATGGGCTTTGGTTTTGGACTTGCAAACTTAAGGGTAATTGGGCCTTCTTTAAATCATTAAATTGGGCCCAATAACACTCAATTAATTAAATAATAAAATTTTAGAAAATTAATTTCCATAAAATAATATTTTGATCTTTTAAAACTCCTTATTTGCCCAAAATCGGCTTCCGGGGAAAAATCGAGCTCGACTCGTAAAATAATTTGAACTCCAACATTTTTAAAAAAATTAAATCATTTTTAATCATATTAGGAAGCCTTGCCATTAATTAAATAAAATTACATATTCTTGTCTTTGTCGTCATCGGTCTCCTTTCCCCTATCTATTATCAAATATTCGGATAAAATCTTTAATTTATATAAACATGTCATATTATCATTTAATCATACAATCATGCATTTAATCATATAATAAATATCATGCTAGCATTTAAAATCAATTAAATAAAACAATTAAGCAATTAAAATAATTTTGCATGCATGTGGTTTACGTAGGTTGGTTTTTTTCGGATAGTGCATGCAGCCTATTTTTTTTTAAGTTCTTCATTAATTTCAAACAATTCCACTACCCAACATGCATTAATCATTTTTCATGCAGTATGCAACTAACATCTAAATCATGCATCATATAAACATTTAAAAGAATTTTAAGCATATAAAATATAAAGCAATATAAACTTACGTATTTGAGGCATGACTTCTTGAGCTTCTCGAACTGACAGTACACAACCCTTTGGAGAAAAACTTGGCTATGATACCAACTGAAACGACCTCGACGTTTTTTTACTACTCATAAATCATAAACTCGAAAATACTAACTAAATAAAATAACTTAATATTTCTATTAATCATAATAAATTAACAATTGAAATCTCAAGTGCATAAAATAAATCCTAGATAATCAACTAACCAAAATCCTAAATCAACCTTTAAAAAATCATCTAACAATAAAATAAAGCATAAATATCTATAATAAAAATCCTTAACATAAATCTTTAAATCATTTATCTATCTAGCTAGTGCGGAAACATAAAGATCATCGGGTGTGTACTGCTGCACTCGATCCACTCAATCGTCACTGCCTCCCATAAATCATCAAATTCCGCATCATACAAACCTAATGAGTCTAAAGACTCGGCACGTTCTAAACATAGATAGCAAATAATACATATATAATCATATGCATTAAAATCATACTTTTATTTAAAATAGCTTTTGAACATAATTAAACCACTTAAAATCATTTAAGCATAATTAAATCATAAATCTTGAAATCATTTTAAAATAACCTTAAGCATAAATAAATCTTTTAAAAATCTTTTCAAAGAAGCTTCGAGCATAAATAAATCATATGTAATAGAATACTGGATATTCGAGTATGCAATGTAAAATCACCAAGTGTTGGTCTTTCTATGGAAGATGCGTTTGAATGACTTATTCATCTCATTTAATATTTTTTTAGAAAAAAAACACAAATTTTCAAATAAGCATGAATATTTAAAAGTACTTAATTTTACTTGAGAAATACCTAATTTTATATTGCAAATACTTGATTTGGTACACGAGATATTCATAATATGTAATAGACTACTGGATATTCGAATATGCAACGTAAGTTCACCAAGTATTAGTCTTTCCATGGAAAATGCATTTAGATTACATATTCAACTTATTTAATATTTTCTTGGTAAAAAAAATCTCAAATAAGTATGAAAATTTTAAAGTACTTAGCTTTACTTGAAAAGTACCTAATTTGAGTTTGCAAATACTTGATTTCGTAAATGAGACACTCACAATATGCATTAAAATACTAGATATTCGAATAGGCAATCTTTCCATGGAAAATTTATTAGGATACTTATTCATGTCATTTAAATAAATAAACATAGTTCATTATTCATGATGTACTAATTTGGAGATGCATTATAAATATAGTTCGTAAATGAGCTTGAAGTTTGCACTTTAAGCATATATATCGATTCTTGGATTAATGATTAATAAAATACTCATCAATATTAATTTACAATATTTTTTATATTCAATGAATGACTTATTTGACAATTATACTTATTTGACATTATAGTCATTGGAAATTATTCATTATACTTATTAGTATTTTTTTCTTTATGCTTATGAGTATTAATTTATAATATTATTAATATTCATTCACAATGCTTGTTGGTATTCATTAAATGACAAGGAAATACTTCATTTGATATCATTCTCATTAGTATTCATTCATAATATTTATTGGTAATCATTCATTATATGTATCAATATTCTTTCAGTTTATTTTTTATCAAATTTGAGTTTTTAAAGGGTAAAATCAATTATCAGTGGAATATAATTATGTAATATTTCTAACAATTTAAGTATTGCATTTTTATTTCACGGATCTCATCATCAAATGCCACTCAATATTGACTTCAAATTATATATTTTGACATTATGAAATAATCGAATTTGAGTATTAAAATGGTAAAATCAAGTATTTGTGGACACGTATTGTAATGTCCAGTAATTTAATTCACGTAATCTGAATGCATGCAATATAGATTTTTATTTTAAATTATGTGTTTAATTATTTTTATGCATTTATTGCATAATTCATGCATGATAGGATTTAATTCATGAAATTTAAAAGTTCATGCATTAGGGTTTCTAGATGCATTTCACGCTCGAACGAGGAATGAATATCGGAGAATTTTCAAGAAGAATTATTTTATTCCATGATTAATTTTTATTAGTTATAAAATGTCTACTCATTTTAAAAAATTGCGGAAAACATTTTTTTTAAAAGGTCACATTTTTGAAATAACATTTAAACGTTTCTCATGCATGCGCTGTACAGAAAAATATAACATTTAAAAATGATCTTAAATATTTGACAGTTTAAAATAACCAAACTCATCCCAAAATCATATGTAAACATGAACCAGTCAAAATCTTAAAAATCATCAACGTAGGAAAATATTCATCTCCACTCAATCTAATAAATTATAATGCGGAAAATATGAGGTCCTCGGGTCGTGTCATCGCACCAGGTCTGCCTACTCAGAGTTCGGCACCTCCAGTCCTCTCATAATTAAGCTCACCTACATCACACACGGATAGTGAGTCTAAAGACTCAACATACCTACACCGTTAATAGCAAATACATATACATAGCACACAGCAATGAAAAATATCAAACTCAACATATCTTTCATGAACTTTAAAAACGTAACATAAACGTGTCGTGTTAAATCATGACGTGTCAAAACAGCTCATCAATAATAGGCATTCATCATTTATCGTTTATCATTCATCATTCATCTTTTATCGTTCATCATTTATCATCGATGAATTCAGTTCATTAGAGGTGACTATCGTACATCATCATTTATGATGGATCCATCATACATAGAACCGCGGTACCCGGCGGCTGTCGGACGTCAGTAACAGGATTACCCATCCACTGTGCCTAGGCCTCATCATCAGCATTTACATATACGTCTTAAACATTTACATATACTTCGATAGCCACAACTAATTCTCGTCATTCAAAACATTAACATTTTCATCACTTATAAAAATCATGCACCAATGCAATTTGTCTTAAATCCAAGCATGCGACGTATAACTTCATAAAATCTTAAAATCGTGATCATTTTGCATAAAATTTTAAAATATCATAAATTTGTGCTCAGGGCGCTACCATGAGGTTTTAAAATCGTGATCATCCAAAGGTTTTAAAACCGCTAGACTCGACCCCTAAGTTTCTCGGACATTGCATATACGTTCTTAATGTTATTACTAATCTTATAATTTTATCCTTAAGAACCAATCCCTCTCTTTCCACCTGTACATGATGCAAATAACCCACTCCTGACCATCTCACCCACAAATCAACCCACCCATAATCATGTCCAATTCTTACTGGACCTACTTGTGCCATCGTTTCAATTTTCATGCGTGCCCCAGCACACACACACGCCTAAATGCCAACACACGCCCGAAGCCTTTTCTTCAACCCAATCAAATTCAACGCCACGCCCAGTGAAGTCCGAACCATCCCAAGCCATGTTTCAGCCCCATCAGGCCCTGTCCACGGTTAGCCTCATCAGCCCCATCAACCCAATCTAATATCGATGCTAACGCACCGTGCTCCTCTCGATCTAGCCTCTGTACAGCAAACTCCTAGACCGTGACACGCCATTAACACGAAGCACAACCGTCCCCTTGCACAAAGTGTAAGATGTGAAAGAGCAACAATAAACCATGATAATCATGCAGAAATTATCAACGAAAAACACACCCACGCGGACCGAAAATTTTACAGACATAAATACATTCACCAACGTATAAAGCGTGCATGATGCATAAAAAAGATACAAAGCATGCCATATGATGTTTCACGCAAGAATGACAAAGATCGAACGCGCCAGAGATTTGTTTGATGCAAGAACAAGTGAATCTTAGATGCTTTCAGCTGCTGTGTGTTGAAACCGAGGGAAGCTCTGAAGGGGAAAGGGATGTATATTGATCAGCTGTGGAGGAGGTTACGGGAGGGTAAAGGTTTCCTATATAATAATTATCTAGTTAATCAAATAATTATGGGCTTTAATATGATAATTAAAGATTTGAAAAGGCTTTTAAGCCCAATAAGTTTAAAAGTAGGCTCAATAAATCCAAATGGACTCCCGAAAAATATTTCGTGTTGGAAGGATTTCGAAACTATAAGCCGAAACCTCAAAACGTCCCCCGTTTTGATTAAATTTTCGTGCCCAAAAAATAAAACCATGCGGGTAAAAATACCCAATAAAATCCCATTTTTGAAAAATCGACTTAAAAACACCTTGCATTAATTTATTAAATAAATAGTGTGATAAAAATAATTTTCCTGAAAATTCTTCGGTCTTCGTTCCTCGTTCGAGCGTGAAATGCATCTTGAAACCCTAATGCATGAACTTTTAAAAATTTCATCAATTAAATCCTATCATGCATGAATTATGCATAAAACGCATAAAATAATTAAACAATTAATTTAAAATAAAATTCTAGATTGCATGCATTCAGGTTACGTGAATTAAATTCCTGGACCTTACAACTCTCCCCCCTTAAATAAAATTCCGTCCTCGAAATTAGAACGTACCGAATAACTTCGGGTAGCGACTCCTCATCTCGGTCTCTGTCTCACACGTGGCCTCCTCCTCGGAATGATTCAGCCACTTGACTTTGACCATCTGGATCACTTTATTCCGGAGTCTCTTCTCCTGCCTGTCCAAGATCTGAGTCGGCCTCTCCTCGAATGATAAGTGCGGTGTCAGCTGAAGTGGCTCATAATTAAGCACATGTGACGGGTTCGACATGTACTTACGCAGCATAGAGACGTGGAACACATTATGAACTCCCGTCAGATTCGGCGGTAAAGCAACTCTGTATGCGAGTGTCCCGACTTTCTCTATGATCTTAAATGGTCCGATGAATCTAGGGCTCAGCTTGCCCTTCTTCCCGAACCTCATCACACCATTCATAGGTGCGACCTTCACAAAAACATGATCCCCTATTGCGAACTCCAGATCTCACCGTGTCTGATCAGTATAACTCTTCTGACGGCTCTGCGCAGTCCTCATCCTGTCTCTAATCCTGGCCACTAGATCTACTGTCTGTCTGACAATATCCGGACTCAACTCTGCTCGCTCGCCTACCTCATCCCAATATACTGGCGGCCTACACTTCCTCCCGTACAGAGCCTCGTATGGAGCCATACCTATCGATGCCTGATAACTGTTGTTGTATGTGAACTCTACAAGTGGTTACTTTGGCTCCCAGCTGCCTTGGAAGTCGATCATGCCAGCTCGGAGTAGGTCCTCAAGAATCTGAATTACCCTCTCTGACTGTCGTCTGTCTGATGATGGAAAGCGGTATTAAACAGAAGCTTCCTACCCAAAGCCTGGTGAAGACTCTTCCAGAATGAAAACGTGAACCTCGGATCCCTGTCTGACACTATGGACACTGGAATCCCGTGCAGTCTGACTATCTCTCTGATGTACAGCTCTGCGTACTGAGTCATGGTGAATGTCTTCTTGATCGGTAAGAAATGAGCCGACTTAGTGAGCCGATCAACAATCACCCAGATGGCGTTAAATCCTCCAGTAGTCCTCGGAAGCCTTGTCATGAAATCCATAGTAATATTCTCTCATTTCCACTCGGGAATAGGAAGTGGTCTCAGCTTCCCTGCAGGTCTCTGATGCTCTGCCTTAACTTGATGACAAGGTCAAACACTCGGAGACGAAACGCATAATATCTCGCTTCATGCCCGGCCACCAATAAAGAGTCTGTAAATCCTTATACATCTTCGTACTCCCCGGATGGATGGAGTATGGGGTGCTGTGGGCCTCACTCAAGATATCTGCTTGGAGGGAATCACTGTCAGGAACCCATAAGCGGTCCCTATATCTGACTATGTCGTCCACAACTGCATACAGTCTCTGGCCCTTAGCCTCGTCCCTCTGTCTCCACTTTTATAACTGCTCATCCGAAGTCTGCCCTGCTCGAATTCTATATTTCAGAGTTGGATGTACTGTTAGAGTAGCAAGATTCGGGGCCTCGCCCCTGGCATAAATTGCAAGCTCAAATCTCTGAATCTCTTCCTGCAACGGTCTCTGTACTGACAAATGAGCTATCACTACGTGCTTCCTGCTCAGAGCGTCTGCAACTATATTAGCCTTACTCGGATGGTAGCTAATATCACAATCATAATCCATCACCAGCTCGAGCTATCTCCTCTGTCGCATGTTCAGTTATTTCTGTGTGAAGAAGTACTTCAGTCTTTTATGATCTGTGAAAATCCTGCACTTCTCCCCATACAGATAGTGTCTCCAGATCTTCAGTGAAAATACCACTGCTGCTAGCTCGAGGTCATGAGTCGGATAATTCTTCTCATGGACCTTCAGCTGTCTGGATGCATAGGCTATCACTCTGTCCTGTTGCATCAGAACTGCGCCTAAACCAAGCTTCGATGCATCTGTATATACCACAAACTCTCCCTTCCATGATGGCACAGCTAGCACTGGTGCGGTGGTCAAGGCCTGCTTCAGTCTGTCAAAGCTCTCCTGACACTCTGGTCCCCAACTAAACTTAGCATTCTTCTTCGTCATAACGGTCATAGGCACCGCGATAGAAGAGAAGCCCTGGATAAACTTCCTGTAATAACTTGCCAATCCCAAGAAACTGCGGATCTCTGTCACGCTCTTCGGAACTGGCCAATCTCTGACTGCCTCTACTTTGCTCGGGTCGACCTCTATGCCATCCTGAGATACTATATGGCCCAAGAATACCACTCGGTCGAGCCAGAACTCACACTTGCTGAACTTGGCATACAGTCGTCTATCTTGTAGGGTCTGCAATACTATCTTCAGGTGATGACTATGCTCCTCCATGCTCTTCGAATAGATCAGTATATCGTCAATGAAGACTATGACGAACCGATCCAAGAATGGCTGAGACACGCGATTCATGAGATCCATGAAGATCGCTGGCGCGTTCGTCAAACTGAAGGGCATCACCAAGAACTCATAATGCCCATAACGCGTCCGGAAAGCTGTCTTATGCACATCTGATTCTCTCACTTTCAGCTGATGGTATCCGGATCTAAGATCTATCTTGGAGAACACTGAGGCTCCCTGAAGCTGGTCAAATAAGTCTTCGATCCTAGGTAATGGATACTTATTCTTCACTGTAACCTTGTTCATCTCTCGGTAGTCAATGCACAGACACATGCTGCCATCCTTCTTCTTAACAAAAAGAACTGGTGCACCCCAAGGAGAAAAACTAGGGCGAATGAAACCCTTATCCAGCAGATCTTGAATCTGATCCTTGAGCTCCTTCATTTCTGCGGGCGCTAATCGGTAGGGTGCCTTAGATATCGGCACTGTCCCTGGCATGATCTCAATAGAGAAGTCCACCTCTCTATCTGATGGAATGCTTGAAACATCATCAGGGAACACACTGGAAAACTCTCTGACCACTTCTATATCCTCCAGCCTCTGACTGACTGGCTCTTCCACTGATACGATGCTGGCTAAGAACGCCTGGCAGCCTCTCTTAATAAGCTTCATTGCACCCATGCAGGAAATGATGTGTGTGAACTGCTGATGTCTAGCTGCCTCAAATACAAACGACTTACCACTAGGAGGTCTGACAGACACCGACCTCTGGCGAAAATCTATGACTGCTCCATGAGAAGAGAGCTAGTCCATGCCCAGTATGATATCAAAGTCGGGCAGCGGTAGTACTATCAGATCTGCCTGTACTGCCTTCTGCTGCAATCTGAGCTCCAATCCTCTCACTATCCGGGATGTGAGCATCTGATCCCAAGGTGGAATCGATACTCTATGAGTCCTTTATCCATCACTACTGGTACAATCCCTAGTAGCTTCATGAAAGATTCGGATATAAACAAATGCGTGGCCCCTGAGTCTAGCAGTGCATACGTGGCTACATCTGCAATATATACTCCCTGCGACAAAACATATTAACAAATCTAATACTGCTGAACTTAAGGAATTCCTTATCGACCGTTAACCCAATTGGGTCCCTAAAATTCTTCGGATCAAATAATTAAATTCTTAATCCTAACCAATTAGAATATGCATCCTAAACCTTTCTAAGTTATAAATCCCACAATTAAGTCCTCATACAAGCATAAAATCCATGCAACTGTAGAGTAATTCAAAATCTTAAAACCAAAAGGGTTACCAGTAATCAATGTCGAATCTGGTGCTGCCTCAACTTCCTCGGCATGCATCACATATGCTCTGCCGGTAGTGGGGCCCTTGCTCTTAGGACAGTCCGCTGCTTTGTGGCCCTCTTGGCTGCAAACGAAACACCTGTAAGTCCCCCACATGCACTTACCGGTATGGAACTTGCCGCACTGCGGGCAAGGCTGCCTGCCATCTGGCTTAGGCGCCCCTGGAGCCTGAGGAGGTCTCTGCTGCTGCTGTTGGGGTCTCCAGAACTGCCCTTTGGGCCTCTGCTGCCCCTGCTGTCTCTGAGGCCTCGTAAACTGCCTCTTCTGTGGCTGAGAACTGGGCTGGGTCTGATGCCGCTTCCGCTGCATCTCAAATTCTATGTCTCGCAATGCTTGCTCTGCCTAAAAGGCGCAGGCAGTGGCCTCATCATAACTTGCCGGTCTCATCAATATGACGTCCCGGTGGAGAGTAGGGCTCAGTCCATCCATGAAATGCCTCTGCTTCTGGGCGGCATCCCCTGCTATCATGGGCACAAAATGCAGACCCTGTCAACCTTGCGGATGAACTCCGCCACAGATAAATCCCCCTGTCGGAGGCCCATGAATTCTCTCGTCAGACGGCCCCTGACGTCAGCTGGGAAATACTTCCCGTAGAATAACTCCTTGAACCTGGCCTAGGTAAGGGCGGCCAAGTCCACAGCATGTGCGGCTCCCTCCCACCACAAGGACTCATCATCTCTCAGCATATAGATGGCGCACCTGGCCCGGTCGCCATCTCTCACCTGAAGATAATCAAAGTAAAGTTCCAATGATCTGATCCACCCCTCAGCTACGAATGGATCTGTGGTACCCCCGAACTCCTTCGGGTTGAGCCTACGGAACTGCTCAAATACGTCTCTATGCTGGCGAGACGCCTGTTGGGCTTGCTCCATGAGTCTCGCTAACCCCTCAAGTACTCGGGTAGCGGGATCTAACGGTGGTGGTGGTGGTGGAAGTCCCCTGCCACCCTCAGGGATCTCATCCACTCTGGCCATCCTGGGCTCACGTCTGGGAGGCATATCTGAATACAGTCCAATTAAAACGTAACCCATCATGCATTAATCTAGTTTTGAAATTAAAGGACCTTAAATCGTAAAAACAGTTAAACACACGTAGTAAATCATCCTAACGCGTAAATTATAAAAGTATGCAGGTGATAACAATAAATCATTTTTAAACATTTAAATCATAAAAGCTTACAGACTTGAGGCTTGAAGACTGAGCGGCAGAAGCTGGCAATGGCACAACCCTATACAGAAAGCTGACTCTGATACCAACTGAAACGTCTACTCGTTTTAAAAAAATGCGGAAAACATTTTTTTAAAAAAGGTCACATTTTTGAAATAACATTTAAACGTTTCTCATGCATGAGCTGTACAGAAAATATAACATTTAAAAATGATCTTATGATATGAAACTTTGTACGAACGAATAGCAAACACGATTAAAATCGAATCGCGCCCTCAATTCAATAACGAACAAAGAATCGTTGTTGTCCCGATCTTTTGAATCAAGTTTGAATGTGTGATATTCACCTCTAAATTATAAAAACTTAGCAATAAATATTCACGATTTAAACAATTGAGAAACATATGAACCTTCAAGGAACTTGTCCCTGACAATCCGTATGATATCAATCGACAAACGCCACAAGAACGAATCTTGATAAGTTTGATTTTTGAATAAACACAAAGCAAAAGCTTTGAAAAGCTTGAGAGAGAAAAACTCTAAACTTTTAAAATATCAATGATAATCTCTATTGTGTATCAAATTTCGTCCCTATATGTTTTGATAAACAAAAGATATCAAAATCTAGTCTCCAAAATAATTAAAACTCTAGAAAAGGAAAATATTCTCGCTCAGCCGTCTCAGACACGGACCCAGTGTAGGGCTCCGTGCACACTGGGTCCGTGTACTCTCGGGAAAAATCATCTTCAGCTGGAAACAAGGGGCACGGACCCCGTGTCCACCTCCGTGTACGGGTCCGTGTACACACAGCTTTCGCAAATGTCATAGGACACGGACCCCGTGTACTGGTCCGTGCTCGGGTCCGTGTAGACACTGGAATTCTTCATCCTCGGATGTAAAGGGCACGGACCCCGTGTACAGGTCCGTGTACACGTCCGTCCAGTCTCGGCCGTCTCCAACAATGCTTGAATGATATTCCTTTGGCCTCCCGACGTACTCCCATGCATCACGACCCTTTCATGCTTGCTCATGACTCCCTGTAGTGCCTCCTTGAACTTCTTTAGGCATCCCCTCGTGACTGGTCCCTCCGGCAACTGCAAAGGATCCCATGCCTTCCTTGGAGCTTGAACACCCGTGGTGTAAAATTCAAGAATTTTAAGTTTTATCATTTGTGTTTTATCACGATAGTATATTTTGGATACCAGGATTTATCTCATTTGAGGATGTGAGATTTGTAAGATTTTACCAAAATTGAGTGAATAATAATATCGTGTATATTATTATATGAAATTTCGCAGATAAATGCATAAGATTTGAGTTGATATGGAGATACCGGGATAAAAATCAGGCAAAGAATAATAAAATCCCTAGAATTCGAAATTTACAGTGTATATATATGAGAATTTCGAAAATTGAGAGATAAAAGATTTAGAGTTCGAATTTATATCACGGATAGATCACGATTCTCGATAAAGATTTGATTCAGATTCAAACGCGATATCACTCGATAACGATAGCAGCCAACCCCTATAAATTGGAGGGCCCTGTAGACTCGAAAATCACACCACATATCACACCAAATTTTCGAAAATTTGTGCTCTAGTCTCCTTAGGAATTTTCGAGCGCAGCGAAGCCCTGCCGCCGTCCAACCAGTGAAGTAGGAATTTCGAAGAACCCTAGCCTTTTTACGTTTTTCATCAAGAATTTAAGGTAAGTGGGCTTGTTTTAAATTATTGAATTTCGATGCATATATTTTTGGTTTTATAAAAATTCGGGCGAGTACAATTCTTCTTCTACACCCTTCTGGTTACGATATTTTGCATGAATAAATGTTTTGACACTGTGAGAATTCAACTTTATATGGGTGGGAATCCCAACCATACGTATCCTTACGAGGTGGGAGAGATAACCGCTATACGGCCTCGTCCCCTTAGAGGAGTAAAAATTAGGGACTGATATCAGTAAACCATTGAAATTAGATGAATCTCAGTGTCGGGTTAATGATGCGCACGTGATAAGAATTATGTTTGCATGGTATGTATATTTCGAAATTGCATGTTGTTTTGTTGTACTCGAACGGCCCCACTTGCTGAGTATTTCCCAAAATACTCACCCCTTACAACCTTCCAAGATAAATCCGAAGAGCAGATTGAAGAAGAAGAATCGGAACAATAAATTTTGGGGCTGGTGAATTGTTTTAATCTCGAGAGTTGCTAGTAAAGAGGTTTCTGAATTTTGGTACTCAATTTTTATGTAAAAACGTTTCCGCATTTATTTCATTAGTTATTTCAGTTGTAAAGACTTTGGTTTTTGAGATTATGATTAATAAACTGGTATTTCGGTTTATACTATGCTACGAGGCTGGTTCTTTCAATTGTGTGATTGTTAAACGACGCCGGTATCAAATCCCGAGTTTCGGGGCGTGACATTTTAGTGGTATCAGAGCCTCCAGGTTCATAATCCGAGTGGGAAAAATCGAGTTTCAAAAAAAAATTCAAAAATCAAATTTCGAAAAAAAAAATTTCGGCCAAACAGCCCCTACGCACGCCGCCGCGTTTTTCGTCGATTCCGGCCGCTTCCGATATTGTTTCTTTGATCGGAGACCAGATCTAGAACCGTCTCGATGAGACGAACAAAAGCCCTCAAACAATTTCATATTTCGCCTTCGGATGAAACGGGAATTTCAGATCTACGAATTTGGCATATGAACCCTAACCCGAAAATTATTTTGTCCAATTACCCTATCAATCCTACTCTGATTTTCAATTCCTTATAGCCAACCAATCTATGATCCATGGGTAATTTTTATCAACAATCAATTTTGAGTTCGGATCACCCAATCGGAAACGCCCAATTTCATTGAGTTAACCGAGTTGCGCAAGTTCCCCGCCAAATTAGGTAGATTTCCTACCGATTCCTGTCGTGCCACCACCGGTTCTGTGATCCTGACCCCTTCGCCGTCATAAGCATTTGCTCCGACCATACTCCGACGAGTCAACCCGGCGAGTCAACCCGGCCGAGTCAGCGAGTCAACCCGCCAGCATACGTCCTTCGATTTTTTTTTTTGTAGGAAACTCCGAATTCGGTTCTGTCAACTGTTCTGAAACCCTCTCGACGAATTCTTTCAATCCATATGTTTATCTCTAGACTTTCCATTTTTGGAAAATATCTCGAAAAATCTCGTTCAACGCGTTTCTTGTAGTGCTTATCGGATTTTTATGGAATTTTATTAAGGAAACAATTAATATTGACCTATATTGTTGGGATTGTATTTATCTGAGATAAGTTGACTTAAGCTTCTGATTTAAGGTGAAATATTTGACTTGGGGATAATAAATTATTTATGGGAAGAAAAAAAAAACTAGTATGTGAAAATCTGAGATAAGAGTTATAATAAGTTTTGGATATTTCAATATGGAAGTTGATTTTGGGCAATAGTTAAATGTGTAAACATTAATTTAGGTTCTTAAAGAATGCTAAGCGTTAACTTTAAATATGTATAATTTTGGGTTACCTTGTCTAAAAGGAAGTTGAGAAACAATATCTTAAGGTTTAAGTAATTTATATTATTTTGGGATAACTCGTAGATTACGATCTTATATGAATAAAATAAGTTATGAGATTATTGCTGGATATTGAGGAAAGTAAGGTTTAGTGCAAGTAAGATTTAACAAAAACATTAATTGATGATTAATTTCATTTATACAAGGTTGAATAAGATTTTATTTTCTGACAACTGAGTTATAATTTTTGGGATTTAAATCAATAGGGTATAGATTGATATTGAATTAAGTTTCAAGATTTTATATGGGTTTTTAGTTTTGAGATAGTAATCGTGATAATTTCAAGATAGAATAAAATCATCATCTATTCGTATATATTCAGTGCCGACTTGATTCAAAGCACTTTGGTAAGATTTCGACGTCATCATATGGATGGATTGGTTATCTAAGAGCAGTGAAATAGCAGATTGCCGGAGTAAAAAAAAAAAAAATTCAAACTCCGAAACGCGAACCAAGAAGAAATAAGGTATCATGGCAATGCCAAGAGACAGAAATACATTTTTTCTGCTTCCCAGACTTGGAAAGCCATTAAATCAGGCAAAAAAAAAAAGTTTACCTAGCAATGGTGAACGAAGTGCAGGAAAAAATTGAGCTCAAGCTGGAAGATACCCTAATAATGCGAGAATTTCCGAACGTTTTTCTAGAAGAACTCCCAGGGATAGTCTCGGACCGCGAAGTTGAGTTCGAAATTAATCTGGTCCCTGGTGCAGCACCAATTTCGAAAGCACCTTACCGAATGATGCCAACTGAACTCCAAGAGCCAAAGGAACAACTCCAAGAATTGCCAGACAAGAAGCAATTTCAACTGGGTACGTCTCCATAAGGAACTCCAGTACAGATTGTGAATAAGGAAGACAGAAGTATGAGATTGTGTATAGATTATAGAGAACTCAATAAGATCACAATCGAGAATAAATATCTTCTTCCAATGATAGACGATTCTTTTCCATCAACTTAAAGAAGTTACAACATTTTCCAAGCTTGACCTGAGAAGATGCTACTACCAATGGAAGTTCAAGGCTGAAGATATTCTCAAAACAGCTTTTCGGACAAGATATGGGCATTATGAGTTCATAGTGATGCCTTTTGGACTGACCAACGCGCCTGCAGCCTTCATGGACCTAATGAACAGAGTTTTCAAGCCATTCCTGGATCAGTTCATAGTAGTATTTATTGACGACATCCTCGTCTATTCTTCCAACGAACATGATCACGAAGAGCATCTCCGCATTGCACTTCAGACCTTGAGAGAGAAGGAACTCTACGCTAAGTTTAAGAAATGTGAGTTCTGGTTAAAGTGTGTATCCTTTTTGGGACACATAATCTCTGAAGCAGGAGTATCAGTGAATCCCAAGAAAGTCGAGGCAATTACAGAGTGGCCAAAACCTAAGAACGCCACAGACATCAGGAGCTTTCTTGGACTGGCAGGTTATTACAGAAAGTTTTTCGAAGGTTTTTCCTCAATCGCCATACCACTGACTAAACTCATTCAGAAGAATTCCAAGTTCGTCTGGGACGAAGGTTGCAAGAAAAGTTTTCAGACGTTAAAAGAAAAGCTCGCATCCACGCCAGTACTAATCTTACCCACTGAAGATAAGGAATTCACCATCTACAGCGACACATCTAAGGAAGGTTTGGGATGCGTACTCATGCAAGAGGGAAGAGTAATAGCCTACGTATCAAGGCAGTTGAAACCGCACGAGCAGAACTACCCTACGCATGATCTGGAGCTAGCAGCAGTTGTATTTGCCTTAAAAATTTGGAGGCACTATCTCTATGGCGCCAAGTGCGAAATTTTCACAGATCACCAGAGCCTCAAATACCTGTTCACCCAAAAGGAACTTAACGTGAGGCAAAGACGGTGGATCGAACTCCTGAAGGATTACGACCTGACAATTAGTTACCACCCGGGTAAAGCGAACAAGGTGGCCGATGCTCTGAGTCGGAAAAATGAGAGCAAAATTACGCTGGCTTCACTCTCCGCGAGACCATGTCTGCAAGAGACCGTCAAGTTAAACCAGGATCGAGACCCTGAGCTAAAGAAACTTAGGGGACAAGTCGAAAGCGGGAAGTCTCAAGATCTACAAACTGATGACCAAGGAGTCCTGTGGATGAAAGGGCGACTGTGTGTACCAGAATGCGATAACTTTCGCCAAGAAATACTGTCAGAAGCACACAAATCCAAGTTTTCAGTCCATCCAGGGAGTACGAAGATGTACAGAGATCTTAAAAGCAATTTTTGGTGGAATGGAATTAAAAGAGACGTGGCAGAATTTGTCTCTAAATGCCAAGTGTCTCAACAGGTCAAAGCAGAGCACCAACAACCTGGAGGATTATTGCAACCGTTGGAGATACCTGAGTGGAAGTGGGAACACATCTCCATGGACTTTGTGGTGGGGTTACCAAAGTCGAGGCAAGGTCAAGACAGAATATGGGTAATTGTAGATAGACTTACAAAATCTGCACACTTCCTACCCATCCGTATGAACTATAATCTGGACAAGTTGGCTACACTGTATATGGATAATATTGTACGAATTCATGGAGTACCAGTGAGCATCCTGTCTGACAGAGACCCAAGATTCGTCTCACGTTTTTGGAAGAGCTTTCAGGGGGCCATGGGAACTAAAGTGACTCTTAGTACGGCCTATCACCCACAAACCGATGGCCAAACCGAGAGAACAATTCAAACCCTGGAAGACATGCTGCGAGCCTGCGCTCTAGAATTCAGTAGCAATTGGAGCAATCATCTACCATTGATCGAGTTTGCTTATAATAACAGCTATCACAGCAGTATTGGGATGGCTCCATACGAAGCCCTGTATGGGATAAAATGCCGATCACCCTTATATTGGGATGAAGTGGGAGAAAAAGCAATAGTAGGACCCGAACTCGTACAGATAACAATAGGCAAGGTTACAGTAGTCCGAGAGAAACTCAAGGCAGCTCAAGATCGACAAAAGAGTTGGGCAGATCTGAAAAGAAGGCCAGTGGAATTCAATATCGACGAGAAGGCCTACATAAATGTCTTGCCTATGAAAGGAGTGGTCCGATTCAGTAAAGCCGGGAAGCTGAACCCTCGTTATGTGGGACCCTTTGAGATTTTGGAAAAAGTGGGCACATTAGCATACAGATTGGCGCTGCCACCAAACATGCCTAGAATTTACAACGTTTTCCACGTGTCCCAACTACGGAAATACATCTCGGACCCAAGCCACGTGTTGGAAGCAGAACCGCTCATGATCGAAAGTAACTTGGGAGAAGAGCTGAAGTACGAAGAAGTTCCCATCAGAATTGTGGACACCAAGGACCAAGTACTAAGGCGACGTATCATTCCCTACGTCAAGGTACAATGGTCTAACCACACGGAAAGAGAAGCCACGTAGGAGCTAGAGGAAAGGATGAGGGACCAATACCCGTACCTCTTCGGAGACCAAGCCAACCCAAGTTTCGAGGACGAAACTTCCCATAAGGAGGGAGGGATGTAAAATTCAAGAATTTTAAGTTTTATCATTTAAGTTTTATCACGATAGTATATTTTGGATACCAGGATTTATCTCATTTGAGGATGTGAGATTTGTAAGATTTTACCAAGATTGAGTGAATAATAATATCGTGTATATTATTATTTGAAATTTCGCAGATAAATGCCTAATATTTGAGTTGATATGGAGATATCGGGATAAAAATCAGGCAAAGAATAATAAAATCCCTAGAATTCGAAATTTACAGTGTATATATTTGAGAATTTCGAAAATTGAGAGATAAAAGATTTAGAGTTCGAATTTATATCACGGATAGATCACGATTCTCGATAAAGATTTGATTCAGATTCAAACGCGATATCACTCGATAACGATAGCAGCCAACCCCTATAAATTGGAGGGCCCTGTAGACTCGAAAATCACACCACATATCACACCAAATTTTCGAAAATTTGTGCTCTAGTCTCCTTAGGAATTTTCGAGCGCAGCGAAGCCCTGCCGCCGTCCAACCAGTGAAGTAGGAATTTCGAAGAACCCTAGCCTTTTTATGTTTTTCATCAAGAATTTAAGGTAAGTGGGCTTGTTTTAAATTATTGAATTTCGATGCATATATTTTCGGTTTTATAAAAATTCGGGCGAGTACAATTCTTCTTCTACACCCTTCTGGTTACGATATTTTGCATGAATAAATGTTTTGACACTGTGAGAATTCAACTTGATATGGGTGGTAATCCCAACCATACGTACCCTTACGCGGTGGGGGAGATAACCGCTATACGGCCTCGTCCCCTTAGAGGAGTAAAAATTAGGGACTGATATCAGTAAACCATTGAAAGTAGATGAATCTCAGTGTCGGGTTAATGATGCGCACGTGATAAGAATTATGTTTGCATGGTATGTATATTTCGAAATTGCATGTTGTTTTGTTGTACTCGAATGGCCCCCACTTGCTGAGTATTTCCCAAAATACTCACCCCTTACAACCTTCCCAGATAAATCCGAAGAGCAGATTGAAGAAGAAGAATCGGAACAATAAATTTTGGAGCTGGTGAATTGTTTTAATCTCGAGAGTTGCTAGTAAAGAGGTTTCTGAATTTTGGTACTCAAGTTTTATGTAAAAACGTTTCCGCATTTATTTCATTAGTTATTTCAGTTGTAAAGACTTTGATTTTTGATATTATGATTAATAAACTGATATTTCGGTTTATACTATGCTACGAGGCTGGTTGTTTCAATTGTGTGATTGTTAAACGACGCCGGTGTCAAATCCCGAGTTTTGGGGCGTGACACGTGGTCGTATCATCCTCCCCTTCTTGAAAAGGATTTGTCCTCAAATCTTGTTCGTCACCTACATCAAACAACGACAAATCACTAACATTAAAAGTAGAACTCACGTTATACTCACCTGGTAGATCGAGTCTGTAGGCGTTGTCATTAATCCTCTCAAGAACTTGGAATGGTCCATCGCCTCTTTGTAATAGCTTTGAACGTCTCTTCTCCGGGAACATTTCCTTCCTCAGGTATAGCCACACCCAATCGCCCTTCTCAAATGTCACCTTCTTCTTCCCTTTGTTGGCTTGCCGGGCATATTGCTCATTTCTCCTCTCAATGTTGGCCTTGACCTTT
This sequence comes from Primulina tabacum, assembly GCF_025594145.1. Classification (NCBI taxonomy): domain Eukaryota; kingdom Viridiplantae; phylum Streptophyta; class Magnoliopsida; order Lamiales; family Gesneriaceae; genus Primulina; species Primulina tabacum. Next base: position 27,095,678 of record NC_134552.1, read on the forward strand.
TCATGCAAACTCCTAACAAATTCAGCCTTCTTTTTCTCATCCATGTTTAACCTTTCACTCACAGGTAAAGACATCAAATCCAACGGAGTCAAAGGATTAAAACCATAAACAATTTCAAACGGCGAATAATTGGTAGTAGAATGCACGCATCGATTGTAAGCAAACTCAACAAATGGCAAACAATTCTCCCAATTCTTTAAGTTATTTTTAAGAATAGCACGCAAAAGTGTTCCTAACGTTCTATTAACAACTTCAATTTGTCCATCTGTTTGAGGATGACATGTAGTAGAAAACAACAATTTTGTGCCAAGTTTAGCCCACAAAGTTTTCCAAAAGTAACTCAAAAACTTAACATCACGGTCAGACACAATAGTCCTAGGCATGCCATGTAACCTAACGACTTCTCTAAAGAACAAGTCCGCAATGTTAGAAGCATCATCCGTTTTATGACAAGCAATGAAATGTGCCATCTTAGAAAATCTATCAACAACAACAAATATTGAATCCCTCCCCTTCTTAGTCCTGGGCAACCCCAAAACAAAGTCCATAGAAATGTCAATCCAAGGCTGACTAGGAACAGGAAGTGGTGTATACAATCCATGCGGTTGTGTTCTAGACTTAGCTTGCCTACAAGTATGCACTTATCACAAATTCGTTCAACGTCACGCTTCATATGTGGCCAATAGAAATGTTCATGCAAAGCATTCAAAGTTTTTGCCACACCAAAGTGTCCCATTAAACCACCCCCATGTGCCTCCCTAACAAGTAATTCACGAATCGATGATTTAGGGATGCACAACATATCTTCTCTAAACAAGAACCCATGATGCAAATAAAATTTATCATGTGGACCATGCATACATGTTTCAAATACATCCTTAAAATCCTCATCTAGCACATACAACTCTTTCACATGCTCAAACCCCAAAATTTTAGATTCCAAGGTAGAGATTAGTACGTACCTCCGTGATAGTGCGTCGGCTACTACATTTTCCTTACCTTGTTTGTACTTGATGATGTAGGGGAATGTTTCAATGAATGCTACCCACTTGGCATGCCGTTTGTTCAACTTCTGTTGACCCTTAAGGTGCTTTAGAGACTCGTGATCCGTATGAATCACAAACTCCTTAGGCCTCAAGTAGTGCTGCCACGTCTCTAGGGTCCTCACAAGTGCGTAGAACTCCTTATCATACGTGGGATAGTTCAGCGCTGCTCCATTGAACTTCTCACTAAAGTATGCCACCGGCCGCCCTCCTTGCATCAACACTCCACCAATACCTACACTTGAAGCATCACGTTCAATCTCAAAAGTATTAGCAAAGTCAGGTAAAACAAGTAAAGGAGCATTAATTAACTTTTGCTTAATAAGATTGAAAGACTTCTCTTGCTCCTCGCCCCATCGAAATGGAACATTTTTCTTGATCATCGCCGTCATTGGTGCTGCCAGTGTGCTAAAATCCTTTACAAACCTCCTATAGAAGCTTGCAAGACCATGAAAACTTCGAACTTGACCAACAGTAGTAGGCGTTGGCCAATCTCGAATAGCACTTACCTTGTCTTCATCAACTTGTATACCCTGTGAACTTACCACAAAACCAAGAAAGACAAGTTTGCTTGTACAAAAATCACATTTCTTTAAGTTAGCATACAAATTTTCAGCCCTTAGTGTGATTAGCACAAGTCTTAAGTGATTAACATGCTCTTCCAAATTTTTGCTATACACTAGGATATCATCAAAGTAGACCACAACAAATTTTCCTATGTGTGCACGCAAAACATGGTTCATTAACCTCATAAAGGTGCTAGGAGCGTTAGTTAAGCCAAAAGGCATTACCATCCACTCGTATAACCCGTATTTGGTTTTAAAAGCAGTCTTCCACTCATCTCCTTCCCTCATCCTAATTTGGTGATAACCACTTTTCAAGTCAATCTTACTAAAAATACAAGCACCATGCAACTCATCTAACATATCATCTAGTCTAGGTATGAGATGCCTATACTTAATGGTTATGTTATTGATTGCCCTACAATCTACACACATACGCCATGAGCCATCTTTCTTAGGAACTAGTAGAACAGGTACAGCACAAGGAGACATGGACTCACGCACAAAACCCCTATCTAACAACTCACTTACCTGCCGTTAAAGCTCCTTGGTCTCCTCCGGATTGCTCTTATAGGCTGGGCGATTTGGCAATGCATTTCCGAGTACCAAATCAATTTGGTGCACAATCCCCCTCAATGGTGGTAGCCCTTGAGGTAGCTCCTCCGGGAATACATCTTCAAATTCTTGCAAGAGTGAAACATCAATGCTCGGAAGAGATCCGGCTATATCACTTGTGTTGAGGAGGATCTACTTATAAACAATTAACACAAGTGGTTCATGTGTGTGCAAACATTGTTTCAACTCACCTTTTTGGGCCATATATGATTTCTTTTTGGCCTCTTTCCTCTCATTTTCTTTCCCCTCATTTTCTTTCCTCTCTTTTTTCTTTTGTATGGTTATCTCACTTTTTTTGTCACTCTTTTTTTCAGCCATTTTATTTTTATTTTCAAAGGCTATCTCACTTTTTAATTCACTCTTTTTTTCGGCTTCATCTCTCTTCTTTTTTTTCAATTGGTCCTCCAACACTTGCTTTGGGGACAATGGAAGTAAAACAATGGAATCCTTTTTCAACATAAATGAATACCTATTCTTGTACCCATCATGTGTCACCCGTCTATCATATTGCCACGGCCTATTCAACAAGATATGAAAAGCATGCATGGGCACCACATCACACAAGACCTCATCCACATACTTCCCAATAGAAAAAGTCACCAACACTTGTTTGTTCAATTTCACCTCCGCACAATCATTCAACCATTGAAGCCTATATGGTTGAGGATGCTTCAATGTAGGTAGACTTAATTTCTCGACCATCTCACTACTAGCCACATTAGTACAACTCCCCCCATCTATGATTAAATTGCAAACCATTTGATTCACAAAGCACCTAGTATGGAACAAGTTCTCTCTTTGGTTAGTCTCCTCCTCCTTGACTTGGGCACTCATGATACGCCTAGTCACTAGTGCTTCTCCTTCAACCGCCTCAAAACCCTCGTCAGGATCCTCTAATGCAGGCATATCATCCTCATCCTCACCATCACTATGCGACTCATATTCACCATAGTCATTCAAGATCATCACTCTTTTGTTAGGACATTCACAAGAAATATGACCCAACCCTTGGCACCTAAAACATCTAACATCTCTAGATCGATTAAGAGGAGTTTCAGATTTACCTTGCACTCCTTGTTTAGGCGGCTCTTGTTTGGTCTCAATCTTGGGCTTGGTCACCAACTTATTCTCCTCACGTTTCACCACATTTGACCGCCAAGAAGATGATGAGCCTCCAGTTTGATTGGTGCGGCCAACTCCACGCCTTTTGAGTTGTTGCTACACTTTTATGGCCATTTGCACCATTTCGTCTAGATCCAAGTAGTGCCGAAGCTCCACTTGATCTTGAATTTTCCTGTTCAACTCACAAAGAAAACGAGCCATGGTCGCCTCACTATCTTCCTCAACATTGGCCCTAATCATGACTACTTCCATCTCCTTATAGTAGTCCTCAACACTCTTCAACCCTTGCCTCAAAGTTTGTAACCTCTTGAATATCTCCCTATAATAGTGATTGGACACAAACCTTTTTCTCATTACTCTCTTCATCTCATCCCAAGACTCAATGGGTCCCTCATTATACCTCCTTCTAGTGGTCACTAATTGATCCCACCAAATGAGAGTGTAGTCTAGAAATTCAACCACCGCCAACCTAACCTTCTTTTGTTCGGAGTAGTGGTGACATTCGAACACAAACTCTACCCTCTTTTCCCACTCTAAATATGCCTCCGGATCAGATTTCCCATGGAACGAAGGAATTTTCATCTTAATACTACCCATATTATCATCCTCCCTATTCCCATCATATCTACCCCGTAAGGCTTCTCTTCTTCCTCTACCAAATCCTCTACCTCTTCCAATCCTACCCCAATTCTCATTTTGACTCTCCTTGTCTCCCCCCAAATCACATTCCTCATCATCTCTACCCAAATCCTTGGGTTTAGATTTACTCCCACTAACACCAACCTCAAGCTTATCCAACCTTTCATGTAATGACTCCATTTGGGTCGTCATCATCCTACTAAAATGCCCAAACAACGCATTAATTTGGACCTTGGACAACCCCGAATTCGAACTATCTCCTACCTCCCTCTCCATTTAATTTTGGATTTGTACCTGCAAGAAAACGTTAGTAGAAAACAAAATAGTCCTCACCCAAATTCTCACGGTCACTCCAAAAGAAGTTTACTCGTCTCTCCTCTCTTATTTTTTGCTCACAACAAATACTCACTGGTCACTCCAAAAAAAATAACACTCACACTCAAATGTTTTCACTCGAATCTAATGTTTCTCTCTAAAGTGTGCCCAAGCTTTGTATTTGAGTATCAAACAACAAGTTCAACTTGTGAACAAATGTGATCGACTCACTTGGACTGTGTAGACAAGAAATTTGAAGGTGAATGATAATAATAAATTTTTTTTTTTGACGGTGTGAGACAAGTGTATATGACTCACAACAGAGAATAGAACAAAATGTCAAAAAGAAATAATAGTGAATTTCAGATTTTTTTTTTTTTTTTTGCTCTAAGAATTCCGAAAATTCAAAGAAAGAAAAAAAATAAAGCACAAAATTTCGTGTATCACAGACTCACGAACGACGAAGAATAATGGAACAAATCAGATCTGAAAACGGAACGAAAAAAATTTAGATCTGATAATAGAACGAAGGGTAAACTTACTTGAATTCAATGAACCTAGGCTCTGATACCAAATGATATGAAACTTTGTACGAACGAATAGCAAACACGATTAAAATCGAATCGCGCCCTCAATTCAATAACGAACAAAGAATCGTTGTTGTCCCGATCTTTTGAATCAGGTTTGAATGTGTGATATTCACCTCTAAATTATAAAAACTTAGCAATAAATATTCACGATTTAAACAATTGAGAAACAGACGAACCTTCAAGGAACTTGCCCCTGACAATCCGCATGATATCAATCGACAAACGCCACAAAAACGAATCTTGATAAGTTTGATTTTTGAATAAACACAAAGCAAAAGCTTTGAAAAGCTTGAGATAGAAAAACTCTAAACTTTTAAAATATCAATGATAATCTCTATTGTGTATCAAATTTCGTCCCTATATGTTTTGATAAACAAAAGATATCAAAATCTAGTCTCCAAAATAATTAAAACTCTAGAAAAGGAAAATATTCTGGCTCAGCCGTCTCAGACACGGACCCCGTGTAGGCCTCCGTGCACGGGTCCGTGTACTCTCGGGAAAAATCATCTTCAGCTGGAAACAAGGGGCATGGACCCCGTGTCCACCTCCGTGTACGGGTCCGTTTACACACGGCTTTCGCAAATGTCATAGGAAACGGACCCCGTGTACTGGTCCGTGCTCGGGTCCGTGTAGACACTGGAATTCTTCATCCTCGGCTGTAAAGGGCACGGACCCCGTGTACAGGTCCATGGAGTCTCGGCTGTCTCCAACAATGCTTGAATGATATTCCTTTGGCCTCCCGACGTACTCCCATGCATCACGACCCCTTCATGCTTGCTCATGACTCCCTGTAGTGCCTCCTTGAACTTCTTTAGGCGTTCCCTCGTGACTGGTCCCTCCGACAACTGCAAAGGATCCCATGCCTTTCTTAGAGCTTGACCACCCGTGGTCGTATCATCTTAAATATTTGAGAATTTAAAATAACCAAACTCATCCCAAAATCATACGTAAACATGAACCAGTCAAAATCTTAAAAATCATCAACGTAGGAAAATATTCATCTCCACTCAATCTAATAAATTATAATGCGGAAAATATGAGGTCCTCGGGTCGTGTCACCGCACCAGGTCTGCCTACTCAGAGTTCGGCACCTCCAGTCCTCTCATAATTAAGCTCACCTACATCACACACGCATAGTAAGTCTAAAGACTCAACATACCTGCACCGTTAATAGCAAATACATATACATAGCACACAGCAATGAAAAATATCATACTCAACATACCTTTCATGAACTTTAAAAACGTAACATAAACGTGTCGTATTAAATCATGACGTGTCAAAACAGCTCATCAATAATAAGCATTCATCATTTATAATTTATCATTTATCGTTCATCATTCTTCTTTTATCGTTCATCATTTATCATCGATGAATTCAGTTCATTAGAGGTGACTATCGTACATCATCATTTTACGATGGATCCATCATACATAGAACCGCGGTACCCGGCGGCTGTCGGACGTCAGTGACAGGATTACCCATCCATTGTGTCTAGGCCTCATCATCAGCATTTACATATACTTCAATAGCCACAACTAATTACCGTCATTCAAAACATTATCATTTTCATCACTTATAAAAATCATGCACCAATGCAATTTTTTTAAATCCAAGCATTCGACGTATATCTTCATAAAATCTGAAAATCGTGAGCATTTTGCATAAACTTTTAAAATATCATAAATTTGTGCTCAAGGGCGCTACCATGTCCAAAATCTAACTCCGGGTGCTAAATGACAATTTTGCCCCTGGATACCCAAAGTTATCGTTTTAATCCTGGACCTCTAAAATTGACCCGAAGCTTACCAAACTCCTTAAAATGTCCCAAAACATTAGTAAAAGTGTTCCAAGACGTAAATTTGAGCCCATTATACAACTTAACTGATTTGTTTTAAAACTTGAACCGGGGTACCGGTTTTAACCCGAAACGACCAGAAACTTAATCAAACTTTTTCCCAACTCATATTTTAAAATCATCCAAAGGTCCTAAAACCGCAAGACTCGACCCCTAAGTTTCTCGGACATTGCATAAACGTTCTTAATGTTATTATTAATCTTATTATTTTATCCTTAAGAACCAATCCCTCTCTTCCCACCTGTACATGATGCCACTAACCCACTCCTGATCATCTCACCCACAAATCAACCCACCCATAATCATGTCCAATTCTTACTGGACCTACTTGTGCCATCGTTTCAATTTTCATGCGTGCCCCAGCACACACACACGCCTAAATGCCAACACACGCCCGAAGCCTTTTCTTAAACCCAATCAAATTCAACGCCACGCCCAGTGAAGTCCGAACCATCCCAAGCCATGTTTCAGCCCCATCAGGGCCTGTCCATGGTTAGAGAGGGTCCTTGCATCGCTGGCTCGTTCGAACCTCTCGATTCAGTCACTAAAATCCCTCGGCCACCCTAGGGAAAAATAATATCGACGCCAACGCACCATGCTCCTCTCGATCTAGCCTCTGTACAGTAAACTACTAGACCGTGACACGCCATTAACACGCAGCACAACCGTCCCCTTGCACAAAGTGTGAGATGTTAAGGAGCAACAATAAATCATGATAATCATGCAGAAATTATCAACGAAAAACACACCCGCGCGGACCGAAAATTTCACAGACGTAAATACATTCACCAACGTATAAAGCGTGCATGATGCATAAAAAAAGATACGAAGCATGCCTGATGATGTTTCACGCAATAATGATGAAGATCGAATGCAAAGGAGAATTGTTTGATGCAAGAACAAGTGAACCTCAGATGCTTTCAGCTGCTGTGTGTTGAAACCAAGTGAAGCTCTGAAGGGGAAAGGGATGTATATTGATCGGCTGTGGGGGGGGTTACGGGAGGGTAAATGTTTCCTATATAATAATTACCTAGTTAATCAAATAATTATGGGCTTTAATATGTTAATTAAAGAATTGAAAAGGGTTTTAAGCCCAACGAGTTTAAAAGTAGGCTCAATAAATCCAAATGCACTCCCGAAAAATATTTCATCTTGGAAGGAATTTGAAACTATAAGCCGAAACCTCAAAACGTCCCCCGTTTCGATTAAATTTACGTACAGAAAAAAATAAAACCATGCGGGTAAAAATACCCAAGAAAATCCCATTTTTGAAAAATCTACTTTAAAACACCTTGCATTAATTTATTAAATAAATCGTGTGATAAAAAATAAATTTCCTGAAAATTCTCCGGTCTCCGTTCCTTGTTCGAACGTGAAATGCATTTTGAAACCCTAATGCATAAACTTTTAAAAATTTCATGAATTAAATCCTATCATGCATGATTTATGCATAAAACTCATAAAATAATTAAACAATTAATTTAAAATAAAAATCTTGATTGAATGCATTCAGGTTACGTGAATTAAATTCATGGACCTTACAATTCTCCCCCCCTTAAATAAAATTTCGTCCTCGAAATTAGAACGTACCGAATAACTCCGGGTAGCGACTCCTCATCTCGGTCTCTGTCTCCCACGTGGCCTCCTCCTCGGAATGATTCAGCCACTTGACTTTGACCATCTGGATCACTTTATTCCGGAGTCTCTTCTCCTGCATGTCCAAGATCTGAGTCGGCCTCTCCTCGAATGATAAGTGCGGTGTCAGCTGAAGTGGCTCATAATTAAGCACATGTGAAGGGTTCGACATGTACTTACGCAGCATAGAGACCTGGAACACATTATGAACTCCCGCCAGATTCGGTGGTAAAGCAACTCTCTATGCGAGTGTCCCAACACTCTCTAGGATCTCAAATGGTCCGATGAATCTAGGGCTTAGCTTGCCCTTCTTCCCGAACCTCATCAAACCCTTCATAGGTGCGACCTTCACAAAAACATGATCCCCTACTGCGAACTCCAGACTCGCCGTCTCTGATCAGCATAACTCTTCTGATAGCTCTGCGCATTCCTCATCCTGTCTCTAATCCTGGCCACTAGATCTGCTGTCTGTCTGACAATATCCGGACCAAACTCTTCTCGCTCGCCTACCTCATCCCAATATACTGGCAACCTAAACTTCCTCCCGTACAGAGCCTCGTATGGAACCAAACCTATCGATGCCTGATACTGTTGTTGTATCTCAACTCCACAAGAGGTAACTTCGGCTCCCAGCTGCCCTGGAAGTCGATCATGCAAGCTCGGAGTAGGTCCTCCAGAATCTGAATTACCCTCTCTGACTGACCGTCTGTCTGAGGATGGAAAGCGGTACTAAACAGTAGCTTCGTACCCAAAGCCTGGTGAAGACTCTTCCAGAATGCAAACGTGAACCTCGGATCCCTGTCTGACACTATGGACACTGGAATCCCGTGAAGTCTGACTATCTCTCTGATGTACAGCTCTGCGTACTGAGTCATGGTGAATGTCTTCCTGATCGATAAGAAATGAGCCGACTTAGTGAGCCGATCAACAATCACTCAGATGGCGTTAAATCCTCCAGTAGTCCTTGGAAGCCCTGTCACGAAATCCATCGAAATATTCTCCCATTTCCACTCGGGAATAGGGAGTGGTCTCAGCTTCTCTATAGGTGTCTGATGCTCTGCCTTAACCTGCTGACAAGTCAAACACTCGGAGACGAAACGCAGAATATCTCGCTTCATGCCCGGCCACCAATAAAGAGTCCGTAAATCCTTATACATCTTCGTACTCCCTAGATGGATGGAGTACAGGGTGTTGTGGGCTTCACTCAAGATATCTGCTCGGAGGGAATCACTGTCAGGAACCCATAGGCAGTCCCTATATCTGACTATGTAGTCCACAACTGCATACAGTCTCTGGCCCTCAGCCTCGTCCCTCTGTCTCCACTTCTGTAACTGCTCATCCGAAGTCTGCCCTGCTCGAATTCTATCTCTCAGAGTCGGATGTACTGTCAGAGTAGCAAGATTCGTGGCCTCGCCCCTGGCATAAATTGCAAGCTCAAATCTCTGAATCTCAGCTTGCAACGGTCTCTGTACTGACAAATGATCTATCACTGCGTGCATCCTGCTCAGAGCGTCTGCAATTACATTAGCCTTACCCGGATGATAGCTAATATTACAATCATAATCCTTCACCAGCTCGAGCCATCTCCTCTGTCGCATGTTCAGTTCCTTCTGTGTGAAGAAGTACTTCAGGCTTTTATGATCTGTGAAAATACTGCACTTCTCCCCATACAAATAGTGTCTCCAGATCTTCAGTGCAAATACCACTGTTGCTAGCTCGAGGTCATGAGTCAGATAATTCTTGTCATGGACCTTCAGCTGTCTGGACGCATAGGCTACCACTCTGTCCTGGTGCATCAGAACTGCACCTAAACAAAGCTTCGATGCATCTGTATATACCACAAACTCTCCCTGCCCTGATGGCATAGCTAGCACTTGTGCGGTGGTCAAGGCCTGCTTCAGTCTGTCAAAGCTCTCCTGACACTCTGGTCCCCAACTAAACTTGGCATTCTTCTTCGTCAGAACGGTCATAGGCACCGCGATAGAAGAGAAGCCCTGGATAAACTTCCTGTAATAACTTGCCAATCACAAGAAACTGCGGATCTCTGTCACGCTCTTCGGAACTGGCCAATCTCTGACTGCCTCTACTTTGCTCGGGTCGACCTCTATGCCATCCTGAGATACTATATGGCCCAAGAATGCCACTCGGTCGAGCCAGAACTCACACTTGCTGAACTTGGCATACAGTCGTCTATCTTGTAGGGTCTGCAATACTATCTTCAGGTGATGACTGTGCTTCTCCATGCTCTTCGAATAGATCAGTATATCGTCAATGAATTCTATGACGAACCGATCCAAGAATGGCTGAGACACGCGATTCATGAGATCCACGAAGATCGCTGGCGCGTTCGTCAAACCGAAGGGCATCACCAAGAACTCATAATGCCCATAACGCGTCCGGAAAGCTGTCTTATGCACATCTGACTCTATCACTTTAAGCTGATGGTATCCGGATCTAATATCTATCTTTGAGAACATTGAGGCTCCCTGAAGCTGGTCAAATAAGTCTTCGATCCTAGGTAATGGATACTTATTCTTCACTGTAACCTTGTTCAGCTCACGGTAGTCAATGCACAGACACATGCTGCCATCCTTCTTCTTAACAAAAAGAACTGGTGCACCCCAAGGAGAAAAACTAGGGCGAATGAAACCCTTATCCAGCAGATCTTGAATCTGATCCTTGAGCTCCTTCATTTCTGCGGGCGCTAATCGGTAGGGTGCCTTAGATATCTGCACTGTCCCTGGCATGAGTTCAATAGAGAAGTCCATCTCTCTGTCTGATGGAATGCCTGAAACATAGTCAGAGAATACACTGGAGAACTCGCTGACCACTTCTATATCCTCCAGCCTCTGACTGACTGGCTCTACCACTGATACGATGCTGGCTAAGAACGCCTGGCAGCCTCTCTTAATAAGCTTCATTGCACCCATGCAGAAAATGACGTGTGGGAACTGCTGATGTCTAGCTGCCTCAAATACAAACGGCTTACCACTAGGAGGTCTGACAGACACCGACCTCTGGCGAAAATCTATGACTGCTCCATGAGAAGAGAGCCAGTCCATGCCTAGTATGATATCAAAGTCTGGCAGCGGTAGTACTATCAGATCTGCCTGTACTGCCTTCTGCTGCAATCTGAGCTCCAATCCTCTCACTATCCGAGATGTGAGCATCTGGTCCCCGGATGGAATAGATACTCTGAATCCTGAATCCATCACTACGGGTATGATCCCTAGTCGCTTCATGAAATATTCGGATATAAACGAATGCGTAGCCCCTGAGTCTAGCAGTGCATACGTGGCTACATCTGCAATATATATTCTCCTTGCGACAAAACATACCAACAAATCTAATACTGCTGAACTTAAGGAATTCCTTATCGACCGTTAACCCAATTGGGTCCCTAAAATTCTTCGGATCAAACAATTAAATTCTTAATCCTAACCAATTAGAATATGCATCCTAAACCTTTCTAAGTTATAAATCCCACAATTAAGTCCTCATACAAGCATAAAATCCATGCAACTGTACAGTAATTCAAAATCTTAAAACCAAAAAGGTTACCAGGAATCAATGTCGAATCTGGTGCTGCCTCAACTTCCTCGGCATGCATCACATAAGCTCTGCCGATAGTTGGGCCTTTGCTCTTAGGACAGTCCGCTGCTTTGTGGATTTGAGACCATGAATGTATTGCATGTACCTACTCTGAATTTTGACGTCTCACGATTTACAAAGTTGATGGGGTTTGTTTACTACAAGGGTTTATATACATTAGACTTAGATTTTTGTGATGAGATAATATATTGCATTGATAGTACATGTGACGTGTCCTATTTCCGTGATTTATACTTGATTAGTGATGATTGTAAAGATTACATGGATAGTACATTTAATGTGTTCTATTTGCATGATTTATGCTTGTTTGATGGTTTTGAGAGGTGCAAGGATGAACATGATTATTTCTTTATTCATGATGAATATATGTTTAAAGAGATTAAATTTGACATTCTCTATTCATTGAAGGAGTTTAAGCCTCTACATGAGAGATATAGGCGGAGTGAAGGAGATGAGAGGTATGATAGGCAAGATGATGGGAATAGACGAGGTAGTAGAATTGGTGGGGATAGAGCTTTGCACGTGGATCATGGTGATGATAGGCGATGTGATGAGAATAGAGGAGTAGGCCGAAGAGGTGAACGTGATGTGCATCCCAGGGAGTCTTTGACATCTACTTGGCGGACGAACTTGGAAGAGAAAATTATTGCTAGGCCAATGAATGAGTCGAGACGTGAAGCTACCAAATATGTATATCAAGGTACAAGTAAAAACTCAAATTCTAGTACTTTTGATATTATATGTTTTTGGTGTTTAAAATTTGGGCATGATACTAGCCAATGTCAACGTAAGGAGCTGACAGTAGTAGAGTCGTTGGTTGAACTTAAATCTCAAGTGGAGGTTGAGATTGTTGGAGAATTTGAACATGAAGTTGAGGTTGTAGAAGAATCTGAATTTGAGGTTGTGGTTGAGAAAGTTGTTGATGATAGTATTCCACAAGTTGATGAGTCTAATGATGTTAAATTGTGTATAGTGGAAAGTGAATCATTGAGGGTAAAGAAATGTGTGATTTGTCTATTAAGGAGGAGGAGAATAGGCAAGAAGAAACTTTGTTGCTCAAAACATTTGAAGAAAAACATATTTCTTTTGCTCAATTAAAACGAAAAAAAATTATTGAATGATATAAGAAAAACTTGAGGTTTTCTCAAGTTTCAAAGCTTTTAGCTTTGTTCTTCACAAGAAGAAAGCCAAATCAAACTTATCAAAGATTTTCATCTTTGTGGCGTTTGTCGATTGTTTTTCGTACGGATTGTCAAAACAAGATCTTTGAAGGTTCGTTTGAAATTCAGTTGTTCTTATCGTTAATGTTTGTTGCTAAGTGTTAATCGCTTAGAGGTGAATATCACAAATCGTTACTTGTTTCAAAAGATCGGGACAACATAATCGATCCTTGTTCGTTATTGAATTGAGGGCTCGATTTCAATAATCGTGTTTGCTTTTCATTCGTACGAGGATTCGTATCACCAGGCTTAAAATTGAAAGGAGATGCATCAGGTAGAGAAAATAGACATGAAGGTGCACTAGTATGTGTAGGATTCACGTGATCTCTAAGTGTCCTTCGTCTATCATGATCATGTTGAGATTAAATTTCATCTTCATTTTCTCGGATGGGTTCTTCCGCCATGTTTTGTGAAAATAAAGGGTTACTTCAAATGAGTCGACCACTAAGGGTGCGTGACCAAATGCTCATGCAAATGCAAAAGAAAAACACACAAAAGAAATAAAAATTCAAAGAAAGAAAAACAAACTATAAACATCATTAAATAGACTTGAAATTAAATTATACTTCCCCGAAAACGACGCCAAAAACTTGATGAGACTTTGATTGTTGCACTCCCAAGAGTAGGTTGTCCACAAGTAGTATAATTCGATGAGTCCGATATCGTATTCACAGGGAAGCTAAGGTATTACAAGTCTACTACAATGTCTTTTTGTTTTGTTTTTGTTTTTTTCTTTTAATTGTTTGAATCTTTAATTGGTAATTTTTAATTTTTTAAATTTTAATTTAAGTAGTTAATATTAAAAATCCATTTTTGGTATTTTAATAAAGTTAACATTAATGAATATTATCGAAATCCACTTTATAAAATGGTTTCAATATATTAAATAATCATATTTTTATTATGTTATATATTAATATCTTATAAGTACATATACCAAAACTTATAAATGTTTTCAAGTATTTATTATGCTATATATATATTTGTAAACACTAAATCAAGGTTCCCACTTTAAATGGTTGTTAAAACCAAACTAACATTTAAATGGTACCAAGAAATTAATATTATGATATATTCATATATAATAAATTAATGCATCCACTTTAAATGGTTGGTAATACCAAACTAACATTTAAATAGTTTCAAGAATTTAGTGTAACGTATAGTAATAATAAATCAAAACTTCCACTTATAAGTAGGGTATAATAATGCTTAAAGAAATAAATATAACACAAACAATAAATAATGATTAAATAATATAAAACATAGATTATTACCTTTCAATAACCTTATTATCATACAAGAGCTTCACCTTTTCATCTCAACTTTGGGAAGTTAGCTACTTATACTTTGAATATGAAATTAAGATGCTAATTATATTTAAATGAAAAAATAAATGAAAAATAAAAGAGAAATATTATGAACTCAAAGGTTTGTTCATAGAATGAGGGATATCTCAATACATTACAATGCACCGCTATTTATAACCAAATTTGGGGAGGAGACCACAAATAAAATATTTTTTTTACACATAAGTCTTCATTGATGTTCCAAGAAATTATGTCATTATACACATCACTTTTGAAAATCTTCCCATCCGAATTTTCTTTTCCACATAAAACAAAACATGTAGATAATTGAGTTGTTTGAATTGTGGTATTTTTTTCACCATTTGACCAAGTAATTTGAGAGATATGGTCAAGATGCTAGAGCATGGTAAAACTGCCAATCATTTGGTAACTTTATTTGTTACTTAATTTGATCCCAATTGTGAGAAGATTTTTATCTAATGGTTGTCACCAATATTGTAGATATCATCAAATTTATACAGGTCCAAGAATCATCTTAATCCCATTTGCAACGCCAAAGTTATTCTTGTTTTATCGAACCTATAAAAATAGTAAAAACTTATAATTACACAACAACTTATTTTTTATTAACTTTATCATAAAACATATAATATTTAAAAATTTAATAAAACAAAAACTATAAATTTATATTATAAAACATTTAATTAATGTAAAATTTTTTTGTTGATCAAATATGCTGGTTTGTGTGTTTATGTATGAGAAATCTTTTGATCTATTATATGGTATCGTTTTTGCATAGTTTTGACATGAAATACACTACACTTTGATGCCATTCACATTTTCTTGACTTCTTGTGTAAGGGCCTGCCGAAATAAGGTGTTAGGGGCTGTATATGTTGTGAGTTAAGGTGTCAAGGGGCTGGAATCACGAGTTAGTCATGTTTTGGTGAGGGCCGTTCGGTTTTAACTAGGGAGATGATTTATATCGTGAAACCGCACAAACTGTGAAATTTATCTGTCACAAAACCTGTCACCCTCTGTTATTTAAAATTCTGCAGCTTATAGGTTGATTTTCTGAAAATATTTTCAACATATGATTTGTAGAACCCTGTGATATCTTTGATTAGATAGAAAATTCGTAATTTATGAAAAGAAACAAGGGTGATATGGTTTTTATCGTAAAACCGCACAAGCTGTGAAACTTCTATGTTACAAAATCCGTCACCCTCTGTTATTTCGAATTCTGCGACTTATAGGTTGGTTTTCTGGAAATGTGTTCATTTTATGATTGGTAGAACTCTGTGTTATATTCTATGAAATAGAAAATTTGCAATTTTCTGATAAGAAACGAGGGAGATATGATTTTTATCGTCCAACCGTACAAGCTGTGAAATTTCTGTGTCACAAAACCATCACCCTCTGTTATTTCGAATTTTTCGACTTACATGTTGGTTTTCTTGAAATGTGTTCAACATATGATTTCTAGAACTCTATGTTATCTTTGATTCGATAGCAAATTTGTAATTTTTTGATAAGAAATTAGAGAGATATGATTTTTATCGTTAAATCGCTCAAGCTGTTAAAATTTATGTGCATACGCTGGAGATTTCCAGCAACCTTTGGGCTTGTTTCGTGGGTCATAAGTAGTCTGGAATGAGTGTTTTAGAGGCTGGTAATGTAGGTTTAAGTCAAGGTTTAAGTCAAGGTTTAATTTGGTTAGGTTTCGGGTTGATTCGGGCTAAAACGGGACCCCGGTCTGAGTTTTAAAACGAATCGTTTAAATTTTGAAACGAACTCGATTTCCGTCTAAGAAATGCTTATAAGTATGTTTTGAAGAGTTTTGTAGGTTAAGGGTCGAAATTTTGAGGTTCGGGAAAAAATAGTCATTTTGGGTTTCCAGGGCCAAAATGGTCATTTCTCACTCGGGTCGAGTTTTTAGTCCTGAAAACACCCTGAGAACAATTTGAAATGTTTTTAAACGTTTATTTTACCTAGTACACGTCTTTTTATGTAATTATGAAAGTACGTTGTATGCTTGATTTTAAGGAAACATTACGTATATGTATGATTTTGATAAGTGATGAAAATGATAATTTTTTTGAAGGATGGGAGTTGGTCGTGACTGACGATATATGTATACGATGATATGATTGGAAATATCGTGAGGAAAAAGGCCACAGAGGGAGCCCGTTTACTGGAGAAGGCCCAGAGGGAGCCCGACGATCATATTTCCATTGGCATGATATGATGATATGATAGGCCAAGGTTCTGTTGACGTGTGAGAGTGTCACTGATGTCACTGCTGCCCGGTACCGTGGTTATACGTAGATGGATCCAACGAATAGAGCTGATACGAAAGTCACAACTAATGAACTGAATTCAATAAAAGAAAATTTATACGTATATGATTATATGATGAGACATGTTTTGACACGTTATGCTATTATACGACATGTTTACGTTTATGCTCATGGAATGCATGTTGATCACAATATTTTTCATTATTGCATGATATGTATATGTACTTGCTATCAACGTTACATGTGTGTTGAATCTTTAAACTCACTAGGCGTGAATGATACAGGTGAGCATTTTGATCAGGAGACTGGAGGTGATGATGACTGAACGGACGGAGCTGGTGGCGTACATTAACCCGAGGACCTTGTATTCTTCCGCAAGAATATGATTTTATGGGAATACATTTAAACATCTTTTTGAATGGCTGATGATTTTATTTTGTCGAGGGTTTTGACATATTTTAATATGCTTGAGGTTTTATATTTTTAAACGGTAATTGTTTAGGTTGGTTGCTCTTTTCAAAATTCTAACTGTAGTTATTTTATTCAGCAGTGGGTTGATTTTACAAAATGCATGTTTCGAATTTTATGTATTTATGTAATGCATGGTTTCGGCCATTACAAAAAAAAATGTTCAATAGAATTTTAAAATGAGAAGATGTTACAGTAGTTTCCAAGGTGATGAATTTTTTCAAAACTGATTTCTTCTGCAATTCCTTGGCAAACACTTCGGTCCTAAATCTGACCCATTCATTTTAGGTTTTCAACTTCGATTAAGAAAACTCATTTACCTCTACCCACATTAAATCAATATGAGTCTGAATCGGGTTGGTTGATCTGGGCTCTTCAATCATCTTGCCCTTACCTTTAGGGTCAGTGAGGGCATGAGAAATGCTCAGCTCTGAAATAGTTGCATCCACTTTCTCTCTTATCACCACTCCCTTTGGTCTGGCAAACGGCAGTGCATATAGGCCAGTGATAGTGATTAGTGGTTCTTTGACTCCAACTTGTTTCTGTTTATCACCAGATTCGGTGATAGTCTTCTTTGAGGGAGCAGTTGGAGGCAATAACTGCTGTTCGGTTGAGGATACAACTAGAATTACCGTGATTGGTATTGCACTGATAGGATGTTCAGCTTCAGTTTGCCTCAATCTGTCAGCAGGGATTGTTTCCAAAGCAGCTACTGGTTTGGTTTTCTGTGTCCTTGGCTTCTTCATAATTTTTGGAGATGTAGTTTTCTCCGATTCAGACTCACTGACAATCAGTTTCCTTTGACTGTCTTTTTCTGAGCCAAGGCCTTGGTCTTCTTGACATATTTGGGAGCTGCCTGCGTCCCAATCTCCTTATTTACTTTGAAAAACTGCTCAAGAGATATGTCCAACATGATCTTTGGTGGCTGAACATTCTTAATAGTGAAGACTTTGTATTTGGATGACTTCTCAGATGAGTCATCCACCAAACCTCTGTTCTTCAGAATAAAGATAATTGGCACAGCAAAGCCTTTGGACTGTTTTGATGATTGAAACATGTCCTTCAAAATGTTGATCAATATGGTTGACCAATTCATCCTGCATCCATTCACCAGAGCAGCCACCATCTGAAAATTTTCAAGAGTGAGGGCAGCTAAAGAACATGCTTTGGCTAGAACACCTTTTGCCTCTATATCTGCCAACAATTGATATTCATATTTTAGCTCTTTCTTGGAATCGGTAACTTTTATCTTCCTCCCATCAGCAGATAAAATGTGAGCATCTCCTCCACATCGGCAGCTTTCACGTCAGAGTAGGGAGAAATGCCATCAGACGGTAGTTGTAAGATGGTGCTAAATGTTTCTTCATCAATAATCAGCAACTTGCTGTTGACAATAGTTGTAATCTTCCCTTCAGCTGAGAGGAAGACATTTCTTTAGAAATCCTGAATTACTTTGGAATAAGTTTCTTGAGTAAATGTCCCAAGAAATTTCCTCAAACTAGCTGCTTCCAGCTTTAGAAAGATACTTTGGACGGCTTCATCCTTAACAGAGAGGACATAGTTGAAATCAATTGCATAGCATTTAGCATGTAGGCCGGAACATGGCTTGCCATTTTTTATTTGAATATCTGCAAAGAAGAAAGAATTTTGTATGTTTGAAGAATTTTGGAAATTGAAATGCTCATGAAGAAACTGAAAGGAGGTGGCACAATTACTTATGTTTGTGATTGTTCAAATGTTTGGACACATGTCAGTCCAAGATAAATTTGAATAAAAACGTGTGTACGTGCGGTGAAACGTGAATAGAAGTCTAATGGACCACGTGGGGTGTGGGGCCACGTTTCATATTACTATTCAATGAATAACATAAATTAAATGCGTAATTTTAACAGTCACATAACTTAATATGGAATACTTAACGAATAATCAGTTAACCTATTCGATAAGATCAGTTAGGTCAGTAACTGAGTGCTCTATTGAAAACTGAATCTGTTCAGTTGAAAACCAACTGATGATTGTCTTATCAGTTAACCATTTAGAATCGATATTCTCCCTAAATAAGTGCATATAAGTAAAAGAGAGTAAGAGAATCTCATCATGGGTAATTTAATTGCATTCTGTTGACTGAAGTCTCTTCGTCTTCTTTTGTTTCTCCAGTTAGAGTCTGTCTATAAATAAAAATAACTACATTAGATAATAACAATTAAGTACAGATGAATAGACCAAGCAGTTCCAACAATCCTAATCCTGCATTAAGACTTCCACATGTTGAGAATTGGAAAAGGGACAGATTATATCTTTGAAAGAGTCATGTCCACCTAGAGTAAGATACATGATTTACAGACTATCCAGCAAGATAGATTAGTTGCTACTGAAAAACAAAAGGAAACTGAGATCAAATATAAGAAGCATCTCGAAGTCATTTACACTTCAGATCTTGTAACTGATGAAAATCTTTACTACTTGATGCTTATGAAGGAGCAGATGGTTCTGGGGAGAATTGCTTCATCAGAAGGCAATGGCAGAATTGTCCTCCAATGAGATGTCTAGTTAGATGTCCCTTTGACTAGATGCAGTTGAATTGGAACTTAATCTTGTAATAATAGAAAGATATTATCAATAAAATTGTTATTCTGATTCATTGCTGTTTTCTTTCTGCATACTAACTTAAAAGTTAATTTGTGACAGTTAAACAACTACTAATTGACACCTCAAGATGACATAACAATGCAACTAATATTAAGACAAATCAATTACACCAAGAATATTACGAAAGTAAGAAAACTTAGTTTCGGTTAATGGTTGGTGAAGATGTCAGCAGCTTGTGTTCAGTTGAAATGTACTCAAGACTGATCGCCTTCTTTCGAGCATGATCTCTGATGAAATGATGTCTGAAGTCAATATGTTTGGTTCTGGAGTTAAGAACTAGATTATAGGTAATCGCAATTGTGCTTGTATTTTCACAGAAGATTGCTGATTCTTCTGCAATGACTCCATAATCCTTCAGTTGTTAGTGAATCCAGAGCAGTTGAGCGCAACAGCTTCCAGCAGCTAGATATTATGTTTCAGTTGTGGAGGTTGCTATGGATGTTTGCTTCTTGTTGAACCATGAAATCATTATGTCTCCTAGAAACTAACATGTTCCACTGGTGCTTTTACGATCAAGCTTACATCCTGCATAATCTGCATCTGAATAGCCAACTAAATTGAATGTTGAGTCCTTAGTATACCGTAAGCCAACATTTTGTGTGCTTTTAAGATATTTCAATATACGTTTAGCAGCTGAAAAATGCGATTTTTAGGATTTTCTTGAAATCTAGCACACATGCAAACTACAAATACAATATCAGGACGACAAGTAGTTAGGTATAACAAAGAACCTATTAAACTTCTGTAGAGTGCCGTCTCAACTGATATTCCCCCTTCATCTTTATCTAATTTAATCGATGATCTCATGGGAGTACTTGCAGCTGAACATGTCTCCATGCCAAATTTCTTAAGCAGTTCCTTCGTTTATTTGGTCTGACTGATAAAAGTACCAGTTTCCAGTTGCTTCACTTGCAAACTGAGAAAAAATGTCAGTTCACCCATCATACTCATCTAAAATTTTTTATGCTTTAACTTGGAAAATTTCTCACATACTTTGGGGTTAGTTGACCCAAAAATAATATCATCAACGTATATTTGCACAAGTAAAATATGATCATTTTTTGAAAATTTGAACAGAGTCTTGTCAACGGATCCCTGAGTAAAATTATGATCAGTTAGAAATTTTGAATGTGTTTCATACCAAGCTCTTGGAGCTTGTTTAAGACCATATAGATCTTTGTTCAAATGATAAACATTATCAGGAAGAGAATGATTAACAAAACCTGGTGTTTGTTCAACATAATCTTATTCCTGCAACTGACCATTTAGAAATGCGCTCTTGACATCCATTTGATAGACTTTACAGTTTTGGAATGAGGCAGAAGCAAGGAATATTTGGATTTCTTCTAATCGTGCAACTGGTGCATATGTCTCGTCGTAATGTATCCCTTCTTCTTGCCTATATCCTTATGCTACAAGCCTCGCATTGTTGCGCACAACTGAACCTTCTTCGTTCAGTTTGTTCCTGTAGACCCACTTTGTACCTATAATGGTTTTAGAGATTCGTCTTGGAACTAAGTTCCAGACATTGTTATGGGTAAACTGATTTATCTGTTCTTGCGTAGCATTTATCCGGTTAGGGTCAGCAAGAGCTTCATCAGTTTTCTTTGGTTCTAGTTGGGAAACAAAAGCTGAATGAATAAATAGATTAATCATTTGATTCCAAGTTCTTACTAGATCAGATGGATTACCTATTACCAATTTCGGTGGATGTGATTTCTTTCATCTGTATTGAGCATAGGCTGGATCGATTTCAGCAACTGGTTCAGTTGGTAACTGAACATTTTCTTCAGTTTCAGTTGCTGCTGCTTCAGTTTGTAATTGAATTTCTTCATTTTGCTACATCAACTGATGGTCAGGAACAATTTCTTGTTCAAGTGATTGATCTAGTATCTCTGGTTCAGGTATTTGAAGGAGATTTCGATTGATATTAAATTCTTCTTCACTATCATCCTCCAAACTTATATCTGTAAAGCGATCAATTAGCTCAATTGGATCAGTTGGCTTATCAGTTAGTACAGATTCATCAAATACAATATAAATTGCTTCTTCTACATTCAAACTTCATTTGTCAAAAACTCTATAAGCTTTACTAACTGAAGAATAACCCAAAAATATTCCTTCAGCAGATTTTGCATCAATTGATTTCAAATGATTTTTTCCATTATCGTGAATAAAACATTTGTAGTCGAATATTCTGAAGTAAGATACCACACTTTTATGTCCATGCCAGATCTCATATGGCATTTTTAAATGATTTTTGTTAATCATTGATCTTTTCTGGTGTAACATGCAGTGTTTAATGCTTTTGCCTAAAACCTTTGAGAAATAGCAGAATCAGCAAGCATTGTTCTATCAGCTTCTTTAAGGGTTCGATTTCTTCTCTCAGCTACACCATTTTGCTGAGGAGTTCTTGGTGCTGAGAGCTCATGCTTGATCTTAGTATTTTCTAAAACTTGTCAAAGATTTTGATTGATGAATTCAATCCCTCGATCAGACCTTATTCTTTCAATACCAACTGATTATTCATTTAATAATCTTTTGACAAGTTTAATCACTTGTGCAGCAATTTGGTCTTTTAATTTAAGAAATATAACCCAAGTAAATCTTGAAAAATCATCAAAAATTACCAAGGGGTATTTCATTCCCCCTAAACTTATGACTGTTATTGGACCAAAAAGATCCATATGCAGCAATTCTAAGCATCTTGAGGAAGATTTACTACCCTTGTTTTTAAATGAATATCTTACTTGTTTACAAAACTAACATGCTGAACAAATTTTATATTTTCAAAAATCTATTTTAGGCAGACTAGTTACAAGATCATGATTACTCAGATGAGCAATAGATTTAAAATTTAAGTGGTTCAACCTTTTATGCCACAACCAGTTTTTAGAAGATTTTGAAGCTATAAAACAAACTGGTGTATTAGGTTGATCAGTCCAACTGACATTGTAAGTATTCTCACAATGATTGCCAGTTAAAATAATCTCATCAGTTGTGTCTTTAACTAAGCAAGTGTGTATGTTGAACTGAACTGAGAAATTATTTTCGCATAACTGACTAATGCTAATCAAGTTATACTTTAAATTCTCAACTGGTAAAACATATTTAATAATAAAGTTACCATGGCTAAGCTTACCCTTACCCACAGTTCTACCTTTAGAGTTGTCTCCAAAAATGATATTTGGACCAGTGTATTTTATCAGTTGATATAGTGAATTTGCATCCATTGTCATATGTCGCGAGCAACCACTATCCATGTACTAAATTGATTCTTTTGTTGTCACCTGCAATCACACACTATATATAATCTTGGTACCCATATTTATTTGGGTCCTAAACTGATTAGTCATTTAGAAACCCATACTTGGAACAGTCTAACTGACTTACCGGTTGTTGTGTTCCAAATTATTTTTCCCTGCTTGTGTGTGTTATGTGTGTGATGCGTGGATGAAACAGTATGATTGTTAACCTTCTTCGACTTCTTGTTCACTCAATATCTCTGTTGATCTCGCTTACAGTTGTAGTAGTTGTAATAACCAATCCTAGAGTGCTGACTTTTGTAGCTGGACCGTTTAGATAACAATTTTTGTGAATCAGTTGGACTCTCAGGGTTATATCCAATTCCAAACCTCTTAGCTTTGTTCTTATGTTCAGTCGATTGAACAATGGGTTTACTTGGTTCAAAGATTTCATGTGCCACAGTTGATTTCTCAAAAGTAATGTACTTTCCTTTGTGCTCAGTCAACTTGGGAGTTGTATCACTTGTAGAGGTTTCTTCAATGCTATTAAAACCTAAACCAGTTTTATCAATAACTAATTTTTGCAAACTCTGCATTTAAGTCAGAGTGACTGATGACTTAGTCCAAGCCTGAATCAACTCAATTTGTTTTGAAATCTTATTCCTCAACTGATGAATCAAGGATTGGTTCTCGATCATCTCAGATTTTTGCTTCGCAATATCCTTTTGTAGACTCAACATTTCAACTGACTCATCAGTTTCTGTTTTATTGTCCTTGGGTTCAGTTTGCTCAGCCTTGGCTTTTTCAAATGAGCGAGCAAGTTTGTGATACTCATTCACCATGTCATGTAGAGTGGCAATGAGTTCTTCTCGTGTAAATTCAGTAGAGCTGAAGTCAAATACATGTTCACTTGTTGACTCCAGTTCTGCTTCGTTTTCCATTAAGCACTTAATTTCATCTTCATCATCACTGGAGCTGCTTGAGCTCTCTGATTCGGACTTTTCACTATCAGTCTCTGACCATTTTGATTTGTTCTCTTCAGCTAGCAGGATTTTGTGTTCTTCTTGAATGATCTCTTATCATTCTTGTCTCTTCTTTTGTATTCAACTTATTTCTTCCCTGGATTGCTTGAATGTTTACTGTCCTTTTTTGTTTTAGGACAGTCGGCAATAAAGTGTCCTGGATTGCCACAATTATAACAGGAGTTTGGTTCTTCCTTGGAGTTGTTTCTATGATATTTCCTCTGGAAGAAAGCTTGGTTTCTTCTCATGAATTTCTCAAATTTCTTCACAAATAATGACATCGCATTATTACTTAACTGATCTGCAGTTTTCTCAGCTGAACCAGTTCGTTCCAGTTTGACAGCACTAAGAGCAGTTGTAGCTGCTGGTGTAGAAGGTTATTCTTCTCTTGTTTGCAACTGAAACTCATAGGCCTTCAGATCAGCAAAATAAATCATTTAGTTCCACCTTATTCAGGTCATTTGATTCTCTCATGGCCATGGTCTTAACATCCCACTCCTTGGGAAGACCTTGGACCACCTTCAACACGACTTCTTTGTTTGAATACACTTTTTCAAGTGCATTCAGTTTATTTATGATGCTGCTGATCTTTCATCATATTCGTTCATAGATTATCCGGTCTTCATTTTGATATTATCGAACTTCTGAACAGCAACTGAGATTTTATTTTCTTTGGTTTGCTCATTGCCTTCGCAGAGCTAAATTAACCTCTGCTAGATTTCTTTTGCAGTCTTACGCATCTTTATCTTGCTGAAAGTAATTTTATCCAGTGTTTTGTACTAGATATCTTTAGCCACATTGTCCAAATTGGGTTTTCTTTTGTCTTCCGATGTCCATTCTTTTCGGGGTTTTTCAATGCGGTGCTGTGCCATCAGTTATAGCAACAATAGTGTTTTCTTTCAGTATTTTCATGGGTCTGTCAGTTATAACATTCTACATATCATCATCTTGTGCTGCTAGATGAGTTTGCTTTCTAATCTTCCAATCGTCAAATTCTTCTCTGGAGAACATTGAAATTTTGTTGAAGGAAGACATGGTAATCAGTTTTGTAGATATGAATATTCAGGAACAAGATTCAAATTATCTGATGTCATTTGTTAGGATCGGTTGGGAGTGAAAAGTGTTTATAAGGGGAGGTGGGGTTGAATAAACACTTTATAATTTTCACAACTTCTTCGATTTTTGAATCAGTTTAATGATAAACTGAATTCACGAATCTTGTTGTCAATGTCAATCAGTTAACTTGATAAAAGTGCGGAAATAACTGAAATACAGATAGAATAAAAGTGATGAGGAAAGAACACAAGATTTCTGGATGTTCGAAAATTTCAAATACTCCTACGTCATCCCTTCTATCTCGAAGATAGGATTTCCACTAAAATACTTTGATCTATACATTGGATTGTACAAACCCACTTCAATTTGGACTTTACAATGCCAAAACTGAAACTCTTAGTATCAATAAAAATTATCAGTTCTTAACTGATATATAACTTTCTTAGCACAACTGATCTCTACAAGATCGAATAATATAACAATAAGTGTTTTTTGTGCTTTAAGCTCGAAGTATAGCCTGAAAGCTATGAATGTAAATAATAAGGGTGAGCTTTTGAGAACTTTAAACTTGATTGCAAACTTTATAACTTAATAACTTCGTAAATTGATTATATACTTCAACTGATCTTTCTCGGCTATTTATAGGCTTTGCTTCCAACGGTAACAGTGAATGCATTTTGAATCTTTGTATCTGTTGTATAACCATATCAACATTCTTCTGACAATAGTACACTGTAGCATTCTGAAATACGGAGTTCCCCCCACTAAATGTTGCAGTTTACTCTTGTACAATTGTAGGTTGAAAGATACGTTCCTTAACTGATGACGTATCACAACTGATTGACATAGCCGATAGGATTAACTGATTGCTGTGTAACTGATCAGTCTTAACTGATCGTCCAGTTGACTGCACAGTTCAGTTAGCTTAGCTACGTTCAGGTGTCTTTGAATATATACGCATTAATCTTCAGTTCGGGCAATTATCAGTTTACAAATCTTCAGTTTAGTTACCTTCAGTTTTCTCGATCAGTTGTTCAATCTTTTCACGCTTAATTTGTCAAACTCCGAAATCAAGAACTCAACAAATGAACAAATAAGTCAACGAGGTATTTAACAACTAATATGATCCACAAAAGCATAAATATAAACTACTATAACAATTCGTAAATATGTTTAAAACATAATTTATACGTTACCGTCATATGTTACCGAACTGTAACATACTTACAACAACTCGAGAAGGGTCAGCGATCAACTTTAACTTCCAACTTTATCACCTTGGCCTATGTAATTTAAAATTTTCACAAAACCGAATAAATCAACAACTTGAATCATTCAACTAATATTGTAAAATATCCAAAGTTCAATTATTTTACGCAAAATAAAAATTGAAGAATTTATTACTCAAAACTTCATCCTAAACTTTATATATTCTTAAAGTTGAATAATATATCAAGCCGAATAAATACATGAATCGTTCAACAACTTAGATGATTCAAATATTTTCCCACAATATCCAAAAACTGAGTTAATATTTAGAAAATCCAACTCGAATATTCGTTATCCGACATCAACCCATACAATTATTCGAATTATTTCTTGTTCAAAATTACCAACATAATATAAATATATCTCACAATTAAAATTTTCAATCTATCGTATTAATATTATAAACATAATCTATAGGTTGTCGAATTTATATCTCAACGTCTAATGATGATTGAAATACTGTAAAAAAGCCAATTAAAATTTCAATTGTATCATCTTTTGCATTGTGTACATTCTCTTTGTAAGAGTAGCTTCCACCTTATTTGACTTTAGCATCTATAAAGACGGCGTTTTTTCATGAAATAGACTGGTTATGACTACCTTTTTGCTACGATGCTTATTGTTGTTAAATAATACCGGATTTCATTTATGTCTCAATCTCAGGAAGTGACATTTAAGTGGTATTAGAGCTGCAAAGTTCATAATCTGGCTGGGATTTTGATAGAAAAAATTTGATTAAGTAAATTTGGCAAAAGCTTAGTACCTTCCTATCTGAATCATTCGATAAATCAAACTCATCTCCCATCATTTAGATTTCCAAATCCGAGAGGTTGCCATTTTTGGGTATATTTGAATGACATACATCTTTGCATAGAAATATCAAAACTCGATTTTGTCCACTATTCCATAATTTCAATATATGCGAAAATTTCTTAACTTGCCACGTTTGGAAAATCCCACGAAAAATTATGTTTGATCCAAATATTTTACTTGTGTGATTTAGTAACTTTGATATTTGCCATTATTTTAATTCAAGACTTTTTATTTGATTTGTCTACGAGTTGGTCGCCCCACGTACTCGTGCTCAAGCTGCTTTTTGCGTGTGTTAGCTTTCCATTGCCAACCAAACCTGAGAGATTGAAACCTTGAAGGCTCAACTCGCTAGAGAAAAACAATAGTTCATGGTAAATCCAAGGAACAAAAGGAAAAAGAATAGTTTATGTGCATCACAGAACTGGAGGGCCATAAAAAGTGGTGAAGAGATTTATCCGACAGTGATAAATGAGGTAAAAAAAACCCCCGCAAGATTAGTGGATATTCCGGGCATACAAGAGTTTCCGATCAGTTAGGTGGAGTTTGAAATTAATTTTGAAATTAATTTGGTCTCTGGTGCTACACCGATCTCAAAAACACCATAACGAATGGCTCCTGAAGATTGAATCTGCTGGTCTCAGAATGTTTTTGGGACAATCTTCGCAGGAAATATACCCCAAGGAAGTAAATGAATTCTATATGAAGGGGTTTGTCACTGCTGATGGAAGCATCTCTGTAACTGTCAATAATCAGCTGTTGATCCTATCTGAAGAAATCTTCGGAGAAATTTTCTCTTTGCCAACTGATGGGTACGTCAACGTCTCTGAAATCAAAACACCTGACATTGAGGAAAATGTAATCTTTGCTATCTGCTGATGGACGGAAAATCAAAGTTTCCGATTCAAAGAAAGAGCTGAAACCAGAAATACAGTTATTAGCCGACATTGTGGCGAAGGGCATATTGGCTAAGGCCGGATCTTATGCTGCCCTTACACTTGAGAAATTTCAGGTGATGACCATCATCATGGGAGAAAAGAAAGCCAACTGGAGACATATTATTTTCAATACTCTGAAAAATATGCTTCAATCAACCAAACAATCAAGAGGCTTTGCCATCTCAATCAGTTATCTTTTGAGACTAAAGGGATTGGTAGCTGACAATGCTGGAACATCATCAAAGTTCAAAGTCTTCACTGCTAAAAACATCTTGCCGCCAAAAACCAAACAGGAGATTGGATCGCAATCACCTGCTCCAAAATCAGCTATGAAGGCCAAAACTTTGGCCCAACTGAAAACTGCAAAACGAAAACTAATTCTCAGTGAATCATATTCGGAGATAACTCCTTCTCCTAAGCTTGTCAAGAGACCAAGGACGCAAAGAACTAAACCCATAACAGCGGTGGAAGTCATTCCAACTGAGAAAATTACTCAATCAGCTGCCCAACAGCCTATTCAGGCTATCCTTTTGCAAGTAGTCCCACCTGATGATTCAGTTACTAAAGAAAAGGCACCCGCTAAGGTAAGAGCTCCTTTGACTCATGTAAATCGACCTACCATTTTGCCTCGGGCCAGATCTAAAGGTGTTATATTGAGGGAACCAGTGGAAACCACTCACTCTGGTTTGGATATTCCTCACATTCTCACAACTGAAAAAGGAAAGGGCAAGCTAGTTGAAGAACCAAGGCCATCTAATACCATCCAAACTCACATTGACCTGATTTGGGAACAGGTCAACGCATTTGCCACTTCGAAATTAAAATCTTTTGATAATTGGAAAAGTTTTAGGACTGAGATTTTTGCCAAAGAGTTGAAGCACAAATCCCAACTGAAAAAGTTTATTAAACTTGAAGCAATTGTGCTGAAAATAGTCAAAGCTGCTACTATTGGCCAGGCATTGGAAAGGCAAAAATATTTCTTTGATCAAATTCGAGTCAAAAAGCTGACTAGAATGGTTGCAAAGCTGAAATCCAACTACAATCCCACAGGTCCAACTGCAGATAATGATAGAGCTGTGATCACCCAACTGGACACAGATCTCAGTGGTCTACAAGGTGAAATCAGATTTTGGGAACAGGATCAGGAATTGGTTCTTCCTGAAAAATCCTCCAATTCAAATGCAAAAAAAAGATTCATCCTCATCCCAACAGAACGAGCCATCTCCACAACCGGCTGTTGAAGAGCCAGTTCAGGATATGCCTCAATCTTCTCAGGTTGAACATCAGCTGTATTCTGAAACTGAACTATCATTTGCAAACATTGATGAAATCATTCAGGCTGTAGCTCTGGAAGCTCAGCTAGAAGAAATACATTCTGAATCAGTTGCTCCTTCAACTGAACAACCAGAACAAGAAGTTCAGATACCATCTGAAGAACTAGTTGAACCATTTGCTGCTGAAGAGCCAGTCCCAGATTCAATGCAAGAACAACAAGAAGCACCAGTTCAGCCAGAAATCTCTGCTGAACAAGTCACTCAAACTGATGAACAAGAAAAATCTCCAGGTCAAGCAGTTGCTGAAAATGTGGTGAGTCGATTGCTCATTAAAACAAAGGAGCCAGAACCAAGTTCAGTAAACTCTCAACAAGAGGCACCAGTGGAAACTGACCAAGCATTATCTGTTGATCAAAATCCACTTTCACCACCTCAAATTCACGAAGAAATTGCTCCAACAGACATTCTAGCACAGACTGTTTCTGAAACGATATTATCTGATAGGACCATGGTGGTCTTTGATCAAGTCTCACATGAACCAAGAACATCTAATCAGTCACCTCCTCTTCAAACCACAGAAATGGATCTTGTTCTTGAAGAATTCCAGAATATGCAGCACAATATGCAGCAGATGATTACTGAAATCAAGAAAATTCAATCCACACAATTGTCTCATACTGTCAAATTGGATTCTTCAATTGAATCTGATTCAGCAAAACTGAAAGACATTCAAGCAAACATGGATTCTCTTACCCGAACTGTACTTGAGATGAAGAATAACAGAGGTCTAGCTCAAAGTCTCTATACAACTCAGGATATAATCAGTCAACGAGTTGAGCGATTGAAAACTTCTGTTTCTAATAAAATGGAATTGCTGCAGACTTGTTTACAAACTGTTGTCTCAAGTATCTCCACAGATGTCAAAATTCTTTCCACTGACATTCGAAAATTATCCGAGAAGATGGATTTGTTTGACAAAAAGGGGGAAGAAATCAAAGATCAAAGAGCATCTTGAGAAACAGCAGAAGCAGTTAATCAGATTATTAGATTCAGCTGTTATTAAATCAAGATCCCTTTCAGTTCAAGAAATTCAATCTCTTATTTTATCTACAATGAGCTCCGATGTTCAGTTATTATTTACTTAGTTTTGTCAAACACCATAAAGGGGGAAATTGTTGGAAACTAAATTCCGGCGTTTGACAAAATATGAACCAACTGAAAATACGAACCAACTGATCGAGTAAACTGAACTCAGCAACTGGACTTAACAACTGAAATCAGCTGATCTAATAAAGATGACTGATCAGTTGATATATTCAGCCGTATGCTAAGCACCCTTCAACTGAACATGTCTCGGGAAAAAACATTCAACCGTCAAGAGACATGAAGATTGCAACGCCGCACTTCAATCAATACAACTTAGAAAAACGCATTTCGGCGAAAGCAATTAAGACGCCGCATCACAATAAATGAAGCAAACAATGTCCAAGGAATAATCAAGTAGAAATCAACGGATACAAAGATTTAAATTCATCTCAAGTTACCGTTGGAGAGAAGAAGCTTATAAATGTGACAGAAGAACAGCTGAAGGAAAAAAGGGGAGCAACACTATTCAAAAGCTTGCTGTCACTCTGTCAAAATCTTAGCTCACTCTTACTTGATATATTCGTAGCAGTTAAGACTACAATTTGAGCTCACTAGTAAGTTGTAATAATCGTTGAAATTCGATAGTGCTAAGATCAGTTACGCACTGAGAACATTCTGTTAAACTAAGAGTTTCAGTTTTTGGCAGTTTTAAGTCCAAACTGAAGTGGGTCAGTACAATTCTTGTATTTGATCAAAGTCTTTTAGTGGATATCCTATCCTTGAGATAGAAGGGGTGACGTAGGAGTAATTAAATTCTCCGAACATCCAGAAACACACCTTGCCTACTTTATTTCAGTTTCGTATTCTATCTTTCAGTCAGTTATTTTCCGCAACTACTTTTGTTTAACTGATTGTCATTGACCAACAAGATTCCGAGAATCAGTTTGTCACCAAACTGAACTCAAAATTAGAAAAGACCAGTTTTAACTGTGAGTGTTTATTCAACCCCCCTTCTAAACACTTTTGATACGTTAATCGATCCTATCAAAGATATAACATTTTCTTTAATGGTCTTGCTTAGACCCAATGACTCAATATGCATTTCTATATCGAGAGTCCATCGCATATAATTTTTTCCTGTAATGTCGAGCGCAACAAATTTGAGCTTTACCAAGTTTGACATAGGGTACTATAAAAATAACAATGTATTTTATTAGTTAAATTCTATTAATATGACAATAAAAAGTAACGGATAAATTACAAATACAAGCATTCATAAAAATAAAAAAAAAATACGAGGCAGATATTCTCCGATAAATACAAGACTAGTGAGTATAATAACAAAAAATAATTATACAAAATAACCTTGAAAGAGTCGTCTTATTTTTCTTCGAAGTTTTTTATGAAGAAAATTTTTAGGGAGGAAGAATAAGTTTGGAGTGATTGAATGTGTTTATAAAGTCATATTTATAGGTCAAAAACTAGCCGTTTATGACCATTACAAATTCTTAAAAATTAAATGTATGTATATGTAAATTTTATGGTAATAATATGATGTATATAATGTTAATAATGTTTAAATAATTATGTATATCATATCACAATATTATAATTAGGTGTCAGGGACTTCTTTTGATATAATATTGTGACATTATACAAATATATATATAACTATTATATAATACAATAAAAATATATAAACAGTGAAATAATCATATCAAATTATTAAATTGAGGTGTCATAGACTCCTTTTATATAATAACATGATATTATTCAAATATATATACAATAAATAAATAGTAACACAATAAAATTATATAAGCAATATAATAATATAATCACATCACGTTATTATAATGAGGTGTCATAAACTCCTTTTTATATAATAACATGATATTATATGTTAAATATATACACAATAAAAATAAATAAATAGTAAACTAAATACATCTACTTTTGAATATTGATACATTTTTCTTGTGTTTTGGAGTTTGAAAAAATACGGAGAACCGAAACTTCGAGTATCATGCTGATAACGTGTTAAAAATAAAAATTAACGGTAAAAAGTAAAAATCTCAAACTCTCAAAATTATCAAACTACACACTTTATAAAATTTTTATCTCTATTCTATTGTGATTTTCTTCACACATTGAAAGACCTATTTATAGAATTTCTTTGGAAATAATCCAAAAATAAATACATAATTATATACATCATAACACACTAATTTTAAATATTTACAATTTTTATTTCAAAATTCAACATTTTTATTTTCAACATTCAAATATTACAACTTATATTTTTCAACAGAAATCATATTTTTAAATTTCCAGAAAATTTCCAAAGAAATTAAAAATCTATAAATTCATAATGAATCACCGGGGAAAAAAGATACCTAACTTCCACAACCAACCACCTCCCACTTGGGACAGTGAACAAGGAACAGTGCTGCCGACACTTTACAAACCGATAACGCAGAGGCCTGGAATCAGGTTCGGTTTTTCATTGTCGTTAAAAAAAAAATCACAGGTGTCAATTGTGACTATCTTTTCTCTTTCGCTTGTAGATGCCATCATTACCACATTACTAAGCCTTTCTTTTTTCATGTCATGCACAATATACCCGCCACAAACAGTTGACAGCTCAGCTCAATTATTTGTTTTGGGGCCCTGTCCTTCGAGGGTTTTCTTTATGTTCTTGATTCTCTAGTTCTATCACTTTGAATTATGTTCTAATGGTCAATTCTTTGTATTTTTTTTATGGGTTTTGCACAATTCACGTAAAGATGGCCGAATTGTGCGTTTGAACATTTTGGTTTAGGATTTTTTGTTTAAGTTCATCAGTATGTTATTTAATTTAAAGGGCTTGTTCTTCGATTGATGCCAGTTTCAATTTCGGGTGTTCCACTCCAATTCTAGTAGTTGCATCTCCTAGTGATAGTTTAATGCTAAAAAGTTTATGTTTTGGTCAATTTAAGCGTATTTTGTGACCATTCCCTAAAAAAAAAAAGGTTTCTTGTAAGCTTGTTTAGGACTCTGGTATATGATTTTCTTTGTGAAAATCTTGCAAACCAAAATGCTTCACACGAAATCAGAATCTGATATAACAAGTTTAGCCCCTTCATCACCATCAAGATCTCCGAAAAGGGCGTACTATGTACAGAGCCCTTCAAGAGATTCCCAAGATGGGGACAAGTCATCATCAATGCACGCAACTCCAAATTTTCGTAGCCCAATGGAGTCGCCTTCACACCCTTCCGTCGGCCGCCACTCCCGGAACTCATCTTCTAGCCGATTCTCCGGCATATTCAGGTCGTCCTCGGGGCGTAAAAGTGGCCGTAAGAGGATGAATGATAAGGGTTGGCCAGAATGCAATGTGATTATGGAAGAGGGGAATTATGATGAGCTCAATGATAAGACTTATATGCGCTGTTGCCAGGCTTTGATGGCTTTTCTGGGGTTTATTGTGTTGTTTAGTGTGTTTTGTTTGATAATTTGGGGTGCAGGCAGGTCTTACAAGGCTGAAGTGGTCGTTCGGGTAACATTATTTGCTTTGATCCTATTGTTTTCTGTTGTTTATTTAGTATGATTATCATAGTTCTTAAAATCCCACAAGGTTACATCTTGGCTTAAGGTTTAGCTAGTGCTAAACGCGAGCAGGGGCTCAGTCCTCCAATAAAGCACGCATTTATAATGAAGCACAAACCTTCGCTTTCAAGGCTCAAGTGATAACTTTGTGTTCCTTAAATTTAGCGAAGATGGATCCAATGTAAAATGCAAGATTACAGTGATTTGATTTCATTTCAAGGCTAATGGATTTTTGCTTTATTGTCGTGCAATAGTTTGTAAGTACTACAATGTTTTGATAGACAAGTGCTGAAGTGTTCTTAAAATATTTAGATTCATTGTATCATTCTTTCAGGATGCCTTACTTTAGTGAGGCATGTGCCTCACCTGCTGCTTAGCACTCAAGTTCTACAATGCACATAAATAGGAGAATTTATCATTCAACAGTGTATGCAGTGCTTCTAGTGAAACAAAGCAGCACAGAGTTATGTCACAGCAGGATATAATTTCTGGAATCCGTTACTCGGAAACACAAACTTTTGAATAGCTTAATTTGTTTGTAATATACCTTAGGACTGGGAAAATGGTTAAAATTTTGAATACTTTTGAGCGACTGCAGATTTATGCATTGTGCCAGAACCCCTACACAGCAGAACTTTAAAACAATGAAAATGGAACATGTACGTTGTTCGCACCTTACTTGACTATTTGTCTTATCATTCGACAGATGTGATAGGATTGGCTCAATTTTGTGAAAATGGATGTGTTATGTTATTTGATGGTAGAGGTTACTGGCATTACGAGCTGTGTGAAAATTACTCTGGCTGATAAGTTTTTCACAAATTCTTGACATTATAATGTTTTGTGCAGAGCTTGTCGGTCAATAACCTGTACATAGGATCTGGTGCAGACTTCACCGGAGTTCCTACTAATATGCTGAACTTGAATGGATCATTGAGGATAAGCATATACAACCCTGCTACATTCTATGGCATTCATGTTAGTGCCACACCAGTAAATCTCATCTACACCGACGTTGTTGTTGCCACAGGACAGGTATTTGTGATTACAAAATAAGCATTAAAGTTATTAGATTCTAGGTTACTCTATTTAGTACTAAATAGAAGCTTGGCCTCTAGAGTATTGAGTCATTTGTGCTTGGGTCATGAAGCTTCAGACTGAAGCACAGAAGAAGCCAATAAAAAATGTTAGACCTATCACATAGTGACAGTTGGAAAAAACAGCAAATGATTGTCATGTGTCAATCGAGCCTATCAAACAATGCCATCATGCGACGAAAACATTTGCCATAACTTATATTCTTCTTTTGTTGGTTTCTGTTGCAGCTGAAGAAATATTTTCAACCTCGGAAGAGTCATCGAACGATGATGGTGCATATAGAAGGAACCAAGGTCCCGTTATACGGAGCTGGATCAACTCTTGTAATTTCTAACAATGCATTCAAGGTTCCTTTGACGTTGGAGTTTGAAATCCGATCAAGGGGGGACGTGGTGGGGAAACTGGTGAGGACCAAACATCTTAGAAGGATTTCTTGCCCTTTGGTTCTTGATTCGACTAGCAATAGAGATATCAAGTTCAAGAAGGATAGTTGCACTTACAGATAAATCTGGGTCCATTTGGTGAACTGAAATTTTTAGCTGCTGGTCATGTTCTTGAAGAGTTCTTTTCCTAGAGGAATTTCCCAATCATGAATGATGGTGATGATAAAAGTGGGAGCTGTGAAAAAAGTGTGGGTTTTGTTAAATATCTATGGAAGGATTTTTTTTTAAATTATTTTATAAACATGTAATGGTGTTTAGTGTGAGAATTTATCGCAATTTTTGAGTTTTAATATGTCCAATATAGTTGAGTCCATTAGGAGATCAATTTTTTTCCCAAAATTGTCTATATTATATTGATACATAAATTAATTTTATATTTATATTTTTGTCAACTAAAAATTATAAATAGGAAAAATAATTTTTAAATTTATTACTTCAAAAAAATATATATAAATTAAGTCAAATATTTAATAATAATATTTTTTTAAAAAAATCATAACTAAATTAATTATTGAAAAATAAAAATATGTTATCTATATATAACATATAATACTAAATATATTTTATTATTTTAGACACATGTGATCTCGGTTATGCTAGTATTAAATAAAGTTTTCACTTTGCCTTTAAATTTCCGAGTGCTTTACTTTGCTCATTCGGCTAAAAGTTTGGTGTTTTCCTTTGCCAAATTCATTTCTAATGTTTCTTCGGAAAAAAATACCATTTCCATTGTAAATCTTATATTGTCTCTATTAATTTCTCTAATTAATCGTACTATTACATTCACAAGCTCTTGACAGCGGAGAAATCGTCGTATGTATTATATTTGCAAAAACAGAGAGACAATTGACGAATTATGAATATTATTATATTATAAAAGAATATTTATTATGAATATCGTTTGGAAATATGTCTTTATATTAGAAATATATAGTTATTCCATTTATTTAAATTGCTTCTTTAATATATCCATCTATATTTTAGGTTGTTATTTATTAATTTTAATTTAATATTTTCGTAATAGTTTGATGAATTTGATTTACTTTAATTTGAACGATCTCAATTCTCAACAATACTGATTTTTATAGAGTTGGGAAATTGCCCAAAAAGCCTAAACCCAAACACAAATTTAGTGTTGGTCATATGTCAGTAAATATTTGTTCTCTCTTTTAGCTCATTTAATTCATTGTATTGATGGCATTTTATTTGAAAACCCATTAATAACCCCTTTACCATAATTCATTGTCGAAATAATTGATCATATATTACATTTTTAGTTATATTAATTGATGAAGCAATTAGTATGTAGACTTCATAAATTTTAAATCATGGTGAATTAAATGTGTTCTTTTACTTATTCACAATTTGAATTAATCGAAATATTTTTTATGGTATTACTTCACCTTTTATGTATAACATATAAGTAATATAGTGTGTTTTCACACTCAAGACGCAACAGAAGATTTAAAAAAAATTGTTTCGACGTTCAAAATGCTCCTTGGGGTCGTATGAAATAAACATCCATAGGGTATTTTGATTGTTATCTCTGCGTATAAAAGCTGGATCCAAACTATACCGAATTACCAGCGGAGATTGTTGGAATATTTCATGTTCGCAGTCTTGATTTTAATGTTAATTCTAACAAATTTATCTAAGTGCGCAGAAAGCTGAAACTGATCAGGTTTTGGACTGATCAGTTACCGAGCCAAAACTGAAGCTATCGAGACGCAAACTGAAAATACCAAATGATTGCCCAAACTGAACCAGTCCAACTGAAATATCAAAGACCAGTTCAGCTGATAGGTAGTTCAGCAGAATACCTTCAGAAGCCCGGCCAGCTGACGAAGAGTTCAACTGATAAAGAGCCCAATGGACCAGTTCAACTGAATCAGTGAAATCAGTTTAGTTGATGAGCCAACTGATTTCACCAAACCAGTTCAAGAACAGTTCAACTGACTAGTTCAGAGCATCAGCTAGATGCCGACCAGTTTGCAGAACACGACAAGCTTATCTAAAGTGGAATCTAGCTGTGCTCAACAGTATAAAAGCAAGTGTCCAATCAAAAGACAATGATGAACGTTGCAGAGCTTAAAGTCGAGACATTCCAGAATAGTTGTCAGAAACGACAAAACACAAATTTTGTGGAACAAATTTTAAACTGCAAAAAACACATTTGATGAGTCTTAATGTACAGATACATTGCCCCTATATATACAAGATCAAGGCCATGAACAAAAATAAGAGAGAACACAAAAAGAAAAGTGTGTGCGGATGAACACAGATAAGAGAGGGAACACATAATTCATATAAGCTTACAAGAAGCAACCAGCCCAAATTTGAGGGAACACTTCAACGTGTTATCTGCTTAGACTAGAAGCACAATTCTCTCAGTGTGTGAGAACACTTCATGTTGTATTCATAGATCAGTTCTCACACACGCACACACAATCACCGACACATATGCAAGAGAATTGAACTTTAAATATCAGTTGAGTGAGTCTTGCACAAAGACAATAAATTCGTGTATGTAATCTTTAACACATAGACGTTAAACAATTATTGGCTGGAAGGTGTTGCCTCCAATCTAGATTAGGAATTCAGTTAGGCAGTAGCATAAGTCCTAAGTTGAGTGAGTTTATATAAGGTTTTGTATAAATCAAATTCTTTTAGTGGAACCTAACTAAGATGGTAGAAGGGGTGATGTAGGAGCAGTTGAAGTCTCCGAACATCCATAAACATATCTCGTGTATTTAACTGTTTAACTATTGTTTTAAACTGATTTGATCAGTTCAAACTGATATCAGTTCAGTTCTCACCATAACTGAACTGATATAAGCAAGAATTGATCCTACTTATTTCAGTTATTCAGTTTACACAGGCTAAAAGATTTAAACCGATCAGATTTATTAACGAAAGATTACTTCGACTATTTTTCGCTTGGTTTAAAACCAAAATCGATTTAATTCATCAGTATTTACATTCTTAAAACACGAGCTATTGCAGTTCATTGAGAATATTGTGTTTAAAGCACCCTCGCAGGTGTCTATAACCGATCCCATCAGTCTAGAAATTAAAGCGACGTAACCTAACTGCATGCAAATATATAGTATTATTAAAAATGCTTAATTAAGTGTTTTAAATGCATTAAATACATGTTAATGAAATGATTAGGTATTTTACTGCATGTTTTACTAAAAGTACATAAATTAGGGGGTTTGGAAGTATTAAATGCTCGAACAAGGAACGGCGACCGAAGACAGTTTAAAGAAAATGTTTTTAATAATTATTAATTATTTAATATATGGCATATTAAATTGCAATTTTCGAAAATGAGTAGTTTTAGCATATTTTTACACGTCGAGTCATATTTTTAAACCAGTCTATTTTTGGCAAAATGAAGGACTTTTCAGGGCTCGGGTATTATTTTTGAAAACTACCAAAAAGAAATATTTTACGTCCGTATTATTGGGCCTATTGGACTTGTTTTAGTAGGATTTTGGTCCAATACCTCTACCTTTTAATATTTTAAAGTCTAGGCTCACTATCCCACCATTCATTCATTTTTGTGACACCCTAAACACAAAGGTGCATAAATGCATTTAAAAATTTATTAGTGTAACTAAATTTTATTATTTTCATTTTATTATTTTTACCATATTATTTTTCGGTGCAAATTTTATTTGTCCAAAATATCTAGAAATACATTAAAATACATCACAATACGCTTAAAAATTCATCAAGTACTATCAGGTTCTCCTGCCAAGACCATGGGATAGAAGAATATAATAGTATTAAGTTTGGATAAATATTAACATTTTCATTTAATTTAAAACAATTCAATGGATAAATATGAAATCAGCTATATATATAGCTGAACTCTCCCCAATTCAGAAACCATCCGAGAGAGATAAGGAAACGAAAGAAGGGAGAAGAAGGAAAGGGAAGAAGAGGAAGAAAAAAATAGAAGAAAATCCATAAACATTTCCGAAAAATTCCAATAAATCACCAACTATTCACCTCATATCGTAAAGCAATATAGCACTGGAGGTGACGAAAAAGGATTGATCAAAAACAAGAAAATCAAACCAAGATATTCCGAGAAACGGCAACAGAATCCCGTTCCAAGTAAGGTAATCTACGCTCATCTTTCTTATAGCTACACACCAAACTAGAGGTTGACTTGAACACAAAAGTGTTGTACCTCATGTTGCATAGATAAGGTACATGCCGTCCGTTGTCCCAAAATATTGTCGGAACTAACATTTTCGGAATACCGGAGTACCTTAGTTCTCCATAAGACGATATTTAAATCTGGTATTGATCGGCTAGAAATTTGAAAATACTTTCAACATAAGAATTAAAGATCTTGCAAAGTTACATATCCTTGAAAAAACCTGGCCGTGCATGGCCGCCGGAAGTCCAATCACACGCCAGAATCATCGGCGCGTGTACCTCACGCGCCGCCGCATCGGCGTTTTTCCGGTGGCCGAACCTTCCTTGTGTTATTTCCGACTTTTTAGCCAACTTTCGTAATGTTTAGAGATATCTTCTAATTAATATGAATTTTGCAAACTTAAATAAAAATCAACGGGTTAAATTTTGAACAAAAAATAATGTGGAAATGATCAGCTATTTATTTAAAACTCTAACATATAATTATCATTCATAATATATTTTTAGGACTTGCTTCAACAAATTCGGATTACTAATCAAGCCTAAACTGTAAGTTATCTGGTGACGAATTTATTATTCATTCTTCAATTAAAATCTTTGGCATTTGGCCTGGAAATTTCAATAGCATGTTCAAATATCATCTACAATTCATTTCGATTACTGATATATTTTCTTGCATATTTATGAATGGATTGATATACCATTAATGAATGTAGTCATGGACAACAGATTTCGGTCCGGAAATTGAGTCTACTGGACAACGTGGCTTCAGCCCAGAAAGTGAGTCCAATGAACAACGGGTCAAAAGTCCCGGGTATATGATTCATCTGAACAACGCGCACCGAATATTTTGGTTCGGAGAATGGCTCACCCGGCTTAAAAGGATCTTATAAGTGCTCAATTAGAGCTAGCAATATTAATTTATGAAATAATTGCATTTATCTATTATTCGTAGTAATTTCGAAGCATTCATAACATCTCATTTGTTGTGCTTATTACTTCATGCATAATTATGTTGAAGCGCTATTTTAACTTATTTAAAAGATACATATTAATTTAAACTCACTAAGTCCTCAAAGACTTAACCTTCTGTTTCTCTTCGTCTATTGTAATTTCCAGACACAGGAACCCCAGAATTGGAACAGGAGGAAAATAACTGAAGCTGAAATAAGAGCATTTGAAAGTCGTGATGATCTGTTTATAAATAAATGTTAAACTTCCGCTGTAAAATAATTGTACATATTTGAAATAAGAATGTAAATATTTGTGTATAATCTTTTAATGATAATAGAAAATATTTAAAATTTTATCTACAATATTTTTTAATAATAATGGTAAAAATAAAGATAGCAGTTCAATAAATAAATATTGTAGACAATGTGGCACTCAGTAAGGGAATAATTATGAATTCCTAAACCGGGCGTCACAGAGGTGGTATCAGAGCCCAGGTTTCTTAGAGTCTAGAGACAGGAGTTAAGGTTTATTATAATGTCATACGTTAATCTTTATGTTTTCCTCATAATTGAAACATTTTCCTTTCAGGATGACGGAGTCTAGTGGGACATCAAGAAATAAACAAACTATAATCATCAAACAAATGGAGGAAGAAATAACAAAATTAAGCAAAGAAAACTCGGATTTGAAATTCTTAGTGAATATGTATCGGGAGCATTTTGAAACCTTTGGAACAACTGAAACTTTTCATGGATTTATTGAAGAACGGATGAGGGCTGATAATCTAGCATATCAGGGAGAATTGGGTCATGTAGTGTATGAAAGAGACCGCACTCTTATATACTTACTAGATATGCATGAATTCTATGACCGAGGTTTGATTAGTTTCCTAAAAGGTGTATCACACCCTTCGATCCACATTGACCGCTTAATCATGCATGGGCGTGAACTGGTTTATCAATCTATCTAAGGAATGGAACTTGGTGTTATCGGGCCATCTTACACAAATCAAGATAATCAGACCACAACTCCTCTCATCACTAACACATTTGAAACCGGAGGTAGTAGTTTGACTAAAAATATTCCACAATATGTACCAGCCCCTTTTGTAGAATATCCTGGAGTCATTAACACAACAATAGATCAAAACCCCTTTATGATAGAAAATTATCTGTTGCCATCACCGGATGTTGAATTTCTTCCTGACCTCATGTGGGAAAATTCTGTATTTGGAGTAGATGAACTTGTTCCAATGACTATCGTACCTGAAAGCGAAAAATTTTAATGAGCTTAGTTATGAACCGGACCCAATTGAACCGTGTACATCACTGCCGAATATGGATCAAAATGTTACCATGGGAACCACAGGCAAAAATGAAGGCACGAGCCACACAATTTTTATAGATCTCTCAGACGACGAGATATGAAGACAATGACTATTTAGCACTAATATATAACTAGTATTAATAATCATCATCTTTTGTAGGTATGATGATTATCAAGGTCATCAATTTTTGTAGGCATGATGACCCCATTTGCTAGTTCTGTTTGTATTATGCATGGGTATTATAAATATTTGAAACATGTCTTGTTTATAAATAAAACTGACTGCTTACCCTGTGGCGTAACTATGTACATTTATGATATATAAATATAGTGCAAGATATTTCATATATATATATATATATATATATAATTATAGTACAAGATATTTCATATTTTATATTTATGTGTTTAGAATGACGTCTTCACAAAATAGTACTCAAGCCAGAATCAGGCAATAAATTCCCTCTAAAGATGACCACAACTCGGCAACTGGTGGAAATTCCAGAAGCGCTCAACACAATCCCCCCCCAAGAACAAAACGTACAAAATATGTTTGAAATAATCCACCATGACCTCAAAATATGTATATATAGTTTTGTCAGCAAAATCCACCACGACTTCATGATCAAGCTCAAGAACATCACATTGAGGCAAATGATCGAGCTCTTGAGAGATTTTTGAGATTCAAACCGCCAAAGTTTGAAGGCAAAGCAGATGCGTATCAAGCAGAATCTTGGCTAAGCAAAATCAACAAAATATTCTCTATTCTCAATTATTCTGAAGAACAAAAGGTGAATTTT
This sequence comes from Primulina tabacum, assembly GCF_025594145.1. Taxonomy (NCBI): domain Eukaryota; kingdom Viridiplantae; phylum Streptophyta; class Magnoliopsida; order Lamiales; family Gesneriaceae; genus Primulina; species Primulina tabacum. Next base: position 27,138,698 of record NC_134552.1, read on the forward strand.
TTCACTTACTTATTTGAAGTAGCAGCTCACAACTGGTGGCGTACTGTGGAACATAAGTGGACAAAGAATCACACCCCGAAAACGTGGGACAATTTTCTGCAAGAATTCGAAGGTAAATATATAACTCAAGTTATATTAAATACCCGAGAACGTGAGTTTATGGATTTAGTCCAAGGTGACATGACCGTAGCTCAATATGAGGCAGAATTCCACCGTCTTATACCTTATGCACCACACTACATGGAAGATGAGGTAAGAAAAAGAAAAAAATTTGTTCAAGAATTAAATCTAGATATTCGTTGGGCAACATTGTCCACAGAAGTTGCTAGTTATGTTTCTGCTGCCAATCAAGCTCTACGAGTAGAAGTAGACATCAAGGTACTTCTTAAAAAAGAGGAAGAAGAAAAGAAAATTAGAAAGACCAACCTTTTTGAGGATAAAAATGGGAAAAGAAAATTTGAAAAAAGAACATAACCAGTCAGGCAAGGAGAAGCTGTCAAAGGAAAAGTTCCAAGAAACAACAATAAAAAGTGTGGATATTATGGATTACCAAATCATGAAGAAGAAAAGTGCTGGAGAAAAGGTGGGAAATGTCTTATTTGCAGAAGTGAGCAACACCGTATTCAAGATTGTCCAAAAAGAACGCAGAAGACTCAACCCACTACAAAGCCAAAGATACCTGCTCGAGCCTATGCCCTCTTAGGAAACAAAGAGGAGGAAATTGACCCCACTACGGTCGTTGAAGGTACTGTTACTATATTATCCAGTTCTGCAAAAACTTTAATTGATCTAGGAGCTACTCATTCTTTTATCTCAAAAGTTTTTGTACATAAAGTACCACTGTTATCTGAGCAGCTACCATTTAGCTTTGAAATTAGCTCACCTTTAGGGACAACAATGATTACTGACATCATTTACAAAAACTGTCCCTTAAACTTCCAAGAAAAAGAATATCTAGCAGATTTGATTGAGTTACCTATCTAGAACTATGATATTATTCTTTGAATGGACCGGTTATTTAGACACCAAGCCCAGCTCAATTGCTACACAAAAAAAGTTTATCTTCAAACTTCTCATCCAATCAATTCCAAACCTAACCATACCATGGAAATAGTATCAACAGCAGAAGCTAAGGCTATGCTAAAAGACAATGGGCAAGGATTTCTAGCTTATTTGATAAATAAGCCAAAGGATCAACTCAAGATCTCCGAAATCTCAGTTGTACAAGAATTTTCAGAGGTTTTTCCTGAAGAGATCAATACTTTACCTCCTCAGAGAGACATAGAGTTTTCCATTGATCTAATACCTGGAGCACAACCCAGATCAAAAACTCCATACCGAATGGCACCTTCAGAGTTAAAAGAATTAAAACTCCAATTACAAGAGCTCATGGACAAAAAATACGTCCGGCCTAGTACATCTCCATGGGGTGCTCCTGTATTATTTGTCAAAAAGAAAGATGGAACTCTAAGCATGTGCATTGATTATCAAAAACTTAACAATGTTACCATCAAAAACAAATATCATCTACCGCATATCGAAGAATTATTTGATGTCTTACAAGGGTCTCAAGTATATTCAAAACTTGATTTGCGACAAGGATATTACCAACTGAGAATTAACGAGGATGACATCTCCAAAACGGATTTTAATACCCGTTATGGACACTATGAGTTTGTGGTAATGCCATTCGGATTAACCAACGCTCCTGTAGCTTTCATGGATATGATGCATCGAATATTTCAACCATTTTTGGACAAATTCGTTGTCATATTCATAGATGACATTTTGATATTTTCAAGAAATCATGAGGAACATGCTCAACATTTACGATTGATTCTCAAAACTTTGAAAGAGCATCAATTGTATGCCAAATTCAGTAGTGTGAATTTTGGCTAGAAAAAGTGTCATTTCTTGGCCACTTTATCTCCAAGAAAGGACTGGAAGTAGATCCTGCAAAAATAAAAGCCATATCTCGCTGGAAACAACCAATCAACATCACAGAAATTAGAAGTTTTCTCGGCTTAGCAGGATACTACCGAAGATTCATTAAAGATTTTGCGAAAATTGTTGTTCCCCTGACATAGCTAACTCGCAAAGACAACCCTTTCTTGTGGAATGATGAGTGTGAGAAAAGTTTTTGCAATTTAAAAGAAATGCTTACTAGTGCGCCTGTATTAGATTTACCAGAAGGGACAGAAGGATTTGTGGTTTACACAGATGCCTCAAAAGAAGGCTTTGGATGTGTATTGATGCAAAACGATAAAGTTATTGCATATGCATTTAGAAAATTAAAGAATCACGAGTTAAATTATCCCACTCATGATCTGGAATTAGGAGCAATAGTGTTTGCATTAGCAAAATGGAGACACTACTTGTACGGTTCCACTTTTGATATTTATACATACCACAGAAGCTTGAAGTATTATTTACTCAAAAATAGTTGAACATGAGGCAAAGAAGATGGATTGAATTTTTGGAAGATTACGATTGTTCCATTCTTTATCAATCAGGTAAAGCTAATGTAGTGGCCGATGCTTTAAGTAGAAAGATTAGCATGACTTGTTTGGAAATGAAAGAAGTAAGAGAATGGGTACACATCCATTCACGAGGGCACTTGGCCGGATTAAAAATCGAACCTGAATTTCATAGCAGAATTAAGCAATAATCAAGAATTGGACCAAGAAGTTTCCAAACTCCGCACTAATTCAAATTTCGTCACCAATTCACAAGGAATACTATTCTATCATGACCGTATTTGTGTGCCTAACTCAATGGAAAAGGAAATAATGGAAAAATCACATTAGTCTCGGATCAGCATTCATCCAGGAGGATCTAAGATGTACCAAGAGATTAAAAAACACTTCTGGTGGAAAGGAATGAAACGAGATATTGCAGATTTCATTTCACAATGCCTATCTTGCCAAATGATAAAGGCTGAACATCAAAGACTAGCAGGTCTTTTGTAACCACTTCCTATACCAGAATGGAAATGGGATCAAATAACTATGGACTTTGTGACTGAATTACCCCAACTCCCAGGAGGTTTTAATAGCATATGGGTGATTGTTGATCGCTTAACCAAGTCAGCACATTTCATACCCATAAGTCACAAATATGGGGTGGAAAAACTTGCTGAACTCTATCAGAAGAAAATTATACAGTTACATGGTATCCCCACTACCATAGTATCTGATAGATATCCGAAATTTACGTCAAGATTATGGAAAAAACTTCAGGAATGCCTTGGTACCAAATTAAATTTTAGCACAGCAGCACATCCGCAAACTGATGGTTAGTCTAAACGAACCATTCAAATATTGGAAGACATGCTTCGCGTATGTGTGCTGGATTTTGAGGCAAATTGGGGAAAACATTTGTCTCTAGTTGAATTTTCATACAACAATAGTTATCAATCCTTAATAAAAATGGCACCATATGAAGCGTTATATGGGAAAAAATGTCGCTCTCCTCTTAACTGGCATATGGATGAATGGAGAGGCACAAAGAATGGACAAGAACGAGCAATCAGGCCTGACATTATACAAGAAGCTATCGACAAAATAAAACTTATCAGGCAACGAATACAAACAGCTCAAAGTCGACAGAAGAATTATGCAGATAAGAAGCGGAAAGATTTGAAATTTGAAGTCGGAGATTACGTATTACTAAAAGTATCACCAAGAAAAGGAATCAAGCGTACTGGAAAGAAGGGAAAGTTGCACCCTCGATTTGTGGGACCCTTTGAAGTGATAGAACGAATAGGCACTGTGGCTTATCGTCTCTCTACCCGAAAATATCTCTGGTATACATAACGTATTCCACGTATCACAATTAAGGAAATGCAAAGTAGACTCATCCCAATTGATTGACCACCAACAGATAGATCTGGAAGAAAATCTAACATATGAGGAACAACCTGTGGAACTTTTGGACCAAAGAATAAAGGAACTTCGTGGTTGACCAATTCAGTTGATAAAAGTCTTATGGAAAAACCACAACATTGAAGAAGCAACGTGGGAAACAGAGAAAGATATGAGATATCAATATCCGCATTTATTCCAATAACTATTAAATCTGGGGACCAGATTTTTTAAAGGAGGGGATATTGTGACACCCTAAACACAAAGGTGCATAAATGCTGAAGGGATCGGTAAAAAAGTGATAAGTGTTTAGAAGGGGGGGGGGGGGGGGGGGGGGTTGAATAAACACTCACGGACTTATGTATATTTTTCGAATATTGAGTTCAGTTTAGTGACAAACTGATTCTCGGTATCTCGTCAGTCGATTACAATCAGTTTAACTGAAAAACAGTTGCGGAAGTAAACTGACTGAAAGATAGAATAACTGATAATAACTGAAATAAAATGCACACGATTTGTTTCTGGATGTTCGGAGAATAGAATAACTCCTACGTCACCCCTTCTATCACGAAGATAGGATTTCCACTAAAGGACTTTGATCGAATACAAGAATTGTACTGACCCACTTCAGTTTGGACTTAACACTGCCAAAACCGAAACTCTTAGTTCACAAAAATTTTACAGTGCGTGACTGAAATTTAACACGACTGAATGAATCTAACAAAGATTTGAAAGTGCTAACAAGCTCATAAATATAGCCTTGATTGCTACTGATATATCTGATAAGAGTGAGCTTTCGATATTTGAATACGAGTTGTGATTTTAGTAGAGTAACAGCAAGCTTGAATAGAATAGTAGTTCGTGATATATTCTCAGCTGCCCTCTTCACCTATTTATAGGCTTCCCTCTCAACGATAATATTAAATAACGTTTGAATCCATATATCCATTGATTGCCACGTCAATATTTTCTGACATTCGTATACTACAATCTCTGAAATACGGAGTTCCACTACTAGCTGCAGTCTGTTGTGCTATTTGTCGGTTGTCGATCTCAACTGATGACGTGTACAACTGAGAGATTAGCTGAAAGATTCTTTGCTGAAAACTCATAACTGATTGCTTTAACTGATCGGTTCCCAACTGATCAGTCAGTTAGATTATGCTTTAAGTGATCAGTTTCCAACTGATCAGTTTGACGTAGATAAGATTTAGCTGATACGCATTAATCTTTAAATCAGTTAAGCTCGTTTGCTTTTGATCAATTATTCCAATAATTTCGATATTTAGTTTGTCAAATTACTGAAATTTAGTTTCCAACAATTTCTCCCTTTTTGGTGATTGACAAAACTCAGAATTTAACAAACTGATCAGTTGGGGTATAGGAATACTTTGAATTATTGTAGATAAAATAACTTTTCTAATGTACATATTCGTACAAAGAAAACAAATAGTTTTCAACTAATAACTGACAATGGTTATCTCTTCAGTTTCATCATCTCTTACTCCTTCATTAATCTATCTGCTTCCCCCTTTTTGTCAAGCACATCGACTTTGAGAGATAGAATCCTAACATCAGCTGCAATATCTTTGACGGCAGTCAACATAGTGGTTTGCAGCAAGTCGATTTTCTTTGAAACAGATGCCTTCATAGATTCTACTCGCTTGCTGATCGAGTCTTGAGTAAGGGAGAGACTCTCAGCTAAGCCTCTGTTCTTTTTAAGCTCATCTAGTACAAAGGAGATGGAGGTCACAGCTGAATGAATAGATTCAGTTTCTCCGAGTTGAATTCTTTGGAGGAGTCTAGCTTCATAGAGTGAGCAAGCTGAGTCCTTTGAATATCCTTGATTTCTTGCATGATCTTGGACATATTTAGCTGAATATCCTGAATCTCTTCAAGGACTAAGTCCATGTCAGAAGATGGACGAGGAGATTCAGACGGCCCTGGTTCTTGTTCCTTGGTAGATTGATCAAATATTACCAAAGTCCGGTCAGAAATCTCTGTTTCAGCATGCAACAACTCTTGTAGATTCTGTGGAGGAGAGGAGATAGTAGGAGGATCCATCAAAGATGATGGTTCTGAAAGGGGTCGTTTTAGGTGACCGAAATACACAACGGAAGCAAAAATTTTCGAAAATCACATGAAAGATTTCGGCCACCTTGTACTAGGTGTAGCATATAAAAAATCTCAACTTTGTCATACATAGGGTGTTGAGAAAATCGTTACCTATCAACCTCTTGAGGTTGATGATGGCTCTAACTTTGTTGTCAAACAACAAAGCTCTTGAATGGGATGGCAATCTACAAGCTCTCCTCCTTTCCTTCAAGAATTAGGCCCACCACCAACTTTGTAGATCCACCTCACACTTGCACTAGAAAATGTAAGGCTTTTTCAAAGAGAAGTGACTTGTTTCTCCAACAATTGAAGAACACAAAACTGAGAGAAAATTTTGAGAGAGTTCCCTTCAAAAATTTCGGCCAACACATGAATAATGAGAGGGGGAAGACTTGTCTTGGGTGTGGGAAAAGTTGATCCAAAAAAGTTGCATGCCATGCAATATTTTAATCAAAAGTATTCACACCCCTTCACCTCCCAAGCATGCAAAACCTAGTGGGCTTGTAACATTTACAAAGGGCCCATGGACTTTTTAATTGTCTCAAACATATTTGAGCCCAATTAAACTTTACTTGATTTTACTCAAGCCCACTAGTTAAATAATTATTTCCAATTGGGCTCTACAAGGCCCAATGTTATTTAATTAATTCAACACTTGAATTAATTTAATTATTTGGACTCTACTAGGCCCACTAGTGTTTTATTAATTCAACACTTGAATTAATTTAATTTAGTCCATAATTATGTTTATGAAAATCACAATTTTCAAATACATTATTTACTTGGCCTATTTTTAATTTAGGAACACATTCATAACTTAAAAATTACATTTCTCTCATAGAAGTCATACTTCTATTTTTCTCAACGCTTATAAACCCATTTATAAGCCGTTCAACACATTGAACTATTTTTACTTCTCAACGGGATCTAGAAAGCTAGTACTTGTGTGGCCCTCAATGGTTCATGGATACAACTAGCCGTGGGTTCACATGTCCATGTGATTCGGACTAAACATGTCCTTATATGAGCATACCCCAATTGCTCCATTCTTACTTATCAACTCCTTGATAACAAGAACGTCAGAACTCAAGTCTGATAGTACCCAACCAATCATGTTAAACGCCTAGCAGCATCGCTTACATGATTCCCTATGTATCAAATGATAGTGCCTGCAAGAACCATTCAATTATGGTTAGCGTACAGTACGGTCCCTTCAACTCATATATCCCGACCGATTCGACAACCATTGGTATATCGAGAGTTGTCAATGAATCGATACTATGTGTCATGTCGTAGTTGCATCGATGGTGTAATCTTTGAAACCCCTTTCATAATTACCACCATACTCTGATCAGAGATTTCAACCTACATACATATGGATAACACATAGGATATCCATACCCGAAGGTAAGCGGTGAATCCCCGACTACAATGCATCGACTCCCATATGTTTCGACAGAACACCCAACCTTGCCACCTGATGACCCCATGAGAGTCGGTAAACAAGTCAAAGTGTAATTCTAGCACATAGAGTCTCAATGTTGTCCCGGGTCATAAGGACTAATGGTGTACAACCATAAAATAGGACTTTTCCACTCGATAAGTGAGAACCACTTGGAAAGCCCTTTTATGGAGGGTTGTTCAGTGCACTCTACAAGGAGCACCTATCTGCATGCTCGGACATCACAATGTCCCCTACCAATGAAACATGGTACTCACATCGCAGATACTAGTCTCGAACTCGAGCGGCCTATATCCTTCTTAGTGGCGGCTGAATCGACTAGGAACTGTTTAAAATATACAGTATTTCAAATATGAGTTTCATGATACTCATCATATGAGCATCTCATATTCTTTCTACTATTTATATACTCAAGGACTTTATCTATGCAACTAGCATGGGTATACAGATAAAGAAGTGCCAAAATGATAAATTCAAATATTATTAAAATAAAGACTGTTCATACATAGAGTTTAATCATGATCCCTCGGCCAACACTTGGCTCGACGGGCACCTACTCTAACAATCTCCCACTTGCACTAGACCCAACTACCCATATGCTTCAAACCCATCGATTCGCGATGCTTCTCGAACAATGGTCCAGGTAAAGGCTTAGTTAGTGGATCAGCAACATTATCTGCGGAGCCGACTTTGTCAATCGTGACATCTCCTCTCTCCACGATCTCTCTGAGGATGTGGTACTTTCTCAATACGTGTTTGGACTTCTGATGAGACCTCGGCTCCTTTGCTTGAGCAATGGCTCCCGTGTTGTCACAAAACACCGGGACAGGAGCAACTCCATTAGGAATGACTCCCAACTCTTGGACGAAATTTCTTATCCAAACAGCCTCCTTTGCTGCAGCTGATGCAGCAATATATTCTGCCTCAGTGGTGGAATCCACTGTACTGTCTTGCTTGGAACTCTTCCAAGAGACAGCAGCACCATTGAGCATGAATATGAATCCAGAGGTTGACTTCGAGTCATCGATATCGCTTTGGAAGCTAGAGTCGGTATAGCCTTCCAATTTCAGTTCTCCACCCCCATAGACCAAGAACAATTTATTGGTCCTTCTCAAATACTTGAGGATGTCTTTCATAGCTTTCCAGTGTGGAAGACCAGGGTTGGATTGATATCTACTCACTACACTTAGTGCAAAAGCCACGTCAGGACGTGTAGATATCATCCCATACATGATGCTACCAATCGCAGATGCATAAGGAATGCTGGTCATCGCCGCTATCTCTGCATCAGTCTTGGGAGACATAGACTTGGATAGGGACATGCCATGACACATTGGTAGATGTCCTCTCTTGGACTCATCCATAGAGAACCGCTTCACGATGGTATCAATGTATGTGGACTGGGTGAGACCAAGCAATCTTTTTTATCTATCTCTATAGATCTGTATTCCCAATACAAAAGATGCTTCACCCAAGTCCTGCATCGAGAACTTACTCGCTAACCATATCTTCGTTGATTGCAACATTCCTACATCATTTCCAATGAGTAGAATGTCATCAACATACAACACCAGGAATGTCACAGCACTCCCACTGACCTTCTTATACACATAGGGTTCCTCAGGATTCTTAGCAAAACCAAACTCTTTGATTGTACTATCGAATCTCTGATTCCAACTCCTAGATGCCTGCTTTAGACCATAAATAGATCTTTGAAGTTTGCATACCATATGCTCACATCCGATAGATTTAAACCCTTCGGGTTGAGACATGTAAATCTCTTCCTTAATATCCCCATTAAGAAAGGCTGTCTTAACATCCATCTGCCATATCTCATAGTCATACCATGCAGCTATGGCTAGCAAAATCCTTATGGACTTGAACATTGCAACCGGAGAAAAGGTTTCCTCAAAGTCAACTCCTTGTCTTTGAGTATATCCTTTTGCCACCAATCGCGCCTTGAAGGTCAATACTTTCCCATCCGCCCCAAGTTTCCTCTTGTAAATCCATTTACACCCTATGGGAACAATTCCCTCAGGTGGATCAACAAGATTCCACACTTGGTTTGAATACATGGAATTCATCTCAGATTCCATCGCTTCAAGCCACTTGGATGAATCGGCATCAGATAATGCTTCCTTGAAGGTCCTTGGATCACATCCATGGTTAGGCTCATCATGGCCCTCTTCAAGAAGCAGACCATACCTCATAGGTGGTCTCGAGACTCTCTCGGATCTTCTAGGAGCTTGTATCTCCTCTCTTGGCTCCTCGGGTGTGGGTTCTACAACTGTGGGTGTCTCTCGAACCTCTTCGAGTTCTATCATCTCGCCTTTTCTATCTAATAGAAATTCTTTTTCTAAAAAGGTTGCATTCCTAAAAACAAACACCTTTGTTTCTTGGGGATGATAGAAGTAGTATCCAACAGAATTCTTTGGATATCCCACAAAGTAACATAAAATGGATCGACTATCCAATTTATCTCCCACTACCTGCTTCACATAAGCAGGGCACCCCCATATTCTAAGATAAGAATATTTGGGTGGTTTACCCATCCATATCTCATATGGTGTCTTGTCAACTGCCTTTGTATGGACATTGTTCAACAACATTGCCGCTGTTTCAAGCGCATATCCCCAAAAGGATGGCAGCAACTCCGTGAACCCCATCATAGACCGAACCATGTCCATCAAAGTCTGGTTACGACGCTCCGAAACACCATTCAATTGTGGTGTAGCGGGTGGAGTCCACTGCGAGAGAATCCCATTCTCCCTAAGATACTCTTGGAACTCGGCACTCAAGTACTCACCACCTCGATCCGATCGAAGTGTCTTGATGCTTCGTCCCAATTGCTTCTCTACTTCACTTCTGAATTCTTTGAACCTTTCAAAGGCTTCAGACTTGTATTTCATCAAATACACATACCCATACCTAGAAAAGTCATCGGTAAAGGTGATGAAGTAGGCTTGTCCATGCTTAGTGATGATGCTAAGCGGACCGCACACATCGGTGTGGATCAAATCCAATAACCCTTTGGCTCGCTCCACATGGCCCTTAAAGGGAATTTTGGTCATGTAGAACCCGGAAATCAGTAGACGTATAAGCCATGCATAATTCTAGATTTTTAAATTTAATTGACTTCATTGCATGATTATTTTAAATGCATTTATTTGAAGTTAATTATTTTATTATTTCAGTTCAGTAGTTTGATTTTTAGCATTTCAGTTATTTCAGTGAGGCCGGACCGGAGTCGGAGTTTTGAGGTAGAATTTAAGATTCGAGAAATATTTCCAGAAGTTAATTTAGTTAGCAAGTAAGTTCATTTAAGTTAGTAAGGGAGGTTTGAGGATTTAATTTAATTATTTGAGGTGATTAAGAAATGAACTCATTTAAGTTATTAAATTAAAGGGTTAGCTCACTAAATTATTTAAAGGATTAGTAAGGCTTTCAAGGATTACTAGTTGACTAGATAACCAACACTTCCCACTCATTTTATTAGCATAATTTCGGCCCCTTAGTTGCTAGGCAACTCAATTGCCAACTCATCAACCTTTTGACCATTTCTTTGCATGTAAGTTGTAGGATAATTCTAGGATTTTTGGGAGCACAATTTAATTAATTAATGGACATATCCTAGACTAGAAAACAAGCTAAAAATCGGCCACTACCTCCTAGAAGCATCCACCAACTCATTTGATATCAAACCATAATTCAAAATTCAAATTTGGGAAGACTTGGTCTTGATATGATCCTATTATTGTGCACCCTTCTCCTCACCTTCATAACCATCACTTCCCCTCCCTCACCACCGAAATACCTCATCATTCAGATCCATTTTCAGTGTAGAAAAATCGTGAGTCTTAGCTAGAGGGAAGGCAAGAAAAATCTAGAGCAAGAAAGGTAGACAAGAAGCGCTCCATCTCCTCCGTGCCGCGTCGTCGTCGTTTCGTTCGTTTTCTTTCGAAACGAAACCAGGCATGTCTAGATTCTTTCTAAACCTCAATCAAGTCATATTATCATTTATTTTTCAGTACATGATCATGTTTATTCAAGCAAAAACTGAGATACATGTCAAAACATTTTGGAACAACACATGCAGAATTTTCGTTTTTCCTTGGCAAGCTTCACGTTTTTCTTGGTTTGTGAGTTTCAGGTGATTGGTTCGACTCCAGGATCCCAAGGCGGCTTATATACATGTAGTAGGATGCATTGGGAACATTTTGGTCCATTCAAACCAGCCCCATGCTTGCTGGAAATTCAGAATGACAGCAAGTTCCCATAGGCACAGATTTGTGTTTCGAAATTTTAGTTTTGTGTCAAGGGTTGTGGATCTGATCTTGGCTGCCCCAAGGGCCTATAGCCATGGTTGGATCACTCCCCTAGCAAGTCTAAGACGTGACTAAGTTGCCCTTTTGGTGGCTTGGTCCATGGCCCCTCGGTTTTTAATCAAAACATCAAAACAGCCCCTTTCCCCATTCGGCTTCTTCCTTTGTTCAGCATATGGTTTCGGTTTGTGTTTGCTTGGTGTGGATCTTGTTTGGCCTATGGCCCTTAGCCACGGTTCATATCATGTTCCTAGATGTCTAGATCATGCCATGGTCAATCAAATGGCCATTGGAATGACACGAGACATCGATCATAGCATAAACACTACACACGCACGCACGTTGCTCTCGGTTGGACCCTTCGGTTGGGTTTTGGTGTGATGTGGATTGTGGCTGGCCTAGGGCCCTTAGCCATGGTTCAAATCATTCCTTGGGATGTTGGTAAGAGTCTCTGGTCTGTGGTTCATGCCCCTAATGGCCGATAGTCTCGAAACCAACGCAAGTCTTGTAGTTGCGCAGCTGCTGGAAATTACAGCAAGTTGCTGTGTCGTTTAGAAGGCTCGTTTGAGTTCTTGGTTGGCTTTTAGCCCATGGCCTTGGACTGGACAGTGCCTCATTGAGTTGGGAAGGTCATGTTTTCGACCGTTCGTGATTCGGATCATTTTTGAGGTCGTACGAGAATTTACGGTGCAATGTGCCAAATTGTCTCTCGAAAGAGCGTTTCGTGTTTTGGCCTCCATTCCACCTAGATTTCGACCCTATCATTTTAGGAGCATTATTTTATGATTTTTCAGCGTATTTTAATCATGACTATACGTCGGTTCGGTGTCGGTTCAGGTAGGCTCGGAGTCATGATTAAATGCGAAGTCATTAGGCGTCATAGTCGCATCTTTTGAATGTAAATTGCATAGTTGGTCAAGTTTAAGCTATTGCATATCTTTCATGGCACAGTTAGGTTGCAGCGAGCCTGGGGACGATCCAATCCAATCCAGTTGGTAAAATTACGGGACATTTTCATTATGCCAGTTAATTATTTTACGTGCATTAAATAGAAAATGATTATTTTTGAGATTTATGCGATATGGCTTGTGGTTCATTCACTATGTGGGAGTGTTATTTTATACGGTCGCCAGTGACCGATCAGTTCAGTGTGGTACCACCCGGTCGCCAGTGACCGGCCAGCTCAGTTCAGTTTCAGCCTCCCCGGTAGCCAGTTACCGATCAGTTCAGCTTAGTGCAGTGGCCACAGGCGTAAAACATAATCTCAACAGAAAATTTTACCAGATATTTCAGTACAGGCTCCAAGGAGCAAATATTTTTACAGTGATTTCCAGTTCAATTATGCACGTATTATAATTGCTCCGTACAGATTATTTTCAGTATGCCTCAGGACAGGATATGTTAACTCATGCATATTTTTAATTCAGATTTTTACTCGTTACCTGTGATATATGCATGCTGAGTCTTTAGGCTCACTAGACTTGATTGTTGTAGGTACTGATGAGGCCAGGGCCGAGGGCGGGGACCAGTGAGCTAGCTTAGGTCGGCAGTAGTGGCACCCGAGGACCTCAGAGCAGCAGTTGTTATTTTTTTCCGCAAACAATTTTATCAGTCGTTGGATATTTTTAAATCGTTGTTGTTGGCAAAACTTTAATTTTCTTCCGCTGCAATATTTTGAAATATTGAACTTGATTCACCAGTGATTTTATGAATGAGGCCATTTAAGTTCTTTTAAAAAGAAAATTTTTAATTTTCCGCAAATTTTCAAGAAAGGAGTTTTAGGCCCTTCACAGTTGGTATCAGAGCGGTGGTTCTGTATAGGGTTTCACTACTACTGACCGCGAGAAGCTCACGAAGCCACGTCTTCGGTCTGTAAGTTTTTCAGTTCAGCATTTTGTTCAGCATTTTAGTTAAAGCATGAATTATTTTGTCAGCATGCTTCCAGATTTTCAGTACTTCAGTGTTCATTTAAAATAAATTATGGAATTATGCATGTTAGTTACGTATGGGTTATGTTGGAACAGTATGCCCCCTAGACGCATTTTAGAGCGCAACAGAGAGGAGGAGCCTCGCCGAGAAGACAGGGAGGAGCGTAGACCAGAGGGAGACCTACCACCTCCTCCACCGCCCCCACCGGACATGAGTGCCCAGATGTTAGCTGGGATGGCACAGTTATTCGCACAATTTGCGGGGGGCAATGCCGCAGCCGTAGCCGCAGCCGCAGCTAGGCCGACAGGGCCCGAGGCTGTGTATGAGCGATTCATGAAGATGCGCCCGAAGGAATTCTCTGGGGCATCTGACCCCATGGTTGCCGAGGGATGGATCAAATCCCTCGAGGTTATCTTCGATTTTATGGAGCTGGGGGACGCAGACCGAGTCCGATGTGCCACCTACCTGTTCACTGGTGACGCCCGCTTATGGTGGGAAGGAGCTTCGGTAGCCCTGACATTGGCTACACTTTCTTGGACCCGCTTTACGGAGGTTTTCTACTCCAAGTATTTTGCTGAGGAGGTTCGCACCAGGCTGACCACCGAGTTCATGAGTCTGAGACAGGGGGATATGTCGGTTACGGAGTTTATCCGTAAGTTCGAGAGGGGCTGTCACTTTGTGCCCCTGATAGCGAATGATGCCAGAGCCAAGCTGATGCACTTCCTGGTGGGCTTACGGCCGATCTTGCACCGGGATGTTAGGGTATCTGACCCTGCTACTTATGAGGTTGCCGTCTCCAAGGCCTTAGCCGCAAAGCAGGATCTGCGGGATATCGAGAGGGATCGCCAGGGCAAGCGCCCAGTCCAGGCACCGCACCGCCCTCCTCCTCATCAGCATCAGCAGCAGAATAAGAGGCCTTTTCATGGACCGCCCAGGAACCGAGGCCAGCAGCAGCAGCAGCAGCAGCGGGGACGCCCAGCCCCGAGGACTCAGGAGCACCCAGTTTGTCCCAGGTGCTCACGTCGCCATCCTGGAGCATGTATGGCTGGCTCAGGAAAGTGTTTTAAGTGTGGCAGTCCAGACCACATGTTGCTGCAGTGCCCTCAGAGGAATCTGCCTACTTAGGGCAGAGTTTTTGCTCTCCATGCCGCGGAAACCAACCCGGAGACTATGTTGTTGACAGGTACCTTTAAACTTTAAGCTATTATTTGAATTTTCGTGTCTTGGGAATCGGGATTTAGATTTTGAACTTAGAACTGTTATAGGATTGCATGCTCTACTCAGATTTATTTCGGGGAAATTAAGCTAGAGGAACCTTGACCTTTGCATGTCTATAAGTTTAGATCTTGTAGTGGGATTCAACTTAGAGTTCCGATCTTTCAGGGAGAATTTTTATATCTGGTTCCGCTACCAAGGCCTTGATAGATTCAGGGGCCACTCACTCGTTTATTTTGGAGGTCTTTGCTAACTTCCTCAAGATCCAGACCATTGGGCTAGATACAGCCTTTTCAGTAGTATTGCCGTCAGGCGAGGAGATGGCAGCTACCAATGTTATCCGAGATATAGACCTTGAGTTGCACGGTAATCTTGTTTATGCGGATCTGATTGTGCTACCGATGCCGGAATTTGACATCATCCTAGGGATGGACTGGCTATTGAGGAACAGAGTGTTGATAGACTTCCAGCGGAGATCTGTTCTTGTCCGACCGCCTGGAATGGAGCAGTTCTTATTTGAGCCGGACAGGTACTTTCCTTTACCGCGCATTATTCCTTATGTTCAGGCTAGGAAGCTCATGCATAGAGGGTGTCGGGCATTTCTAGCAACCTTTTTATCTGTCCCCGAGGAACCCAGCCAGTCAGCCTCAGATGTTCCGGTTGTCAGAGATTTCTTAGACGTTTTTCCCGAAGACGTCTCTGGTATGCCACCAGAGAGAGAGGTGGAGTTTTCCATTGAGCTTATGCCAGGTACGGCTCCGATATCCAAAGCGCCGTACCGACTAGCACCGACAGAGATGGCAGAGCTTAAGAAGCAGATCCAGGAACTTCTCGACAAGGAGTTCATTCGCCCGAGCTTTTCTCCATGGGGCGCGCCAGTCTTATTCGTGAAAAAGAAGGATGGCACGATGAGGCTTTGCATTGACTACCGGGAGTTGAACAGGGTTACAGTGAAGAATAAATACCCACTGCCGAGGATTGAGTATCTGTTTGACCAGTTGCAGGGAGCTTCGATTTTCTCCAAGATAGATCTGCGTTCTGGTTATCACCAGTTGAGGGTGAGAGGTGCTGATGTTTCGAAGACAGCTTTCAGGACTCGTTATGGTCACTACGAGTTCCTGGTGATGCCGTTCGGTCTGACGAATGCGCCAGCGATCTTCATGGATCTCATGAATCGCGTATTTCAGTCGTACCTCGACCAGTTTGTGATAGTGTTCATAGATGACATTCTCGTCTACTCCAAGAATCGGGAGGAGCACAGCAGGCATCTGACCACAGTGTTGCAGACATTGCAGAAGCACAAATTATTCGCAAAGTTCAGTAAGTGCGAATTCTGGTTAGAGAAGGTGGCGTTCTTGGGCCACATTGTTTCTAGCAGTGGTATTGAGGTAGACCCCGCAAAAGTTGTAGCAGTCAGAGATTGGGTTGTGCCTCAGAATGCATCCGAGATCCGCAGTTTCCTTGGGCTAGCAGGATATTACAGAAAATTCATCCAAGGATTTTCCTCTATCGCCGTTCCACTCACAGCACTGACAAAGAAAAATGTGAAGTTTGTGTGGAGCGAGGAGTGTCAGAAGAGCTTCGATACTTTGAAGCAAGCTCTTATTTCAGCACCAGTTTTGGCCATGCCATCAGGGCCCGGCGAGTTTGTCCTTTATACCGATGCTTCGAAGCTTGGTTTAGGTGCAGTTTTGATGCAGCATGGGAGAGTGATAGCGTATGCTTCTCGACAGCTGAAAATCCACGAGAAGAATTATCCTACCCATGATCTGGAGTTAGCGGCCGTAGTTTTTGCTTTGAAGATTTGGAGGCACTATCTGTATGGAGAGAAGTGCCAGATCTTTACCGACCATAAGAGCCTCAAGTATTTCTTTACGCAGAAGGAGCTGAACATGCGTCAGAGGCGTTGGTTGGAGCTTGTGAAAGACTACGATTGTGACATTAGCTACCACCCGGGTAAAGCTAATGTAGTTGCGGATGCTTTGAGCAGGAAAGTCGCAGTGATGGCTCATTTGACGATGCAGAAACCTCTTCAGATTGAGATGCAGAGGTTTGATCTTGAGACTTATCCTCGAGGTAGAGTTCCTCGTTTATCTACCTTGACTATCCAGTCCTCTCTTATTGACCGTATTCGCAGCGGTCAGGCAGCAGATGAGCAGTTGGCACAGTGGAAGAAGAGAGATGAAGCCAAGGGCAGTGTTTTGTATTCAGTCACCGACGGTATTGTGAGATACCGAGATAGGATATGGGTTCCTAGCAGTGATTCTATCCGAGCAGACATCTTATCAGAGGCCCATACGTCCCCGTACTCCATTCACCCTGGGAGTACGAAGATGTACAAAGATCTGCAGCTATTGTATTGGTGGCCAGGAATGAAGAAGGACATCAGGCGTTTTGTATCCGAGTGCCTGACTTGCCAGTTAGTGAAGGCCGAGCATCAGAGACCAGCAGGTTTGCTCAAGCCTCTTCCTATTCCCGAGTGGAAGTGGGAGAACATTACAATGGACTTTGTGACCGGATTGCCGAGGTCAGCCAGAGGATCGAATGCTATCTGGGTGATTGTAGATCGTCTTACCAAATCAGCGCACTTCTTGCCTATTAAGACGACTTTCACCATGGTTCAGTATGCAGAGCTGTATATCCGAGAGATAGTCCGACTCCATGGTATTCCAGTTTCTATCGTATCCGACAGAGATCCCAGATTCACTTCCTCGTTTTGGAAGAGTTTGCATTCGACTATGGGTACGAAGTTGCTGTTTAGCACAGCTTTCCATCCGCAGACAGATGGACAGTCGGAGCGAGTTATTCAGATCTTAGAGGATCTTCTTCGTGCTTGCGTCATTGATTTCTCTGGGAGTTGGGAGTCGAACTTACCATTGGTAGAGTTCACCTATAACAACAGTTTCCAGTCGTCTATAGGTATGGCTCCGTATGAGGCGCTGTATGGCCGCAAGTGTAGATCTCCTGTTCATTGGGATGAAGTAGGAGAGAGAGCAGAGTTGGGTCCAGAGATTGTTCAGCAGGCAGCAGATGTAGTAGTCAAGATCCGTGATAGAATGAGGACTGCTCAGAGTCGACAGAAGAGTTATGCCGATCAGCGGAGGAGAGAGTTAGAGTTTGCAGTGGGCGATCATGTCTTCGTGAAAGTGGCACCTATGAAGGGTGTCATGAGATTTGGCAAGAAAGGGAAGCTCAGTCCGAGATTCATTGGACCGTTTGAGATCCTTGACAGAGTTGGGACGCTTGCTTATCGTGTGGCTCTTTCGCCAAATCTGGCCGGAGTACACAATGTCTTTCACGTCTCCATGCTGAGGAAGTATATGGCAAATCCTTCGCATGTGCTGAATTTCGAGCCGTTGCAGCTTACTCCGAACTTATCTTATGAGGAGAGACCCGTGCAGATCCTAGACAGACAGGAGAAGAAACTTCGGAACAAGCTCGTTAAGCGAGTCAAAGTCAAATGGCTCAACCATTCAGAGGAGGAAGCTACGTGGGAGTCTGAGCCGGAGATGAGAATTCGATACCCTGAGTTATTCGGTGAGTTCTAATTTCGAGGAAGAAATTTATTTTAAGGGGGGAAGGATTGTAGAACCCGGAAATCAGTAGACGTATAAGCCATGCATAATTCTAGATTTTTAAATTTAATTGACTTCATTGCATGATTATTTTAAATGCATTTATTTGAAGTTAATTATTTTATTATTTCAGTTCAGTAGTTTGATTTTTAGCATTTCAGTTATTTCAGTGAGGCCGGACCGGAGTCGGAGTTTTGAGGTAGAATTTAAGATTCAAGAAATATTTCCAGAAGTTAATTTAGCTAGCAAGTAAGTTCATTTAAGTTAGTAAGGGAGGTTTGAGGATTTAATTTAATTATTTGAGGTGATTAAGAAATCAACTCATTTAAGTTATTAAATTAAGGGGTTAGCTCACTAAATTATTTAAAGGATTAGTAAGGCTTTCAAGGATTACTAGTTGACTAGATAACCAACACTTCCCACTCATTTTATTAGCATAATTTCGGCCCCTTAGTTGCTAGGCAACTCAATTGCCAACTCATCAACCTTTTGACCATTTCTTTGCATGTAAGTTGTAGGATAATTCTAGGATTTTTGGGAGCACAATTTAATTAATTAATGGACATATCCTAGACTAAAAAACAAGCTAAAAATCTGCCACTACCTCCTAGAAGCATCCACCAACTCATTTGATATCAAACCATAATTCAAAATTCAAATTTGGGAAGACTTGGTCTTGATATGATCCTATTATTGTGCACCCTTCTCCTCACCTTCATAACCATCACTTCCCCTCCCTCACCACCGAAATACCTCATCATTCAGATCCATTTTCAGTGTAGAAAAATCGTGAGTCTTAGCTAGAGGGAAGGCAAGAAAAATCGAGAGCAAGAAAGGTAGACAAGAAGCGCTCCATCTCCTCCGAGCCGCGTCGTCGTCGTTTCGTTCGTTTTCTTTCGAAACGAAACCAGGCATGTCTAGATTCTTTCTAAACCTCAATCAAGTCATATTATCATTTATTTTTCAGTACATGATCATGTTTATTCAAGCAAAAACTAGATACATGTCAAAACATTTTGGAACAACACATGCAGAATTTTCGTTTTTCCTTGGCAAGCTTCACGTTTTTCTTGGTTTGTGAGTTTCAGGTGATTGGTTCGACTCTAGGCTCCCAAGGCGGCTTATATACATGTAGTAGGATGCATTGGGACCATTTTGGTCCATTCAAACCAGCCCCATGCTTGCTGGAAATTCAGAATGACAGCAAGTTCCCATAGGCGCAGATTTGTGTTTCGAAATTTCAGTTATTTGTCAAGGGTTGTGGATCTGATCTTGGCTGCCCCAAGGGCCTATAGCCATGGTTGGATCACTCCCCTAGCAAGTCTAAGACGTGACTAAGTTGCCCTTTTGGTGGCTTGGTCCATGGCCCCTCGGTATTTAATCAAAACATCAAAACAGCCCCTTTCCCCATTCGGCTTCTTCCTTTGTTCAGCATATGGTTTCGGTTTGTGTTTGCTTGGTGTGGATCTTGGTTGGCCTATGGCCCTTAGCCACGGTTCATATCATGCTCCTAGATGTCTAGATCGTGCCATGGTCAATCAAATGGCCATTGGAATGACACGAGACATCGATCATAGCATAAACACTACACACGCACGCACGTTGCTCTCGGTTGGACCCTTCGGTTGAGTTTTGGTGTGATGCGGATTGTGGCTGGCCTAGGGCCCTTAGCCATGGTTCAAATCATTCCTTGGGATGTTGGTAAGAGTCTCTGGTCGGTGTTTCACGCCCCTAATGGCCGATAGTCTTGAAACCAACGCAAGTCTTGTAGTTGCGCAGCTGCTGGAAATTACAGCAAGTTGCTGTGTCGTTTAGAAGGCTCGTTTGAGTTCTTGGTTGGCTTTTAGCCCATGGCCTTGGACTGGACAGTGCCTCATTGAGTTGGGAAGGTCATGTTTTTGACCGTTTGTGATTCGGATCATTTTTGAGGTCGTACGAGAATTTACGGTGCAATGTGCCAAATTGATCTCTCGAAAGAGCGTTTCGTGTTTTGGCCTCCATTCCACCTAGATTTCGACCCTATCATTTTAGGAGCATTATTTTATGATTTTTCAGCGTATTTTAATCATGACTATACGTCGGTTCGGTGTCGGTTCAGGTAGGCTCGGAGTCATGATTAAATGCGAAGTCATTAGGCGTCATAGTCGCATCTTTTGAATGTAAATTGCATAGTTGGTCAAGTTTAAGCTATTGCATATCTTTCATGGCACAGTTAGGTTGCAGCGAGCCTGGGGACGATCCAATCCAATCCAGTTGGTAAAATTACGGGACATTTTCATTATGCCAGTTAATTATTTTACGTGCATTAAATAGAAAATGATTATTTTTGAGATTTATGCGATATGGCTTGTGGTTCATTCACTATGTGGGAGTGTTATTTTATACGGTCGCCAGTGACCGATCAGTTCAGTATGGTACCACCCGGTCGCCAGTGACCGGCCAGCTCAGTTCAGTTTCAGCCTCCCCGGTAGCCAGTTACCGATCAGTTCAGCTTAGTGCAGTGGCCACAGGCGTAAAACATAATCTCAACAGAAAATTTTACCAGATATTTCAGTACAGGCTCCATGGAGCAAATATTTTTACAGTGATTTCCAAATCAATTATGCACGTATTATAATTGCTCCGTACAGATTATTTTCAGTATGCCTCAGGACAGGATATGTTAACTCATGCATATTTTTAATTCAGATTTTTACTCGTTACCTGTGATATATGCATGCTGAGTCTTTAGGCTCACTAGACTTGATTGTTGTAGGTACTGATGAGGCCAGGGCCGAGGGCGGGGACCAGTGAGCCAGCTTAGGTCGGCAGTAGTGGCACCCGAGGACCTCAGAGCAGCAGTTGTTATTTTTTTCCGCAAACAATTTTATCAGTCGTTGGATATTTTTAAATCGTTGTTGTTGGCAAAAATTTAATTTTCTTCCGCTGCAATATTTTGAAATATTGAACTTGATTCACCAGTGATTTTATGAATGAGGCCATTTAAGTTCTTTTAAAAAGAAAATTTTTAATTTTCCGCAAATTTTCAAGAAAGGAGTTTTAGGCCCTTCACAGGTCATCTTTCCTTTCAGACAGGATTCACAAGTCGTGAGAGCATTAATATCAGACATATCAAACATGCCTACTCCCACTAACTTGTTCATCCTTCTTAGGGAAATATGTCCTAATCGAGCATGCCATAATTATGCCGAATTTAGAGTATCTTGTTTGCGCTTGTTTGTTGTTTTTATAGCTTGGACATTGTTAAATGGAATATCTTTCAATTTTAAGGTGTAGAGATCGTTTTCAAGTTCTCCAGTACCAATTAAACATTCATTCTTGTAAATATTGCAAACACCTTTGCTAAATAAATAAGAAAATCCATCTTTATCTAACATAGAAATGGAAATAATGTTTTTCACCAACTCAGGTACAAATAAAACGTCTCTTAACAACAACTTAAAATCATTGTTCAAAATTAAAGAAACATCTCCAACAGCTTAGGCAGCAACTCTTGCCCCATTGTCCATCCTCAAGAAGGTCTCAACTTCCCTGAGCCTCCTACTTCTTCCCATCACCTGAAAATCATTACAGAGATGTGAGCCACAGCCGTATCCAATACCCAAGAAGTAGAGTTAATTGAAATGTTTACTTCGATATAGAACATACCGTTTCCAGAACTCTTCTGGGCAAGATATTCCCTGCAATTGCGCCTCCAATGTCCAGGCTTCTTGCAGTGATGACAGATGTCAACAGTCTTGTCAGCCTTCACTGGTGTGGCTGCCACTACGGGACCCGGAGTCTGCCTCTTCAAGGGCATGCTCTTCTTGGGATGTTGGAAAGAACGCTTCTTTCCCTTCCCAGGTGGACCGGTCTTCGTACCAGATGAAGAGCCCACAAAAAGAACCAGCTTCTCTTTCTTGATGGTGGACTCATAGGTCACAAGCATGTTCACCAACTCCTCAAGGGTCGGCTCCATCTTGTTCATATTGAAGTTCACCACAAAAGGATCAAATGAGCTAGGCAGCGATAAGAGCAACACGTCGGTGGTCAACTCCGAAGGCAAGATCAGATCCATGCCAACGAGCTTGTCCACGAGCCCAATCATCTTCAAGCCATGCTCATGGACCGAGGCCCCATCTCGCATGCGCATAGCGATCTGCTCCTTGACGGTAGCATGCCTAAGAGGCTGATTCTGCTCACCAAAGAGCTCCTTGAGGTGCATATGAATGTCAGCAGCATTCTTTGCATCCTCAAAACTGCCTCTGCAGCTCATCATTCATAGAAGCCTGCATATAACACCTAGCCTTCAAGTCATGGTCACACCAATCCTTGTAGGTCTGCAATTCCTCAGGAGTGCAGCTAGTCGGAGCCTCAGCAGGGGGCGACTCAGTCCGTGTATATGCAATATTTTCCGAGTTTAGGACGATTTTCAGATTTCTTAGCCAAGTGAGATAGTTAGGTCCGGTTAACACATGCTTTTTGAGTATGGCAGAAAGCGGATTGCGAATTGAAGACATTGCCAAATTTTTGTACTGAAAAGTAAAACAGATAAATGTTAATGACTATTAAAATATTTAATAAGATATAAAGTTTGGACTTTAACTTTATAAATTCTCGCTCCCACTGTTTTGACATTTCCACTACCCTCTAGTGAAAACGGGAAACTCTTTTTCTCAGTAGGTACGTAAGGTCCAATTAGCGAATTATGATCCCGAATAATATCAGCCAATCACAATTCCTAAAAGGTAGTTTCCAATTGCATCACAATGCAATCCTTACGTACACTTTTGTCTCACGTTTGATTAGGACCCAATAATATGACGTCGTTCATCTTTACGTGTCAAGCCTTACCCATCGATGTTGAACCTTAATGGACGGTCGCCATGAGTTCCCTCAATAATATGAGCCGAAATCATGGGAGTTCCACGTAGTTCACATCACCATGTCAATGGATGTCACAGCTTTCCGGCACCCAGGGCCCCCCCAATAATATGAGCCGAGCCCCGAGTACGGGTAGCGTTCATCATGCACCCATTGTCGATGGAAGACATGGAAATTATAAACAAATTTATAATTCCCCTTTTCAGGCTTGATATTAATTTTGAATCTTATTCAAAATGAGGGTTTTTAATTTTGAAATGTCTCATCATTAATTTTATTTAAAAATTCGCCATGTTTGATCGTATGTTGGCCGGATTCATGCAACTTTGTTATTATCATAATAATAACGCACATACTCATTATTTATAACATATCATGCATTTATTATAAATAGTAAACAAACAAGGATGATCAATCGCTCCAATACTAATGGCCCGTGTGAGCTAAACACGGGCCTAGGTCCAATCCTAGGGTAATGCAAGGGATGCAAATGCAACTATTACATTAGCTTCCAATATTTACATGTCTTCGATCTTCATAATCATCATGGCCACCATCTTCCAATCTTGATCATCCACTATACTAATATTTACAAATAAATATCCATGGCAAATAGGGATACATCTCATGGGGGTGGGAACGGGCCATAAACCAAGCCCACTTTATAAATTGATAATTATTACAATCATTCAACACAAAATATCCTAGCATACACCTAGCAAATTGGGCTTGGGCTTTTGATCATCCTTCATGCATAATATCACATATCATACACCATCAGTTAATTATCACAATAATTAATTGGTCCAATATTATATAACTTGAACCAATCACTAACCGCCACGACTATAAACTAAATTAACAAAGTATACAAACACCTTTGTCTACTTTCAAATTAATTTATTTATAACCGAATTTCTTATAAATCACAATTTACTATAAATAATTAAAGTCCAACTTCAATTATTTATTTTATGAGAAAAATTTGCAACTTTTGTGATTTTAAACTTAAGGGCCCAAAAACTTATTTTTCACCAAAAACATTTTGGCCCATTTAAAATTCACAAACATGTTAGCCATCTAATGGCCCAACAACTCAAGGCCCATGACACTTTGATAATCCAAAACACTTTTGGAAACCCTAGTCGTCATCGCCGTCGCCGGAGCTCCGTCGCCGGATTCCGGCAACAAAAAATTTTTTTTTTTATTAAAATAGGAGCTGTTCGGGCTGCCCTTGCTGCCCGAAATGGGAAGCCCCTCGGGCAGCCCGAGCTGCCCGAAATGTGCAGCAACATGCTGCCCGAAAAATCCCCTCACATGGCCTTGATTTTAGTTGCAAATTTTCATCTCATTCGGTTAGAAATTGCCCTCAATATAATATTATGTATATGCTACAAAAAACTAGTACCCTTAGCTCTAATACCACTTGAAAGGGGTCGTTTTAGGTGACCGAAATGCACAACGGAAGCAAAAATTTTCGAAAAACACATGAAAGATTTCGGCCTCCTTGTACTAGGTGTAGCATATACAAAATCTCAACTTTGTCATACATAGGGTGTTGAGAAAATCGTTACCTATCAACCTCTTGAGGTTGATGATGGCTCCAACTTTGTTGTCAAACAACAAAGCTCTTGAATGAGATGGCAATCTACAAGTTCTCCTCCTTTCCTTCAAGAATTAGGCCCACCACCAACTTTGTAGATCCACCTCACACTTGCACTAGAAAATGTAAGGCTTTTTCAAAGAGAAGTGACTTGTTTCTCCAACAATTGAAGAACACAAAAATGAGAGAAAATTTTGAGAGAGTTCCCTTCAAAAATTTCGGCCAACACATGAATAATGAGAGGGGGAAGACTTGTCTTGGGTGTGGGAAAAGTTGATCCAAAAAAGTTGCATGCCATGCAATATTTTAATCAAAAGTATTCACACCCCTTCACCTCCCAAGCATGCAAAACCTAGTGAGCTTTTAACATTTACAAAGGGCCCATGGACTTTTTAATTGTCTCAAACATATTTGAGCCCAATTAAACTTTACTTGATTTTACTCAAGCCCACTAGTTAAATAATTATTTCCAATTGGGCTCCACAAGGCCCAATGTTATTAAATTAATTCAACACTTGAATTAATTTAATTATTTGGACTCTACTAGGCCCACTAGTGTTTTATTAATTCAACACTTGAATTAATTTAATTTAGTCCATAATAATGTTTATAAAAATCACAATTTTCAAATACATTATTTACTTGGCATATTTTTAATTTAGGAACACATTCATAAATTAAAAATTACATTTCTCTCATAGAAGTCATACTTCTATTTTTCTCAACGCTTATAAACCCATTTATAAGCCGTTCAACACATTGAACTATTTTTACTTCTCAACGGGATCTAGAAAGCTAGTACTTGTGTGGCCCTCAATGGTTCATTGATACAACTAGCCGTGGGTTCACATGTCCATGTGATTCGGACTAAACATGTCCTTATATGAGCATACCCCAATTGCTCCATTCTTACTTATCAACTCCTTGATAACAAGAACGTCAGAACTCAAGTCTGATAATACCCAACCAATCATGTTAAACGCCTAGCAGCATCGCTTACATGATTCCCTATGTATCAAATGATAGTG
The DNA here is from genome assembly GCF_025594145.1 of Primulina tabacum. Lineage (NCBI taxonomy): Eukaryota > Viridiplantae > Streptophyta > Magnoliopsida > Lamiales > Gesneriaceae > Primulina > Primulina tabacum. Next base: position 27,164,673 of record NC_134552.1, read on the forward strand.
CCTGCAAGAACCATTCAATTATGGTTAGCGTACAGTACGGTCCCTTCAACTCATATATCCCGACCGATTCGACAACCATTGGTATATCGAGAGTTGTCAATGAATCGATACTATGTGTCATGTCGTAGTTGCATCGATGGTGTAATCTATGAAACCCCTTTCATAATTACCACCATACTCTGATCAGAGATTTCAACCTACATACATATGGATAACACATAGGATATCCATACCCGAAAGTAAGCGTTGAATCCCTGACTACAATGCATCGACTCCTATATGTTTCGACAGAACACCCAACCTTGCCACCTGATGACCCCATGAGAGTCGGTAAACAAGTCAAAGTGTAATTCTAGCACATAGAGTCTCAATGTTGTCCCGGGTCATAAGGACTAATGGTGTACAACCATAAAATAGGACTTTTCCACTCGATAAGTGAGAACCACTTGGAAAGTCCTTTTATGGAGGGTTGTTCAGTGCACTCTACAAGGAGCACCTATCTGCATGCTCAGACATCACAATGTCCCCTACCAATGAAACATGGTACTCACATCGCAGATACTAGTCTCGAACTCGAGCGGCCTATATCCTTTTTAGTGGCGGCTGAATCGACTAGGAACTGTTTAGAATATACAGTATTCCAAATATGAGTTTCATGATACTCATCATATGAGCATCTCATATTCTTTCTACTATTTGTATACTCAAGGACTTTATCTATGGAACTAGCATGGGTATACAGATAAAGAAGTGCCAAAATGATAAATTCAAATATTATTAAAATAAAGACTGTTCATACATATAGTTTAATCATGAACCCTCGGCCAACACTTGGCTCGACAGGCACCTACTCTAACAGGTTCTTCAGACACTTGTGATTGTGGAGCATCAGAAGTTGAAGGAACAATTGCTTGTTGAGAGGAAGGAACATCGTCCTTAGGAGACTCTTGAACTGAAACTTCAGTTGAGAAATCTTGAGAGGCTGTTGGGATGATTAACTCTTGATCCATCTCTCAGTATTTGATTTCAGTTTGCAATCTGATAGTATTAGTTTCTGAGCATACACCGCTTTATCATTGAACGCGAGAGGACTGTTTGGATCAAAGTTTGTCCGTAGCTTAACAACCAACCGCTGTAGTCTCTGTACTCTCGTAAGATCGAAGAAAAATACTTCTTCCTTTCAAGAACTTTAGTATCTGTAGATGCCTTCACTGTCTTCCTCACCACTTTTTCTATTTGAATAAACCTCCTCAGTTTTGATTGCTTCTGAAGTTCTTTGGCAAAAACATGAGTCCTGAATTTGACCCGTTCATCATAGATTTTAAGCTTGTCTGCTGCAAATTCATTAATCTCCTGCCAAATGAGATCAATGTGTGTCTGAATAGAATTCGTGGGTTGGGCTCTTCTTGTATCTTGCCTTTGTCCTTTGGATCAGTCAGGATATGTGGAATGCTTAATCCTGAGGTGGTTGCATCGATACCTTCTCTGATCACGACACCTTTCGGTCTGGCAAAAGGTAAAGGATTATATGCAGAGATGGTGATCAGTGGAGCCGTAACTCCAACGAGCTTCTTCTTGTCACTAGATTCAGTGACTTTCTTCTGAGGTAGAATCTTGGAAAGGGGTAACTGCTCCTCAGTGGAGGATTCAGTTGGGATAGCTTTCAATGGAATAGCCTCGATGGGTTGTTGAGCGTCGGATTGCTTCAATCTATCAGCTGGGAGAGAGATGCCAATATTGCTACTGGCTTTGTTTTCTGAGTCCTTTGTTTCTTGGTAATCATCTGAAAAGGTGTTTCCTCAGAGTCTGATTTACTGACAATCAGTTTTCGCTTGATTGTTTTCACTTGAGCCATAGTTCTTCCCTTCTTGACTGACTTGGGAGCATCCTGCTGTGTCCCAATATTCTTTTTGATCTTAACAAACTGGTCAGGAGATATGTCCAGTTTAGTTTTGTCAATATCAAATGCCTTGACTTCAGCAAGGTTGGTCAGCCCATCAGAAGGCAATAAGAACATTTCACCAAATGATTCTTCAAAAATGATCAACGACTGACCATTGACAGTAGTGATAAAGCTTCCATCAAAATTGATATTTCCATTAGAGTAAAAATCATAAAGTTCTTTCGAGTAGATCTCCTATGAAGATTTCCCCAAAAATGTCCTCAGCCCAGCTTATTCTAGCTTCAGAAAGACGTTCTTGACATCGGCTTCTTCAACTGATAGAACTGATTCGAAATCGATAGCCATTGCATTCAACATGTGAGAGGGAATTTGATTTGCCATTTGAACTGAATGATTTCCTGCGAAAAAGAAAGCTTGAATTTGCTTTTGCTATGAGAATTTTAGGTAAGCGTAAGAAAAACTGAAATGGAGCGGGCAAATAACTTATGTACGTGACTGTTCAAATACTTGGACACATGTTAGTCCTTGAAATTTTGAATAAAAGACGTGTGTACGTGTGTACGTGTGGTAAAAGCGTGTGTTGAAATTACATGGATTAAAGGGGTCCATGTTTCAATCTGTCACTTTGAAGAGAGTTAGCATTTAATGCTTTGATTAATCAGTCACGTCACTAAATTTGGAATAAAAAAATGGTTAAAGTGTTAACTTATGTGAAAAGATTAGTGAGATAATCAGTTGAGTGATCAGTTGTAAAATTGTTTCGTTTCAGGTGATGATTTACTAACTGCTGTCTTCTCAGTTAACCTTTTAAACCAATATTCCCCCTTAATAAATGCATATAAAGATTAGGATAATATAAACAAGACGATTCAAATAAAATTGTATGCTTAGCAGGTTAATCGTCTGCCGTAATGACTTTGTCCTTTCATCTTCCTTGACCCTGGGCTATAAATAAGAGTAACTCGGTTAGTTTCAAACATATCAGCAAATAACAATCAAAAGTTATAATGACAGGTGTATGTAGCTCAAAGACTCCAGATATGGCTAAGGCTTTTATGGACGCAGCTTTGGAGGAAAGGAAAACTGCTATGGAAGACGAAGTCCTCCACAAAATCCTTTGATACTGGGAGGAGCTTCAAGAGCTTAAGTTCCTGTATGAGTGTGGAGAAGCTACCACCCCCAGACTGCTGGCAAAAATAAGGAAATATCGAGAATGCTTGCGTGTTGCTGATACAGTGGACCTCTCCGAAGATGAGTATGTCTACCAGCTGATGCTCCAGAAGGAACGGAGGATCCTAGAGCGTATAGCTGACTCAGATAGCTTCCTGAAGACTTCCACCGGAGATTTAAGCCATTGGTTGACCAAGTGGAGGTATTTTGTTGAAGAAGAATATTTTGATGTACTCCGTAACAATTTCTTTAGATAAATAAAATGATTATCTAGTTTATCTGTGTCTTTTATTTTCCTGCAAGAGTTAATCTCATCAGTTGATAAATAAATCACGAACTGAACCTAATAACTGACAAGTAACAAAATGACATCAGTTAGAAATTAAAAACTGATATGTAACACAAGTTAATCGACAACTGACATAAAAGCAGTAAAACTGATTATGATAAATAAATTAATTCAAGTATATTGCGAAAGTGAGAAAACTTAGTCTCGGGCAACGGTTTGGTGAAGATCTCAGCTGCTTGTTTTTTAGTTGAGATATATTCCAGTCTTATGTCCTTCTTCAAGGCATGATCTCTGATAAAGTGGTGCCTGACATCTATATGCTTGGTCCTAGAGTGAAGAATTGGATTGTAGGTAATAGCAATCGTGCTGGTATTGTCACAAAATATGAGCGATTCTCTGGCAATGACTCCATAGTCTCTCAGTTGTTGCTGAATCCAGAGCAGTTGAGCACAGCTACTTCCAGCAGCAAGATATTCTGTTTCAGTTGTGGAAGTAGCAATGGATGTCTGCTTCTTGCTGAACGAAGAGATCAGTCTGTCTCCTAGAAACTGACATGATCCACTTGTACATTTTCGATCAAGCTTACATCTTGCATAATCTGCATCTGAATAGCCAACTAAATTGACAGAGGAGTCTTTAGAATACCATAATCCAACATTTTGAGTGTCTTTCAAATATTTTAAAATAAGTTTGGCAGCTGAAAAATGTGATTGCTTAGGGTTTGCTTGAAATCTGGCACACATACAGATAGCAAATACAATATCAGGGCGACTAGCAGTTAGGTAAAACAATGAACCTATTAAACCTCTGTAAAGTGTCGTCTCGACTGATATTCCCCCTTGATCAGTGTCTAGTTTAACTGATGAGCACATGGGAGTACTTGCAGATGAACACGATTCCATGCCAAATTTCTTCAGCAACTCTTTTGTATATTTAGTCTGACTGATAAATGTGCCTGTCTCCAGTTGCTTCACTTGCAGTCCAAGAAAAAATGTCAGTTCACCCATTATGTTCATTTCAAATTTATCCTGCATCAACTTAGAAAATTTCTCGCATAATTTGGGGTTAGTTGACCCAAATATGATGTCATCAACATAAATTTGAACGAGTAAAATATGATCATTCTTTGAAAATTTGAACAATGTCATATCAACTGATCCAACAGAAAAATCGTGATCAGTTAGAAATTTTGAAAGAGTTTCATACCAAGCTCTTGGAGTTTGTTTAAGACCATATATGGCTTTGTTCAAATGGTAGACATGATCAGGAAAAAGGTGATTGATGAAACCTAGGGGTTGTTCAACGTAGACTTCCTCTTGCAACTGACCATTTAGGAAAGCACTCTTTACATCCATCTAGTAGACTTCGAAATCCTTGAATGAAGCATCGGAAAAGAATATTCTTATAGCTTCCAGTCTTGCAACTGATGCATATGTTTCATCATAATCAATTCCTTCTTCTTGCCTGTACCCTTGTGCTACCAATCTTGCCTTGTTGCGCACAACTGAACCATCTTCGTTCAGTTTATTTCTGTACAACCATTTTGTACCTATAACAGTTTTTGACACTGGTCTTGGAACTAGGTTCCAGACATTGTTATGGGTAAACTAATTCAGCTCTTCTTGCATTGCATTTGTCCAGTTTGAAGCAGCAAGAGCTTCGTCAGTTTTCTTCGGTTCCAATTGAGATACAAAAACTAAATGAATAAATAAGTTGAGCATCTGATTTCTATTTCTCACCGGATCAGATGAGTTACCTATTACCAATTCTGGAGGATGTGATTTCTTCCATATGTATTCAGCATTTGTTGTATCCAAGTCAGCAACTGCTTCAGTTTGCAACTGGGTGTTTTCTTCAGTTTCAGTTGCTGTTGCATCAGTTGGTAATTGAGTATCTTCAATAGGCTCCGCCAACTGATTTTCAGGAACTACTTCCTGGTCAACTGATTGATCCACAATTTCAGGTTCTGGTGTTTGAAGGATGTTTCGATTGATGTGATTTTCTTCTTCATGATCATCCTCCAAACTGATATCTATAAATCTGTCAACTAGCTCAACTGGATCAGTTAGCTTATTAGTTAGTACAGTTTCATCAAAGACAACATGTATAGACTCTTCAACATTTAGTGTGTTCTTATTAAACACTCTATAAGATTTGCTGACTGATGAATATCCCAGAAATATTCCCTCTGCAGATTTAGCATCAAAGGCTTTTAAATGATTTTTGCCATTGTCAAGAATAAAACATCTGCAGCCGAATATTTTGAAGTAAGAAACCACACTTTTACGTCCATGCCAGATCTCATAAGGTGTTTTCAAATGATTCTTATTAATCATTGATCTGTTCTGAGTATAGCACGCAGTGTTTACTACCTCTGCCCAAAATCTCTGAGAAATACCAGAATTAGCAAGCATTCTTCTAGCAGCTTCTTTGAGGGTTCGATTTCTCCTCTCAGCTACACCTTTTTGCTGAGGAGTTCTTGCTGCTGAGAGCTCATGCTTAATTCTAGCATTTTCTAAAAAATTTGAAAGAATCTGATTGATGAATTCAGTTCCTCGATCGGATCTGATTCTATCAATTCCAACTGATTTCTCATTTAATAATCTTTTGAAAAGCTTGATCAGTTGTGCAGCAGTTTGGTCTTTGGATTTTAGAAAAATAACCCAAGTAAATCTTGAAAAATTGTCGACAACCACCAAGGTGTATTTCATTCCCCCTAAGCTCATGACTGGTATTGGACCAAATAGATCCATATGTAACAGCTCTAAGTATCCGGAAGAAGATTTACTGCCCTTGTTTTTAAAATAAGATTTAACTTGTTTACCAAACTGACATGCTGAACAAATTTTATCTTTCGTAAAATCCATTTTGGGAAAACCAGTGACAAGATCGTGATTACTCAGATAAGCAATAGATTTAAAGTTCAGGTGGTTTAATCTCTTATGCCACAACAAGTTTTTAGAAGATTTTGCAGCAATAAACATACTGGTGCATAAGGTTGATCATTCCAACTGACTTTGTAAGTGTTTTCACACCTTTTGCCAGTAAGTATGACCTCATCAGTTGCATCTTTGACTGAACAAGAATGTTTGTCAAACTGAACCGAGAATCCATTATCGCATAACTGACTAATGCTAATCAGATTATACTTGAGATTGTCCACTAATAAAACATCATTAATGATAAAGTTACCATGGATAAGCTTACCCTTACCCACAGTTTTACCTTTGGAATTGTCTCCGAAACTAATGTTTGGTCCAGTGTACTTGATCAGTTGAGATAACAAGTTTGCATCTCCCGTCATGTGTCGTGAGCATCCACTGTCCAAGTACCAGTTTGATTCCTTGCTTGTACCTGTTACCTACAATCACACACAAGATATAATTTTGGTACCCTTATTTATTTGGGTCCTACACTGATTAGTCCTTTAGGAATCCAGACTTGGATTAGTCTAACTGATTGTCCAGTTGCTGTATTCTAGATGGTCTTTCTCGATTTGTGAGTGGTAGGTGTGTAGTGTGCAGATGAGACAACATGTGATTTAGCTTTGTTCAACTGATTGTTCAGCCGATATCTTTTCTGAACTGGCTTGTTGTTATAGTAATTGGAGTAGCCATTTGAATAATTCCTGCTGAATCTTTTTGATGACTGACTGAGTGAGTCAGTTAAAACTTTTGGGCTATAACCAATACCATATCTTCTATCCTTGTTCGTACTTTCAGTATGCTGTTCAGCCAGTTTACTTGGCTCAGGTTGTTCTTGTACCATAATTGATTTGACAAAGTGAATGTATTTCCCTTTATTCACATTCAGTTTTGGTTGAGTATCATTGGAAGGCATTTCATCTTTGTTACTGAACCCTAAACCAGTTTTATCGGTAACTGATTTCTGAGAGTTCTGTATATCATTTAATGCAGCAGATGATTTGCTCAAAGCCTGAATAAGCTCAGTTTGCTTTGAATTTTCAAGCATCAACTTCTGAATCATTGATTGATTCCTGCTTCTTTTAGCATTGAGCTCAGCAATCTCCCTTTTTAGACTCAACTCATCAACTGATTCATCAGTTTTAGTTTTATTGTCTATGGGATCAATTTGCTTTGCTCTGGCCTTTTCAAAAGATAAGGCAAGCTTGTGGTACTCATTAACCATGTCATGAAGAGTTGAAATAAGTTCTTCTATAGTGAAATCAGTTGAGCTGAAGTCAAATACCTGTTGACTGCTTGACTCCACTTCTGTGTCATCAGCCATTAGGAACTTCACTTCCTCTTCACCATCAATGGAACTGCATGAGGTATCTGGCTCCGACTCTTCGTTGTCAGTTTCTGCCCATTTTGATTTACTCTCTTCAGCTAAGAGTACCTCATGCTTCTTCCTGAAAGACTTCTTATCATTCTTGGGTCTCCTCTTGTGCTCATATGACTTCTTTTTTCTTTCAGTCGAGCCTTGACTGTCCTTCTTGGGTTTGGTGCAGTCAGCAATGAAGTGACCGGACTTGCCACAGTTGTAGCAAGCATTTGATTCCTCTTTAGAATTGTTTTTCTGATAACGCTTCTGGAAGTTTCCTTGATTTTTCATCATAAATCATCCAAATTTTTTGATGAACAATGACATAGCGTCATTGCTCAGTTGATCAGCAACCTTCTCGACTGAACAAGTTGGTTCTGTTCTAAAAGCAGCTAAGGCAGTTGTGGCTGCTGGAGTAGAAGGTTCTCCTTCTCGAGTTTGCAGCTCAAACTCATAGGACTTCAGATCAGCAAATAGGTCATGAAGCTCAACTTTGTTTAGATCCTTGGACTCCCTCATTGTCATGGTTTTAACGTCCCACTCCTTGGGAAGACCTCTGATCACTTTTAATGCAACCTCTTTGTTGGCATACACTTTTCCAAGTGCATTAAGTTCATTGATAATACAGCTGACTCTTTCATCATACTCATGCATTGATTCTCCAGTTCTCATCTTGATATTGTCAAATTTCTGAACAGCAACAGAAAGTTTATTCTCTTTGGTTTGTTCATTTCCTTCACAAAGCTGGATCAGCTTTTCCCAAATTTCTTTAGCTGTCTTACACATTTTGATCTTGCTGAAAGTTATTTTATCCAGCATTTTGTACAGTATATCCTTTGCCACGTTGTCCAAATTTGCTTTTCATTTATCATCGGCAGTCCACTCATCTCTGGGCTTTTCAATTCTATGAGGTGCCCCATCGATGATTGCAACTGCTGTGTTGGCTTTCAGAATCTTCATTGGTCTGTCACTGATGACGTACCACATATCATCGTCTTGTGCAGCTAAGTGAGCCTGCATCCTGATTTTCCAATCATCGAAGTCTTCTCTGGAAAACATTGGGATCTTGTTGAAGGAAGACGTCATGAATAGTTTTGAGTAGAAATATTCTGAGACGAGATACAACCGCTCTGATACCACTTGAAGGGATCGGTAAAAGTGTGATAAGTGTTTAGAAGGGGGGGTTGAATAAACACTCACGGGCTTATGTATATTTTTCGAATATTGAGTTCAGTTTAGTGACAAACTTATTCTCGGTATCTCTTCAGTCGATTACAATCAGTTTAACTGAAAAAAAGAGGTCTTCCCAAGGAGTGGGACGACCTCTGATCACTTTTAATGCAACCTCTTTGTTGGTATACACTTTTCCAAATACATTAAGTTCATTGATAATACATCTGACTCTTTTATCATACTCATGCATTGATTCTCCAGTTCTCATCTTGATATTGTCAAATTTCTGAACAGCAACAGAAAGTTTATTCTCTTTTGTTTGTTCATTTCCTTCACAAAGCTGGATCAGCTTTTCCCAAATTTCTTTAGCTGTCTTACACATTTTGATCTTGCTTAAAGTTATTTTATCCAGCATTTTGTACAGTATATCCTTTGCCACGTTGTCCAAATTTGCTTTTCTTTTATCATCGACAGTCCACTCATCTCTGGGCTTTTCAATTCTATGAGGTGCCCTATCGGTGATTGCAACTGCTGTGTTGGCTTTCAGAATCTTCATTGGTCTGTCACTGATGACGTACCACATATCATCGTCTTGTGCAGCTAAGTGAGCCTGCATCCTGATTTTCCAATCATCGAAGTCTTCTCTGGAAAACATTGGGATCTTGTTGAAGGAAGACGTAATGAATAGTTTTGAGTAGAAATATTCTGAGACGAGATACAACCGCTCTGATACCACTTGAAGGGATCGGTAAAAGGGTGATAAGTGTTTAGAAGGGGGGGTTGAATAAACACTCACGGGCTTATGTATATTTTTCGAATATTGAGTTCAGTTTAGTGACAAACTGATTCTCGGTATCTCGTCAGTCGATTACAATCAATTTAACTGAAAAACAGTTGCGGAAGTAAACTGACTGAAAGATAGAATAACTGATAGTAGCTGAAATAAAATGCACACGATTTGTTTCTGGATGTTCGGAGATTAGAATAACTCCTACGTCACCCCTTCTATCACGAAGATAGGATTTCCACTAAAAGACTTTGATCGAATACAAGAATTGTACTGACCCACTTCAGTTTGGACCTAACACTGCCAAAACTGAAACTCTTAGTTCACAAAACTTTTACAGTGCGTGACTGAAATTTAACACGACTGAATTAATCTAACAAAGATTTCAAAGTGCTAACAAGCTCGTAAATATAGCCTTGATTGCTACTGATATATCTGATTAGAGTGAGCTTTCGATATTTGAATACGAGTTGTGATTTTAGCAGAGTAACAGCAAGCTTGAATTGAATAGTAGTTCGTGATATATTCTCAACTGCCTTCTTCACCTATTTATAGGCTTCCCTCTCACCGGTAATATTAAATACGTTTGGATCCATATATCCGTTGATTTCCACGTCAATATTTTCTGACATTCGTACACTGCAATCTCTGAAATGCGGCGTTCCACTACTAGCTGCAGTCTGTCGTACTATTTGTCGGTTGTCGATCTCAACTGATGACGTGTACAACTGAGAGATTAGCTGAAAGATACTTTGCTGAAAACTCATAACTAATTGCTTTAACTGATCGGTTCCCAACTGATCAGTCAGTTAGATTATGCTTTAACTGATCAGTTTCCAACTGATCAGTTTGACGTAGATAAGATTTAGCTGATACGCATTAATCTTCAAATCAGTTAAGCTCGTTTGCTTTTGTTCAGTTATTCCAATAATTTCGATACTTAGTTTGTCAAATCACTGAAATTTAGTTTCCAACAAATGCATTTAAAAATTTATTAGTATAACTAAATTTTATTATTTTCATTTTATTATTTTTACCACATTATTTTTCGGTGCAAATTTTATTTGTCCAAAATATTTAAAATACATCACAATACACTTAAAAATTCATCAAGTACTATGATGTTCTCCTTCCAAGACCAAATACCCAAAATATAATAAAATATTATAATTAAGCTCAACATATATGTTAAGTAATTAAGTACATTAATTATTAAGTTCAATGTAAGATAATTTATAATTAGATTCAATACATAGGTTTAATATAATATAATAATTAGATACAAGAATATAATGATATTAAGTTTATATAAATATTAACTTTTTCATTTAATTTAAAACAATTCAATGGATAAATATGAAATCAGCTATATATATAGCTGAACTTTCCCCAATTCAGAAACCATCCGAGATAGAGAGAAGGAAACGAAAGAAGGGAGAAGAAGGAAAGGGAAGAAGAGGAAGAAAAAAATAGAAGAAAATCCATAAACCTTTCCGAAAAATTCCAATAAATCATCAACTATTCACCTCATATCGTAAATCAATATAGCACTGGAGGTGAGGAAAAAAGATCGATCAAAAACAAGAAAATCAAACCAAGATATTCCGAGAAACGGCAACGGAATCCCGTTCCAAGCAAGGTAATCTACGCTCATTTTTCTTATAGCTACACACCAAATTAGATGTTCACTTGAACACAAAAGTTGTACCTCTTGTTGCATAGATAAGGTACATACCGTCCGTCGTCCCAAAATATTGCCGGAACTAACATTTTCGGAATGCCGGAGTACCTTAGTTTTTCATAAGACGGTATTTAAATCTAGTATTGATCGGCTAGGAATTTGAAAATACTTTCAACATAAGAATTAAAGATCTTGAAAAGTTACATATGCTGGAAAAAATCCGGCCGCGCGTAGCTCTCGGAAGCCAGTCACGCGCCAGAACCGTCGGCGCGTGTACCTCACACGCCGCCGCATCGTCGTTTTTCCGGTGGCCGAACCTTCCTGACGATATTTCCGACTTTTTGGCCAACTTTCGTAATGTTTAGATATATCTTCTAATTAATATGAATTTTGCAAACTTAAATAAAAATCAACAGGGTTAAATTTTGAACAAAAAATAATCTGGAAATAATCAGATATTTATTTAAAACTCTAACATATAAATATCATTCATAATATATTTTTAGGACTTGCTTCAACAAATTCGGATTACTAATCAAGTCCAAACTGTAAGTTATCAGGTGAGGAAATTACTATTCATTCTTCTATTAAAACCTTTGGCATTTGGCCTGTAAATTTCAATAGCATGTTCAAATATCATCTACAATTCATTTTGATTACTGACATATTTTCTTGCATATTTATGAAGGATTGATATACCATTAATGAATGGAGTCATGGACAACAGATTTCAGTCTAGAAATTGAGTCCACTGGACAACGTGGCTTCGGCCCGGAAAGTGAGTCCAATGAACAACGGGTCAAAACTCCCGGGTATATGGTTCATCTGAAAAACACGCACCGAATATTTCGATTCGGAGAATGGTTCACCCGGCTCATAAAAGGATCTTATAAGTGCTCAATTTGAGCCACCAATGTTAATTTATGAAATAATTGCATTTATCTATTATTCGTAGTAATTTCATAGCATTCATAACATCTCATTTGTTATGCTTATTACTTCATGTATAATTATGTTGAAGCGCTATTTTAACTTATTTAAAAGATACATATTAAATTAAACTCACCAAGTCCTCAAAGACTTAACCCTCTGTTTTTCTTTGTCTATTGTAATTTTCAGACACAGGAACCCAGAATTGGAACAAGAGGAAAATAACTGAATCTGAAATAAGAGCATTTGAAAGTCGTGATGATCTGTTTATAAATAAATGTTAAACTTCCTCTGTAAAATAATTGTACATATTTGAAATAAGATTGTAAATATTTGTGTATAATCTTTTAATGATAGTAGAAAATATTTAAATTTTTATCTACAATATTTTTTAATAATAATGGTAAAATTAAAAATAGCTGTTCAATAATAAATATTGTAGATAATGTGGTATTCAGTAAGGGAATAATTATGAATTCCTAAACCGGACGTCACAATTTTATTCTTCACTTAAAACCCTAGCCTCTCCCACCATCTTGAAAAGGGATCATTAAGGTGTCCGAATGCGCAACAGATGTTTCAAAAATATTTTTCTTAGCAAAAACCGAGCACCTCAACCACTATAGTGTGTAGCAAATACATAAAAAATACATATGACATTCATAGGGTGTTTTAGAAATTACCTATCAATCTCTTGAGATTGATGATGGCTCCAACTAAGATGTAAACACTTTAGCTCTTGAATGGCAAGACAAATCTTCAGGCTCCTTGGAGCACTCCTTGCTCAAAATCAAGCCCACCACCAACAAGCTAAATCCACCTTACACTTGCACTAGAAAATGTAAGACATTTTTCTTTGAGAAGTGAATGTTTTTCTTCAACAATTGAAGAACAAAATTGAAGGGAAATTGAGGCTCAAATTTCGGCCAAAGTGGGGGAAAGAAAGGGGTTGGAAGACTTTTCTTGGTGATTGAAAGTGATTCAATGCATGAGCATGCCATGCATTGTTTTATGAAAAAGTTGTCTCCAACCTTTCACGTCCCTTGCATGCCTTTTGACTTGGGCTTGTAACAATTACAAGGATCTTGAACTTTTATTTAAATGTCTCAAACACATTTGAGATCATTTAAACTTTACTTGATTTTACTCAAGCCCACTAGTTTAATAATAATTTCTAATTGGGCTCTACAAGGCCCAATGTTATTTAATTAATTCAACACTTGAATTAATTTTTTATTTGGACACTACTAGGTCCACTAGTTTTTAGTTAATTCAACACTTGAATTAATTTAATTTAGTCAATAATAATGTTTATGAAAATCACAATTTTCAAAAACACTATTTATTTGGCCAATTTTTATTTTAGGAACACTTTCTCAAATTAAAAGGTACATTCTCCTTATAGAAGTCATACTTCTATTTTTTATTTACACTTATAAACTCCTTTATAAGCCGTTCAACACATTAAAGTATTTTAACTTCTCAACGGGATCTAGAAAGTTAGCACTTGTGTGGCCATCAATGGTTTATTGATACAACTAGCCGTGGGTTCATATCTCCATGTGATTCGGGACTAAACATGTCCTTATATGAGCATAACCTAATTGATCCATTCTTACTTATCAACTCCTTGACAATAAGAACTTCAGAAATCAAGTCTGATAGTACCCAACCAATCATGATAAACGCTTAGCAGCATCGCTTACATTATTCCCTGGATATCAAATGATAGTGCCTGCAAGAACCATTCAATTATAGTTAGCGTACAGTACAGTCCTTTCAACTCATATATCCCGATCGATTCTACAACCATTCAATTTATGAATGGATTGATATACCATTAATGAATGGAGTCATGGACAACGGATTTCGGTCTGAAAATTGAGTCCACTGGACAACGTGGCTTCGGCCCGGAAAGTGAATCCAATGAACAACGGGTCAAAACTCCCGGGTATATGGTTCATCTGAACAACACGCACCGAATATTTCGATCCGGAGAATGGTTCACCCGGCTCATAAAAAGATCTTATAAGTGCTCAATTTGAGCCACCAATGTTAATTTATGAAATCATTGCATTTATCTATTATTCGTAGTAATTTCATAGCATTCATAACATCTCATTTTTTATGCTTATTACTTCATGTATAATTATGTTGAAGCGTTATTTTAACTTATTTAAAAGATACATATTAATTTAAACTCACTAAGTCCTCAAAGACTTAACCTTTTGTTTCTCTTCGTCTATTGTAATTTCCAGACACAGGAACCCCAGAATTGGAACAAGAGGAAAATAACTGAAGCTGAAATAAGAGCATTTGAAAGTCGTGATGATCTGTTTATAAATAAATGTTAAACTTCCGCTGTAAAATAATTGTACCTATTTGAAATAAGAATGTAAATATTTGTGTATAATCTTTTAATGATAGTAGAAAATATTTAAATTTTTATCTACAATATTTTTTAATAATAATGGTAAAAATAAAGATAGCAGTTCAATAAATAAATATTGTAGATAATGTGGCACTCAGTAAGGGAATAATTATGAATTCCTAAACCGGGCGTCACAATTTTATTCTTTACTTAAAACCCTAACCTCTCCCACCATCTTGAAAAGGGATCATTAAGGAGTCCGAATGCGCAACGGATGTTTCAAAAATATTTTTCTTTGCAAAAACTGAGCACCTCAACCACTATAGTGTGTAGCAAATACATAAAAAATACATATGACATTCATAAGGTGTTTTAGAAATTACCCATCAATCTCTTGAGATTGATGATGGCTCCAACTAAGATGTAAACACCTTAACTCTTGAATGGAAAGACAAATCTTCAAGTTCATTTGAGCACTCCTTGCTCAAAATCAAGCCTACCACCAACAAGCTAAATCCACCTTACACTTGCACTAGAAAATGTAAGACATTTTTCTTTGAGAAGGGAATGTTTTTCTTCAACAATTGAAGAACAAAATTGAAGGGAAATTGAGGCTCAAATTTTAGCCAAAGTGGGGGAGAGAAAGGGGTTGGAAGACTTTTCTTGGTGCTTGAAAAGTGATTCAATGCATGAGCATGCCATCCATTGTTTTATGAAAAAGTTGTCTCCAACCTTTCACCTCCCTTGCATGCCTTTTGACTTGGGCTTGTAACAATTACAAGGATCATGGAATTTTATTTAAATGTCTCAAACACATTTGAGACCATTTAAACTTTACTTGATTTTACTCAAGTCCACTAGTTTAATAATAGTTTCTAATTGGGCTCTACAAGGCCCAATATTATTTAATTAATTCAACACTTGAATTAATTTATTATTTGGACACTACTAGGTCCACTAGTTTTTAGTTAATTCAACACTTGAATTAATTTAATTTAATCAATAATAATGTTTATGAAAATCACAATTTTCAAAAACACTATTTATTTGGCCAATTTTTAAATTAGGAACACTTTCTCAAATTAAAAGTTACATTCTCCTTATAGAAGTCATACTTCTATTTTTTATTTACGCTTATAAACTCCTTTATATGCCGTTCAACACATTGAAGTATTTTAACTTCTCAACGGGATCTAGTAAGTTAGCACTTGTGTGGCCATCAATAGTTCATTGATACAACTAGCTGTGGGTTCATATCTCCATGTGATTCGGGACTAAACATGTCCTTATATGAGCACACCTCAATTGATCCATTCTTACTTATCAACTCCTTGATAATAAGAACGTCAGAACTCAAGTCTGATAGTACCCAACCAATCATGTTAAACGCCTAGCAGCATCGCTTACATTATTCCCTGGATATCAAATGATAGTGTTGCAAGAACCATTCAATTATATGTAGCGTACAGTACAGTCCTTTCAACTCATATATCCTGATTGATTCGACAACTATTGGTATATCGAGAGCTGTCAAAGAATCGATACTATGTGTCATGTCGTAGTTGCATCGATGGTGTAATCTATGAAATCCTTTTCATAATTACCACCATACTCTGATCATAGATTTCATACTACATATACATGTGATCACATAGGATATTCATACCCGAAGGTAAGCGGTGAATCCCCGACTACAATGCATCGACTCATATATGTTTCGACAAACACCCAACCTTGCCATCTGATGACCCCATGAGAATCGATAAACAAGTCAAAGTGCAATGCTAGCACATAGAGTCTCAATGTTGTCCCGGGTCATAAGGACTAATGGTTTACAACCATAAACTAGGACGTTTCCACTCGATAAGTGAGAACCACTTGGAAAGTTCTTTATGGAGGCTTGTTCAGTGCACTCTACTAGGAGCACCTATCTGCATGCTCGGACATCACAATGCCCCCTACAAATGAAACATGGTACTCACATCGCAGATACTAGTCTCAAACTCCAGCGGCCTATATCCTTCTTAGCGACGGCTGAATAGACTAGGAATTGTTTAGAATATAAAGTATTGCAAATATGAGTTTCATGATACTCGTCATATGAGCATCTTATATTCTTTCTGTTGCATAGATATACAGATAAAGATGTGCCAAAACAATAATTTCAAATATTATTAAAATAACGATTGTTTATACATAGAGTTTCATTGTGAAAACCCGGCCAACACTTGGCTCGACGGGCACCTACTCAAACAATCTCCCACATGCACTAGAGCCAACTACCCATGTGGGGACCCGAACCTAATTCGTCTTCTAATCATCTTTGGGATTAATAGGATCAATTAATTAATTTGAGTCTAATTTTTTTTAAAAATACATGAGTGCGTAAGATAAGATAATCAATCTTATATAAACATCAAAAGTAAAGTACAAGTCTTGTACAAAATACATTTATCTCAAACTAGGGTTCAACAACTAAACATCAAGTGTTGAAAGCCAATCCTACTTCTAAGTCCGGATCTCCACGCTAATTTTTATCTCTCATCATCTTCTTGACCTTGATCCTGTCCCACCTGTTGTCATGCACACATACAAACACAATAACAGCGGGATAACTCCGGTGAGAATATAATTCCCAGTATAAACAACGTAAACATACACTTCATATAAAAGTATATATAAAAGCATATACCAGTTATCAATAACATGTATCAAATCTGAAAACATGAATCGATATAAAACTGTGAATCACACTCTGTGACTCTTAAACTCTGACTCGACTCTTCTCTAATCTAGGGATCCCGGTTGGATAAGAACGCAACAGTCTCCCACCTATTCTCCTCAGCTAGATGGTGGTATGTTCTTATTCCCAAACTTTGGTTATCTATATCGAATATCAGCAATAGAAGTCGATCTAATCCTAAGCACATCGTTATACACCAAAAGTCCAGTGACCTGGCGGCTCTGCCAAAGACTAGGTATATCTGCCCTAGACTCGTCTCATAACACATGCTTGACTATAAATCAATAGACTAAGCATATCAATCTCAGTAATTGCAAATATATCAAAGCAATAACAAATATGTATGTGGTTTTGGGAAACTCAAGTCGAATCTAACTCGAGTCGTATCTCCCGGTCAACATCTATTTATACCTTTCTTTTGTCGATCCGACGAAGCCGAAGTCTTGAATTCGAAGCTATCAATACTCAATCAGGCAATGACATTATTGAGGAGTACAATATCAATATACCACCCAATTCAATACTGGATATAATCAGACCTCAATCTAATTCTGTTTCGACGGCATAACATCACAATCTCAATATACCCAGCAATACAATATCAGCAGATATCAATCTCAACAACTCATAATCAATCAATAACACAATCTGATACCAAATCTGTATAATCTGAATCAATTCAAGTCTGAAAATCATAACAATTTCATACGGTATCTGTTCTTCGATATGGTTGCGATTATACGATGTCTAATATCTCAAGAACACCATATATTAATCATATCATGATTTCTTCAATACCAAATTTTCGAATCATATCAAAACATAAGAAAACTTACGTCCTTTTGAAGCCTTTGTCGAGAGGAGTCCGATACTAAAAATTTGAACGGAAGGATCTTGTGCAAAGTTCAAACTTCAAAAATGAAAACTTGAAACTCTCTGAAGCTTTCCTCGGTTTCCTTGCTACTGAATCTGAAGGAATGAAGTCATTTTATATATATCAAGTTGCATGGCAAGCCAAGTGGCTTATTCTTCTTGCATCTCAGGCGGCGCTCGAGCAGTTAAAAATTACCGCTCGAGCGCAGAACATTCTTTCTGAGCACTCTACTTGTTATACACTGGCGCTCGGGCGCCAGACGTTCTGTCCAAGTACTAACTTATGGTGCACTGGCGCTCGGATTCTCCATTCACATCTTACTTTCGCTCCTGAAATTTCAATTCTGTCAATTAATTAATGTTTGATTACAGTGATAAAATCTCGAGCATTACATTTCTCCCCCCCTAAGATCTGATTTCGTCCTCGAAATCACGGGAAATCAAATCAGATACGATAAGAAATGTATAACAGAAGCTAAATAGGAAACTCACATCAGTGAAATAACTCTGGGAATTTCTGTCTCATGTCTGATTCAGTCTCCCAGTAGCTTCTTCAATGCCATGACGACTCCACTGAACTTTCACAAGCGGAATAGTCTTCGTTCTGAGTTGCTTTTCTTTACGATAAAGAATCTGAATCGGCTTTTCTAAATAACTCAGAGTCTCATCAAGTTCTGCCTCGTCTGGCTGAAGATTATGAGATGCATCAGGAATATATTTCTACAATAAAGATACATGAAAGACATAATGTATTCCAGATAGAGAAGGCAGTAAGGCGAGTCTTAGGCACGATCTCCTATCTTTTCCAAAATCTCATGGACCAATGTATCGTGGAGACAATTTCCCTTTCTTGCCAAATATGACAACACCTCTGAAAGGAGAAATCTTCAAAATACTCTGTCTCCTGCCTCAAATACTAGAGGTCGACGTCGAACATTGGCATATTTGTCCTGTCTGTCTTGAGCTGTTCTTATTCTCTGTCGAATCAGTTTCACTTTCTCAGTCATTTCCTGAATCATATCAGGCCCAATCTCAGGTATCTCAGAAATATCATCCCAATAAAGAGGGGATCTGCACTTCTTGCCATACAACGCTTCAAACGTAGGCATCTCTATACTCGTCTGATAGCTGCTGTTGTATGAAAACTCACAAAAAGAATCTTGCACACTAGTGCCAAAATCTAGCACTACAGCTCTAAGCATATATTCCAATGTCTGGATAGTCCGCTCTGACTGTCCGTCAGTCTTTGGATGATATGCGGTACTCAAGTGAAATTTAGTACCTAGAGATTGCTGCAAACTGTGCCAAAAGTGCGAAGTAAATCGAGGATCACAATCTGATACAATCGACTTCGGCACTACATGCAATCTGACCACTTCTCTGACATAAATCTCTGCCATCTGGTTAAGTCTGTACGTCATCTTGTACGGAATAAAACATGCGGACTTTGGTCAATCTGTCGATAACGACCCAAATCGCATCACAACCTCGGGAGGATCGCGGTAGCTTCGTCACAAAATCCATAGATATGTGATCCCATTTCCATTCTGGAATAGACAAGCTGTGCAACAGACCTCCTGGTTTCTTTCTTTCTTTCACCTGTTGACAATTCAGATATTTTGATACAAACTCTGCAATATCTGCTTTCATCTGTTTCCACCAAAAATGTCTTTTCAAATCATTATACATCTTTCTGCCACCAGGATGAATACTGAATCGACTACTGTGCGCTTCTGACAATATCTGTCGTTTCAAATCTAAAACATCTGGCACAACAAGACGATTATTCACATACAATAAGCTATCACGAACCTGATATTCTGATCGATGCCCTGCTCTGACCATCGATATCGAGTTCTGATCATTAGGATCAATTTTCTGTGCTTCTTTAATTCGAACAATCAATTCTGGTTCGACTTGAACAATATATAATCTCATAGGTCGATAATCTGTATCAAATACTAATCCAGACAAACAAAAATTTTCAATCAAATTCGAAACACCAATCGTCCATAAGGATAAAGAACATATCTTTCGACTCAGTGCATCAGCTGCTGCATTAGATTTCCCTGGATAGTATTTGATTTCACAATCAAAATCTTTCAATAAATCAAGCCATCTTCGTTGCCTCATATTCAGTTCTGATTGTGAAAACAGATATTTCAAACTCTTGTGATCAAATAAATCTCAAATTTCTCACCGTATAGGTAGTGTCTCCAAATCTTCAATGCAAATACAATGGCTGCCAATTCAAGATCATGAATTGGATAACGAGTCTCATGTGTCTTCAGTTGTCTCGAGGCATAAGCAATCACATGTCTTCGCTGCATCAAAACACAACCCAATCCTCTTTGAGAAGCATCACAATATACAACAAAATCACCAGTACCTTAAGGAATAGTCAACACTGGAGCAATGGTCAATCTCTTCTTCAGTTCTAGAAAGCTGGATTCACACTCTTCTGACCAAACAAATGGTGCATTCTTCTTAGTCAACTGCGTAATCGACTTAGCTATACTGGAAAAATCTTGAATGAATCGACGATAGTACCCTGCTAAACCCATAAAACTGCGTATCTCTGGCACTGAAGTCGGTCTAGGCCAACTGATCACTGCCTCAACTTTGTAGGATCAGCAGAAATACCATCTCCAGATATAATGTGTCCCAAAAACACAACCTGTCTCAGCCAAAACTCACATTTCGACAGCTTTGCATACAATTTCTCAGCCCTCAAAATTCTTAATACAGTTCTCAAATGTTCAGCATGATCCATCATATTCTTCGAATAAATCAGAATATAATCGATAAAAATAATCACAAAATCATCGAGATACTTTTGAAACACATGGTTCATCAAACCAATAATCATAGCTGGAGCATTCGTCAAACCAAAAGACATGACTATAAACTCATAATGACCATACCTGGTTCTGAAAGTTGTCTTCGAGATATCAGAATCTTTAACTCTCAGCTGATGATATCCAGATCTCAGATCGATCTTGGAATAGACAGAAGAACCCTACAACTGATCAAATAAATCATCGATACGAGGCAAAAGATATTTGTTCTTTACCGTAGCCTTATTCAGTTGCCGATAGTCAATGCAGAGTCTCATTGAACCGTCTTTCTTTCTGACAAATAATAATGGAGCACCCCAAGGAGAAACACTTGGTCTGATGTAGCCCTTAGCCAGTAAATCTTCTAACTGATCTTTCAATTATTTCAGTTCAATCAGTGTCATTCTGTACGAAGCTCTAGAAATCGGAACTGTACCTGGTACCAATTCAATGCTGAAGTCTATCTCTCGAACTGGAGGCAAACCCGGAATCTCATCTGGGAAGACATCAGCAAACTCACATACCACTGGCAAATCTTCCAATGATGGGCTCGATTTCAGTACATCTACTGAGAATACACAAGGAAACCCTCTGCTCCATTCTATAATAATCGAGTCATAGATAATGCAGATATCAAAGGAATTCTCGATCTAGAACCCTTACTGTAAAATTTCTATTCATCAGCCATCTCAGGTCTGAATCTTACAATCTTCTGGAAACAATCTACGGTAGCTCTGTACTTGGTCAGCATATCGATACCACAGTAGATAATGACTCAACAGGTAATACATGAATCAATGTAAATCGTTCAGAAATAAATGTATGAGATGCACTCGTATCAATCAATACATAAGCAGGATAGCCACAAAGAGAACAGTTATCTGCAACATCATCATCTGGTGCTTTCTGTGCCTGTTCTTCAGTCAATACGAATACTCTGACCTGCAGTCTCGAAGGGTGGCTAACAGTCTGGCTTCCTTCTGGCCTTGGCTGTGACTGAGTAGGTGCTGGCTGGAAAGAGTGAATAGCAGATGATCATCTATCAGTCTGAGCCACTGATCCAGATGATTCTGCTCCCTGGGAACTCTGGGAACCTCTCTGTGGGCATACTCTAGCAAAATGTCCCTGCTGTCTGCAGATGTTGCAACTACCAGATGCTCCTTGGCATTGCTCTGTGAGATGTCTCCCTCCACAAGTCCTGCAATAAGCCCCTGTATAACTCTGTCTGGAACCAGTGGAGCTAGAGGAACTGCTCCCTGACTTCTTGAACTGTTTTCCTCGAGCTTTCAACTGATCTTTCTTCCCACTGCTACTACTGCCACTCTCAAATCTGGGAGAGGGTCGTTGGAACTGAGTAGAATTTTGTTGCTGGTCTTGGTACTGAAGGAACAAACGAAGCTCCTTTCTGCCTAATCAAGCCAGCTTCAGCTCCTTTTGCTCTGTTCAGGGCGTCAACAAAATTATTCGGTCTTCCAGTATTCACCGAAGTAAAGATCTCGGGATTCAACCCATTGATAAACTGATCAGCAACAGCTTCATCATTCTCAGCAACATGCGGAGCGAAACGCAACAAGGTAGAGAACTTGGCCACATACTCTTCAATGTTCAATTGACCCTGTCTCAAATTAGCAAACGCTGCTCCCTTGTATTTCCTGTACGATACTGGGAAAAATCTTTGATAAAATTCAGTCTTAAAGATTTTCCAACTAATAACTGTACCTTGATGCTCCAACGCTCTCTTAGTCATAAGCCACCAATTCTTTGCAACGTCATGCAATTGATGCCCAATCAATCTGGCCCTGCGCTCGTCTGAATAATCTAGTTAATCAAACAAAATCTCTATGTCATCTAGCCAACTCTCACACTCAAAAGAATTCTTTGTGCCCTTCAAATTCGGCGGTTTAAATGACTGAAATCTCTTCAGCAGTGTTTCCATAGGTGTTGCTGTGACATCTATCGGATTGTTAGAGATACTACCCTGTTCTAGGATTCTTCGAGGAGGCATATCTGATTATCAAAATCTTTAGCAACCAAATATAACAATTTTGTTTCAGTCCTCCTCTGATTATCTTACTGCTGATCAAGAATCGGTTCTGATTCATTCTCAAGTCATACATGTTTTCAATCAAATCAGATATTCAGGTCAACATGTATTAAAGCAGTAAAACATGCTAGCACATAAAAGTAGGAAAGAAAACTCAATCTACCCCGCTCACTAGCTTCTATCTCAGTCTAAGGAACCTACTGCTCTGATACCACCTGCTGTGGGGACCTGAACCTAATTCGTCTTCTTAATCATCTTTGGGATTATTTGGATCAATTAATTAATTTGGGTCTAAATTTTTTTTTTAAAATACATGAGTGCTCAACATAGGATAATCAATCTTATATAAACATCAAAAGTAAAGTATGAGTCTTGTAAAAAATACATTCATCTCAAACTAGGGCTCAACAACTAAACATCAAGTGTTGAAAGCCAATTCTACTTCTAAGTTCGGGTCTCCACGTTAATCCTGATCTCTCATCATCTTCTTGACCCTGATCTTGTCCCACCTTTGTCATGCACACATACAAACACAACAACAGCGGGATAACTCCGGTGAGAATATAATTCCCAGTATAAAATACGTAAACATGCATTTCCTATAAAAGCATATATAAAAGCATATACCAGTTATCAATAACATGTATCAAATCTGAAAACATGAATCGATAAAAAACTGTAAATCACACTCTGTGACTCTTAAAATCTGACTCGACTCTTCTCTAATCTAGGGAACCTGATTGAATAAGAACGCAACAGTCTCCCACCTACTCTCCTAAGCTAGATGGTGGTACATTCTTATTCCCAGACTTTGGTTATCTATATCGAATATCTGCAATAGAAGTCGATCTACTCCTAAACACATCGATATACACCAAAAGTCCAGTGACCTGGCGGCTCTACCAAAGACTAGGCACATACGCCCAAGACTCGTCTCATAACACATGCTTGACTATAAATCAATAGACTAACAATATCTATCTCAGTAATTGCAAATATATCAAAGCAATAACATATAAGTATGTGGTTTTAAAAAACTCAAGTCGAATATAACTCGAGTCGTATCTTCCGGTCAACATTGATTTATACCTTTCTTTTGTCGATCTGACGAATTCGAAGTCTTGAATTCGAAACTGTCAATACTCAATCAAGCAATGACATTATTGAGGAGTAAAATATCAATATACCACCCAAATCAATACTGGATATAATCAGAACTCAGTCTAATTCTATTTCGACGGCATAACATCACAATCTCGATATACCCCGCAATACAATATCAGCAGATATCAATCTCAGCAACTCATAATCAATCAATAACACAATCTGATACCAAATTTGTATAATCTCAATCAAATCAAGTCTGAAAATCATAACAATTTCATACGGTATCTGTTCTTCGATCTTGTTGCGATTATACGATATCTAATATCTCAAGAACACCATATATTAATCATATCATGATTTCTTCAATACCAAATTTTCGAATCATATAAAAACATAAGAAAACTTACGTCCTTGTGAATCCTTTGTCGAGTGGAGTCCGATACTGAACTCGGATTCAAATTTGAACGGACGGATCTTGTTCAAAGTTCAAACTTCAAAAATGAAAACTTGAAACTCTCTGAAGCTTTCCTCGGTTTCCTTGCTACTGAATCTGAAGGAATTAAGTCATTTTATATATATCAAGTTGCATGGCAAGCCAAGTGGCTTATTCTTCTTGTATCTCAGGCAGCGCTCGGGCGGTTAAAAATTACCGCTCGAGCGCGGAACAATCTGTCCGAGCACTCTACTTGTTATACACTGGCGCTCGGGCGATCATTTTCTACCGTTCGGGCGCCAGACATTCTGTCCGAGTACTAACTTATGGTTCACTGGCGCTCGACTTCTCCATTCACATCTTACTTTCGCTCCTGAAATCTCAATTCTGTCAATTAATTAATGTCTGATTACAGTGATAAAATCTTTGCATTACAACCCATATGCTTCAAACCCATCGATTCGCGATGCTTCTTGAATAATGGTCCAGGTAAAGGCTTAGTTAGTGGATCAGAAATATTATCTGCGGAGCCTGATTTGTCAATCGACACTGCTCCTCTTTCCACAATCTCTCGGAGGATGTGGTACTTTCTCAATACATGTTCGGACTTCTGATGAGACCTTGGCTCCTTTGCTTGAGAAATGGCTCCCGTGTTGTCACAAAACACCGGGACAGGAGCAACTCCATTAGGAATGACGCCCAACTCTTGGACGAAATTCCTTATCCAGACAGCCTCCTTTGTTGCAGCTGATGCAGCAATGTATTCTGTCTCAGTGGTGGAATCCACTGTACTGTCTTGCTTGGAAATCTTCCAAGAGACATCAGCACCATTGAGCATGAATATGAACCCAGATGTTGATTCGAGTCATCGATATCGCTTTGAAAGCTAGAGTCGGTATAGCCTTCCAATTTCAGTTCTCCACCCCCATAAACCAAGAACAATTTATTGGTCATTCTCAAATACTTGAGGATGTCTTTCACAGCTTTCCAATGTGGAAGACCAGGGTTCGATTGATATCTACTCACTACACTTAGTTCGAAAGCCACGTTAGGACGTGTAGATATCATCCCATACATGATGTTACCAATTGTAGATGCATACGGAATGCATGTCATCGCCGCTATCTCCGTGTCATTCTTAGGAGACATAGACTTGGATAGGGACACGCCATGACACATTGGTAGATGTTCTCTCTTGGACTCATCCATCGAGAACCGTTTCACGATGGTATCAATGTATGTGGACTGGGTGAGACTAAGCAATCTTCTCGATCTATCTCTATAGATCTGTATTCTCAATACAAAAGATGCTTCACCCAAGTCCTGCATCGAGAACTTACTCGCTAACCATATTTTAGTTGATTGCAACATCCCTACATCATTCCCAATGAGTAGAATGTCATCAACATAAAGCACCAGGAATGTCACAGCACTCCCACTGACCTTCTTATACACAGAGTTCCTAAGGATTCTTAGTAAAACCAAATTCTTTGATTGTACTATCGAATCTAAGGTTCCAACTCCTAGATGCCTGCTTTAGACCATAAATATATCTTTGAAGTTTGCATAGCATATGCTCACTTCCGATATATGTAAACCCTTCAGGTTGAGACATGTAAATCTATTCCTTAATATCCCCATTAAGAAAGGCTGTCTTGACATCCATCTGCCGTATCTCATAGTCATACCATGCAGCTATGGCTAGCAATATCCTTATAGACTTGAACATTGCAACTGGAGAAAACGTTTCCTCAAAGTCAACTCCTTGTCTTTGAGTATATCCTTTTGCTACCAATCGCGCCTTGAAGGTCAATACCTTCCCATTCGGCCCAAGTTTCCTCTTGTAAATCCATTTACACCCTATGGGAACAGTTCCCTCATGTGGATCCACAAGATTCCATACTTGGTTCGAATGCATGGAATTCATCTCAGATTCCATTGCTTCAAGCCATTTGGATGAATCGGCATCAGATAACGCTTTCTTGAAGGTCCTTGGATCACATCCAAGGTTAGGCTCATCATGGACCTCTTCATGAAGCAGACCATACCTCATAGGTGGTCTCGAGACTCTCTCGGATCTTCTAGAAGTTTGTATCTCCTCTCTTGGCTCTTCGGGTGTGGGTTCTATATTGTGGCTGTCTCTCGAACCTCTTCGAGTTCTATCATCTCCCCTTTTCTATCCAATAGAAATTCCTTTTCCAAAAAGGTTGTATTCCTAGAAACAAACACCTTTGTTTCTTTGGGATGATAGAAATAATATCCAACAGAATTCCTTGGATATCCCACAAGGTAACATAAAATGGATCGACTATCCAATTTATCTCCCACTATCTGCTTCACATAAGCAGGGCACCCTCATATTCTAAGATAAAAATATTTGGCAGGCTTACCCATCCATATCTCTTATGGTGTCTTATCAACTGTCTTTGAATGGACATTGTTCAACAACAGTGCCGCTGTCTCAAGCGCATATCCCCAAAAGGATGGTGGCAACTCCGTGAACCTCATCATAGACCAAACCATGTCCATCAAAGTCCGGTTACGACGCTCCGAAACACCATTCAACTGTGGTGTAGCAGGCGGAGTCCACTGCGAGAGAATCCCATTGTCCCTAAGATACTCTTGGAACTCGGCACTCAAGTACTTACCACCTCGATCCGATCGAAGTGTCTTGATGCTTCGTCCCAACTGTTTCTCTACTTCACTTCTAAATTCTTTGAACCTATCAAAGGCTTCAGACTTGTATTTCATCAAATACACATACCCATACCTCGAAAAATCATCGATAAAGGTGATGAAGTAGGCATGTCCATGCTTAGTGGTGATGCTAAGCGGACCGCATACATCGGTATAGATCAAATCAAATAACCGTTTGGCTCGCTCCACGTGGCCTTTAAAGGAAATTTTGGTCATCTTTCCTTTTAGACAGATTCAAAAGGTTGGAGAGCATTAATATCAAACTTGTCAAACATTCCTACTCCCACTAGCTTGTTCATCCTTCTTAGGGAAATATGTCCTAACCGAGCATGCCACAATTGTGCCGAATTTAGAGTATCTTGTTTTCGCTTGTTTATTGTTGTTATTGCTTCGACATTGTTTAGTAGAATATCTTTCAATTTTAAGGTGTAGAGATCGTTTTCAAGTTCTCCAGTACCAATTAACATTCATTCTTGTAAATGTTGCAAACATCTTTGCTAAATAAACAAGAAAATCCATCTTTACCAAGCATAGAAATGGAAACAATGTTTTTCACCAAATCTGGTACAAAAAAATCATCTCTTAAAATTAACTTAAAATCATTGTTCAAAAGCAAGTAAACATCTCCTACGGCCTTGGCAGCAACTCTTGCTCCATTGCCTATCCTCAAGAAGGTCTGACCTTCCCTAAGCCTCCTACTTCTACCCACCACCTGCAAATCATTACAGAGATGTGAGCCACAGCCGGTATCCAATGCCCAAGAAGTAGAGTTAACTGAAATGTTTACTTCAATATATAACATACCGTTTTCAGAACTTTTCTGGGCAAGATATTCCCTGTAGTTACGCCTCCAATGTCCAGGCTTCTTGTAGTGATGACATACATCACCAGTCTTGTCAGCCTTAACTGGTGTGGCTGCCACAGCGGGACTCGGAGTCTGCCTCTTCAAGGGCACGTTCTTCTTGGGACGTTGGAAATAAGCTTCTTTCCCTTCCCATATGGACCATCTTTGAACCAGATGAAGAACCCACATAAAGAACCGGCTTCTCTTTCTTGATGGTGGACTCAAAGGTCACAAGCATGTTCACCAACTCCTCAAGGGTCGGCTCCATCTTGTTCATATTGAAATTCACCAAAAAAGGATCAAATGAGCTAGGCATTGACAAGAGCAACACGTCGGTGGTCAACTCCGAAGGAAACGTAAGATCCATGCCAACAATCCACGAGCCCAATCAACTTTAGGCCATGCTCATGGACCGAGGCCCCATCTCGCATACGCAAAGTGATCAGCTCCTTGACGGTAGCATGCCTAAGAGGCCGTGTTTGCTCATCAAAGAGCTCCTTGAGATGCAAATGAATGTCAGCAGCACTCTTTTTGTAACACCTCTGACCGATTTCGTAAAATAACAGCGGAATTTAAAATTTTCTTAAAAAAAAAAGGATTTAAAATACATTTCAATATATAATCAAAAGTATATACATGATCAATAAAATGATACAACAAACTGCAAAATGTCATTTTTGTGATCATGTCCAAAATGCTAGCAAAATAGCCTTCTTCCTTTCTTCTCTTATGCATATGACTCCTGCTCCAATCAACGTCCAGGCTCGTCGTTCTTATCTGCATCACATGAGATAACTGAAATGAGTATAAAACTCAGCGAGTGGAACTCTTACATAGCATACTCTGAAAAAAAACATGACTTTGAAAACATTGAATAACATCAACTCTGAAACATAAATATCATAGCATGAATAACAATAACGATGATATTTCTCTTTTCTCTGATGGTTTGATATCTAAATAGCATCTCTGTCTCTGTACCTATATCCCATCGATATAAATCGATACTCTGTTGGGATATAAGCCTATGGTCGTTGATCAACTAATTGCATGCAATCTCTGACTATGTATCTATCAATCCAATAAATCATTTGAACTCTCTTTTAGGCATTAAACCAAACACTTTGTATACTCTTTTCTTTTGTATTCCCTTTGACATAATTGAGACATAAAATGCCTCTAATATACCACAAAGTGTATTAATACATAGCATGAATGAAATGGAAGGGAATAACATGTTAAAACCATTGAAACACAATACATATATTATCATGTGAGCACAAGGAAATGAATTCCACTTACAACACTTGGATCACTTGATTCTATTCTCTTGGTACACTTCCTACAACAATAAACAATATAATGAACCATCAACATCTCAATAATCAAACAACCATACCAATAAATCCATAAAACCAACACCATCAATAAACCCATGATTTCGCAACATCATAAACTAAGAATAAACTATACCACAAGCTTACCTTAGCCCCTTGAACCCAAAACTAACTTGTTCTCACTTCAAATACCCAACAAGAAGCTAGAATCAAAGGAAGAAAATGAAAGGAATTGGAAGCTATAAACCATAAATCGCAACTCTTAACATCAGAACTATACTTAAACTTAACCAAATAGTCAATAATCATACGAAATCTTAAACCGTACCGTTCATCAGGCTTGGCTATTACACTTTTTCATCCTCAAAACGCCTCTGCAGCTCATCATTAATAGAAGCCTGGATATAATACTTGGCTTTCAAGTCATGGTCACACCAATCCTTGTAAGTCTGCAATTCCTCAGGAGTGCAGCTAGTCGGAGCCTCAACAAGGGCAACTCAATCAGTGTATATGCTATCCTTTCCGAATTCAAGACGATTTTCAGGTTTCTTAGCCAGGTAGGTAATTAGGTCCGGTTAATATGTGTTTTTCGAGTATTGCAGATAATAGATTGCGAATCAAAGACATTGTCAATTTTGTACTGAAAGGTAAAACAGATAAATGTTAATGACTATTTTAAAATATTTAGTAAGATATAAAGTATGAACTTTTACTTTATAAATGTTTACTCACACTGTTTTGACATCTTTCACTACCCTCTAGTGAAAATGGGAAACTCCTTTCCTCAGTAGGTACGCAAGGTCCAATTAGCGAATTATGATCCCGAATAATATCAGCCAATCACAATTCCTAAAAGGTAGTTTCCAATTGCATCTCCATGCAACCTCTACGTAAAATTTTGTCTCACGTTTGATTAGGACTCAATAATATGACGTCGTTCATCTTTACGTGTTAAGCCTTACCCATCGATGTTGAACCTTAATGGACGGTCGCCACGAGTTCCCTCAATAATATGAGCCGAAATCATTGGAGTTCCACGTAGTTCACATCACCATGTCAATGGATGTCACAACTTTCCGGTGTCCAGGGCCCCCCCAATAATATGAGCCAAGCCCCGAGCACGGGTAGCGTTCATCATGCACCCATTGTCGATGGAAGACGTGGAAATTATAAACACCTTCATAATTTCCCTTTTCAGGCTTAATATTAATTTTGAATCTTATTCAAAATGAGGGTTTTTAATTTTTGAAAGGTCTCATCATTAATTTTATTTAAAAGCTCGTCATGTTTGATCGTATGTTTGCCGGATTCATGCAACATTGTTATTATCATAATAATAACGCACATACTCATTATTTATAACATATCATGCATATATTATAAACAGTAAATAAAATAAGGATGATCAATCGTCCCAAAACTAATGGCCCATGTGAGCTAAACACGGGCCTAGGTTCAATCCTAGGGAAATGCATGGGATGCAAATGCAACTATTACATTAGCCTCCAATATTTACATGTCTTCGATCTTCATAATCATCAAGGCCACCATCTTCCAATCTTGATCTTCCACTTAATTAATATTTACAAATAAATATCTATGGCAAATAGGGATACATCTCATGGAGTGAAAACGGGCCACAAACCAAGCACGCTTTAAATTTGATAATTGTTACAATCATTCAACACAAAATATCCTAGCATACACCTAGCAAATTGGGCTTGGGATTTTGATCATCATTCATGCATAATATCACATATCATACACCATCAATTAATTATCACAATAATCAATTGATCCAATATTATATATCTTGATCCAATCACTAATCGCCACGATTATAAACTAAATTAACAAAGTATACAAACTCCTTTGTCTACTTTCTAATTAATTTATTTATAACCGAATTTCTTGTAAATAACCATTTACTATAAATAATTAAAGTTCAACTTCAATTATTTATTTTATGAGATAATATATACAACTTTTGTGGATTTAAACTTAAGGGCCCAAAAAATCATTTTTCACCAAAAAACATTTTGGCCCATTTAAATTCACAAATTGTGTTAGCCATCTAATGGCCAATTAACTTCAAGGCCCATGACACTTCGATATTCCAAAACACTTTTGGAAACCCTAGTCGTCATCGCCGTCGCAGGAGTTCCGTCATCGGATTCTAGCCAACAAGCAAAAATTTTTTTTCTGAGTTTAAGGGAGCTGTTCGAGTAGTCCCTTGGACTGCCCTTGCTGCCCGATTCGGGCAGCCCGAGGTGCCCAAAATGGGCAGAAACTTGCTGCCCAAAAATCGCCCAAAAACCGGCCATCGATTTGTTGTTTTGATTTTCTCAAGCGGTTAGAAATAGACCTCAACATAATATCATGTATTTGCTACACCGATATTGTAACCATAGCTCATGATACCACTTGTAAGGGATCGGTTACGGTGCCCAAATGTGCAACGGAAGTTTCAAAATATTTTTCAACAAATGAAAAATCGAGCAACTCAAGCCTATAGTGGGTAGAAAATACGAAAACAACAATATATCATACATAGGGTGTTTTTAGAAAAATACCCATCAATCTCTTGAGATTGATGATGGCTCTAACTTAGTTGTCAAACAACTAAGCTCTTCAAGAATGACAATCTACAAGCTTTCCTTTGAGCACTCCTTGCTAAAAAATGAAGCTCACCACTTGCAAGCTAGAACCCCTCTTATTTTGCACTAGAAAAATAAGATGAATTTTTCAATGAGAAGTGTTTTCTTTCCTCAACAATTGAAGAAGCCAAAATGAAGGAGAGTAACACTTAAAATTTTGGCCATCTACTCTTGGAATGAAGGGAGGATGAGTTGTCTTGGTTGTGCAAAAAGCAAAAACAAAAAGTTGCATGTCCATGCAATGCAATTAACTCAAAAGTTGTCTCCAACCCTTCATCTTCCAAGCATGCAATTTGTTTGGGCTTGTAATAATTACAAGGCCCATGGACTTTTATTTAAATGTCTCAAACACATTTGAGACCATTTAAACTTTACTTGATTTTACTCAAGTTCAATAGTTTAATAATTATTTCTAATTGGGCTCTACAAGGCCCAATGGTATTTAATTAATTCAACACTTGAATTAATTTAATTATTTGGACTCTATTAGGCCCATTAGTGTTTAATTAATTCAACACTTGAATTAATTTAATTTTAGTCCATAATAATGTTTAAGAAAATCACAATTTTCAAATACATTATTTATTTGGCCAACTTTTAATTTAGGAACACTTTCTCAAATTAAAAGTTACATTCTCCTTATATAAGTCATACTTCTATTTTATTTACGCTTATAAACTCCTTTATAAGTCGTTGAACACATTAAACTATTTTAACTTCTCAACGGGATCTAGATAGCTAGCACTTGTGTGGCCCTCAATGGTTCATTAATACAACTATCCGTGGGCTCACATCTCCATGTGATTCGGACTAAACATGTCATTATACGAGCATATGCCAATTGCTCCATTCTTAATTATCAACTCCTTGATAACAAGAACGTCAGAACTCAAGTCTGATATTACCCAACGAATCATGTTAAACGCCTAGCAGCATCGCTTACACGATTCCCTAGGTATCAAATGATAGTGCCTGCAAGAACCATTCAATTATGGTTAGCGTACAGTACGGTCTCTTCAACTCATATATCCTGACCGATTCGACAACCATTGGTATATCAAGAATTTTCAATGAATCGATACTATGTGTCATGTCGTAAATGCATCGATGGTGTAATCTATTAAACCCTTTCATAATTATCATCATACTCTGATCAGAGATTTCATACTACATATACATGAGATCACATAAGATATCCATACCCGAAGGTAAGCGGTGAATCCCCGACTACAATGCATCGACTCTAATATGTTTCGACAAAACACCCAACCTTGCCACCTGATGATCCCATGAGAGTCGGTAAATAAGTCAAAGTGCAATGCTATCATATAGAGTTTCAATGTTGTCACGGATCATAAGAACTAATGGTGTACAACCATAAACTAGGACGTTTCCACTCGATAAGTGAGAACCACTTGGAAAGTCCTTTATGGAGGGTTGTTCAGTGCACTCTACTAGGAACACCTATCTGCATGCTCGGACATCACAATGTCCCCTTACAAATGAAACATGGTACTCACATTGCAGATACTAGTCTCAAACTCCAGCGGCCTATATCCATCTATGCGGCTGCTGAATTGACTAGGAACTGTTTAGAATATACAGTATTGCAAATATGAGTTTCATGATACTCATCATATGAGAATCTCATATTCTTTCTACAATTTATATATTCAATCACTTTATCTATGAAACTAGCATGGGTATACAGATAAAGATGTGCAAAAACAATAATTTCAAATATTATTAAAATAAAGATTGTTTATACATAGAGTTTAAACATGAACCCTCGGCCAACACTTGGCTCGACGGGCACCTACTCTAACAGATTAGGCTTAGGTTAATGATGCTAAGATGCTTAATTATATAGATAATAATTAGTTAATGGACCACAAATTTCATTCTAAAAGTTTCAAAAGAGTTTTAAGCTTAAGATTAGTAGTAGGCCCATTAATTCCAAACACACTCCCAAAAATTATTCCATGTTCGAAAGCTTTTGAAAATATTAGCCGGACTCTCGAAAAGTCTCTCGATTTGATAAAATTTACGTACCGTTAAAAATAAAATCATGCGGGTAGAAATACCAAATAAAATCCAACTTTTTAAAAAATACACTTAGAAACACCATATAATCATTAATAAAAAATAATCATGTAATTAAAATAATTTTCCTGAAAATTCTCCGGTTTCTCATCCTTGTTCGAGCGTGAAATGCACCTAGAAATCCTAATGCATGAACTTATAAAAAAATTCGTGAATTAAATCCTATCATGAATGAATTATGCATAAAATGCATAAAAATAATTAAACACATAATTTAAAATAAAATCCTAGATTGCATGCATTCAGATTACGTGAATTAAATTCTTGGACCTTACAACTCTCCCCCCTTAAACAAAATTTTGTCCTCGAAATTTAGAACGTACCGAATAACTCCGGGTAGCGACTCCTCATCTCGGTTTCTCTCTCGCACGTGGCCTCCTCCTCGGAGTGATTCAGCCATTTGACTTTGACCAACTGGATCACTTTATTCCGGAGCCTCTTCTCTTGCCTGTCCAAGATCTGAGTCGGCCTCTCCTTGAATGATAAGTGCGGTGTCTGCTGAAGTGGCTCATAGTTCAGCACATGTGAAGGATTTGACATGTACTTTCGCAGCATGGAGACGTGGAAAATGTTATGAACTCCCGCCAGATTTGGCGGTAAGACAACTTTGTACGCAAGTGTCCCAACTCTCTCTAGGATATCAAATGATCCGATGAATCTAGGGCTGCGCTTGCCCTTCTTCTCGAACCTCATCACACCTTTCATCGGTGAGACATTCACGAACACATGATCCCCTACTGCGAACTCAAGATCTCGCCGCCTCTGATCAACATAACTCTTCTGACAACTCTGTTCAGTCCTAATCCTGTCTCTACTCCTGGCCACTAAATCTATTGTCTGTCTAACAATATCCGGACCCAACTATGCTGACTCGCTTACCTCATCTCAAGAAACTGGAGACCTACACTTTCTCCCGTAGAGTGCCTCTTATGGAGCCATACCTATCGATGCCTGATAATATTTGTTGTATGTGAACTCCACAAGAGGTAACTTCGGCTCCCAGCTACCCTGGAAGTTGATTATGCAAGCTCGGAGTAGGTCCTCCAGAATAACCCTCTCTAAGTGACCGTCTGTCTAAGGATGGAAGGCAGTACTGAACAATAGCTTCGTACCCAACGCCTGGTGAAGACTCTTCCAGAATGCAAACGTGAATCTCGGGTCCCTGTCTGACATGATAAACACTGGAATCTCATACAGTCTGACTATCTCTCTGATGTACAGCTCTGCGTACTGAGTCATGGTGAACGTCTTCCTGATCGGTAAGAAATGAGCTGACTTAGTGAGACAATCAAAAATCACCCAGATGGCGTTAAATCCTCAAGTAGTTCTCGGAAGCCCTGTCACAAAATCCATAGCAATGTTATACCATTTCCACTCGAGGATAGGGAGCGGTCTCAGCTTCCCTGCAGGTCTCTGATGCTCTGCCTTAACATGCTGACAAGTCAAACACTCGGAGACGAAAAGCAGAATATCTCGCTTCATGTGTGGCCACCAATATAGAGTCTGTAGATCCTTATACATCTTCGTACTCCCTGGATGGATGGAGCACGGGGTGTTGTGGGCATCGCTCAAGATATTTTCTTGGAGGGAATCACTGTCAGGAACCCATAGACGGTCCTTATATCTGACTATGCCATCCAAAACTGTATAAAGTCTCTGGTCCTTAGCGTCGTCCCTCTGTCTCCACTTCTGTAGCTGCTCATCAAAAATCTGCCCTGTCTGGATTCTCTCTCTCAGAGTTGGCTTTACTGTCCGAGTAGCAAGATTCGAAGCCTCGCTCCTGGCATAAACTGCGAGCTCAAATATCTGAATCTCAGCCTGTAGCGTTCTCTGCACTGACAAGTGGGCAATCACAGCATGCTTCCTGCTCAGAGCGTCTGCCACCACATTAGCCTTATCCGGATGGTAGCTAATACGCAATCATAATCTTTCACCAGCTCAAGCCATCTCCTCTGTCGCATGTTCAGTTCCTTCTGTGTGAAGAAGTACTTCAGGCTCTTATGATCTATGAAAATCCCGCACTTCTCTCCATAGAAATAGTGTCTCCAGATCTTCTGGGCAAATATCACTGCTGCTACCTTGAGGTCATGAGTCGGGTAATTAAAAGTTACATTCTCCTTATAGGAACACTTTCTCAAATTAAAAGTTACATTATCCTTATAGAAGTCATACTTCTATTTTTTATTTAAGCTTATAAACTCTTTTATAAGTTGTTCAACACATTGAAGTATTTTAACTTCTCAATAGGATCTAGAAAGTTAGTACTTGTGTGGCCATCAATGGTTCATTGATACAACTAGCCGTGGGTTCACATCTCCATGTGATTCGGGACTAAACATGTCCTTATATGAGCATACCCCAATTGATCCATTCTTACTTATCAACTCCTTGATAATAAGAACGTCAGAACTCAAGTCTGATAGTACCCAACCAATCATGTTAAACGCCTAGCAGCATCGCTTACATTATTCC
Organism: Primulina tabacum; assembly: GCF_025594145.1. NCBI lineage: Eukaryota > Viridiplantae > Streptophyta > Magnoliopsida > Lamiales > Gesneriaceae > Primulina > Primulina tabacum. The sequence goes on from NC_134552.1 coordinate 27,201,408, forward strand.
GTAGGTTTCAAATGATAGTGCCTGCAAGAACCATTCAATTATGGTTAGCGTACAGTACAGTCCCTTCAACTCATATATCCCGATCGATTCGACAACTATTGGTATATCGAGAGCTGTCAAAGAATCGATACTATGTGTCATGTCGTAGTTGCATCGATGGTGTAATCTATGAAACCCATTTCATAATTACCACCATACTCTGATCAGAGATTTCATACTACATATACATGTGATCACATAGGATATCCATACCCGAAGGTAAGCGGTGAATCCCCGACTACAATGCATCGACTCCTATATGTTTCGACAAACACCCAACCTTGCCACCTGATGACCCCATGAGAGTCGATAAACAAGTCAAAGTGTAATGCTAGCACATAGAGTCTCAATGTTGTCCCGAATAATAAGGACTAATGGTGTACAACCATAAACTAGGACGTTTCCATTCGATAAGTGAGAACCACTTGGAAAGTCCTTTATGGAGGGTTGTTCAGTGCACCCTACTAGGAGCACCAATCTGCATGCTCGGACATCACAATATCCCCTACCAATGAAACATGGTACTCACATCGCAGATAATAGACTCAAACTCCAGCGGCCTATATCATTCTTAGCAGCTGCTGAATCGACTAGGAATTGTTTAGAATATACAGTATTGCAAATATGAGTTTCATGATACTCATCATATGAGCATCTCATATTCTTTCTACTATTTGTATCTTCAAGGACTTTATCTATGCAACTAGCATGGGTATACATATAAAGATGTGCCAAAACAATAATTTCAAATATTATTAAAATAACGATTGTTTATACATAGAGTTTCATTGTGAACACCCGATCAACACTTGGCTCGATGGGCACCTACTCTAACACATCTCTCTCGGCCGCACACCCTCCCATGTTCAGTAGGTTTGTCACGTTCTTTTTCAAGAAAAATCGTGAGGGTTATGATCTCGTCCCTCCGGTGTTCGTCTCGCGTCGTTTGTGCAAAGCTTCGAGCGTTTAGACGCTAAGGCACGGCCTATATCTCCATTTTTTCATATTTCACATCATATTACTTATTTTGATTGATCTTGCATGCCATGTTATGGATCTACTGATATGCAATGGTTTCACATGGTTTTTAAATGAAAATATTGGATTTTCTTCACTTGCTTCTCACGTTTTTGACATTGATGAAGGGGCTGCCAGGCTTTGATGATTAGGGGATGATTCACATAATGTTTAGAGAGGGTTTAAGTTAAAATATGAGACTTGGAACGAGGCATGTAGGGTGTGATCGGATATTCATGTTTTTGGGCTAGGTTTTGGCTCGATCGGTTAAAGGGTGTAGCTGGGGTACAAGGGATGTTCTAGGAATTGGATTAGACCCTGGTGGGTTTGAGACGTGGCCCAGGGTGGTTCGAGCACAGCTGATCATGGTCAAGGTGCTGATCGAAGCAGGTAGAGATAGCAGTGGTTCGGCTTTGGCTTGTCATGCAAGTCCGGTGCATGGGGCTGGGTACCATGGTTAGGTCAGTCTAGTAGGGTTCATTCAAGTCCTAGTAGTGGCTGGTTCGAGATTGGTCCGGCGTGGTTTGGGCTAGGGTCGAGATATGGGCTTGGCTTGGAGTTAGGGTTTCGATTTTTCTTTCTTTTGGTGCAGAAAATTCCAGCAGCTTACAGGGAGTTTTCGTTCGTCTTGTATGATCTGAAGATGATTGTTTTAGGTATGGTTAGGTGGAATTAAGTCATTTTTTAGGTTTGGTTGCGTTTCGGTTGATTCGGGTGAAAACCGGAACTCTGGTCCAAGTAACGAAATATAGAATTTAATGCAAGTGCTCGATTTTATGTCTAAGAAATGATTATAATTATGTTTTAAGATGTTTAATAAGTTTGGATGGATTCGGGTCGAAGTTTTAAGGTCCAGGGGTAGAATGGTCAAATTAGGGTTTCTAGGGGAAAATGGTCATTTTGCACCTAAATCAAGTTAGAAATTCTGGAAGTGCCCTGCCAACTGAAAATGCATGTGAAAAATGTCTATTTTATTTGAATATGGAATTTTTATGAAAATACAGAAAATATGTTGCATGCTTGGCTTCAAGAAAATATATGTATATGCATGAATTTTTATAAGTGATGAATATGATAACATGTTTGAAGGAGGTGACTTGGTTGTGACTAATACGAACACGAACACGAACGCGAACACTAACACTAACACGAAACATGTAAGGCCAAGGCTCAGTTGACGGGTGAGAGTGTCGTTGATGTCCCTGCCGCCCGGTACCATGGTTATACGTAGATGGATCTATCGACCAATAGCCGATACGAAAGTCACAACTAATGATCTGAATTCAATAAAGGAAAATGTATATTTTTACGATTACATGCTATGAATATGTTTATGTTTATGTTTATGTTCACGCTTTTGAAGATCATAGAAGTTGCTTTAATTACAATACTTTTTCACTGTTGTATGATATGTATACGTACTTTGTTATAACGGTTCAGGTGTTCTGAGTCTTTAGACTCAAGGTGTGATTGATGTAGGTGATTATGATGATGAGGAGGCTGGAGGTGCTGAGGACTGAGTGGACTGAGCTGGGGGTGTACCGGGAACCCGATGATCTTGTATTTTTCTGCACATTATATGGTTTATGGTTAAGCAGTATTGCAAAACGTTCATGATTTTTATGCTTTGAGGACGGGTAGATTTTTAGTAATATGTTGATGTTTTATTTTAAATAGTAAACGTTTCCATTGCTCACATTTTCAAGATTTTAACTGTAGTCAATTTTATACAGGAGTTTTTTTTTATTTTAATGTATGTATTTTCGGTCAGCAATAGTGATTGTTTAAAAAAAATTAATAGTTTAGTAGTAGACGTTACAATCCTTCTTGTAAATCCCTTCGAACAGATCTTTTTCCTCTTGATCGTCTAATTAAGTCCACGATCAGAAGCTGTGTCCGTTGTTTGGATTGCGCTAGTAATCATAAACAATTTTTTGTTGAGATTATGTTATTCTAATTCCCAAACTCCATAGGTGGTGCAATGGCGGCGTGGTGACGACACACAAAGATGCATGGACAAATTTTTTTTTTTCAAAAGAATTGGGATATTGGTCGAATTTTTGGGAGGAGAGGAGAGATGATTTTTGCAAAACCTAGTTTGCAAAATCGTCTCTTCTTCTCGTATCATATTTATAAAAGTTGTATTGATCTTATCAAGAATACTTCTTAAATTAGGGGAAGAAAATTGCTTAATAAATTAATTAACATGCTAATTAAGATCTTAAACCAACACTAACTTTACTAAAATCCTATAATTAAAAAATATAGACATGCGATAAACTTTAAAATTTTAAAATCTCAAAATCAACTAATAAATTAAATTAGGCTTTAAAATGATAAAAAATTAATAAATCATTTAAAATGTTAAATTCTTGACTTCCAATAAAATACCACATTTTCGTAAATTGACTAAATCGTCACCGGTCTTTTTTTCCGATCCCGCATCGAATAATCGCCTGAAATACAAGCTCAAAAAACATTTTAACGTGCATCAATTAAACATATAATTATTTAAATTAATGCAATCATAAGTCATGCACCGCTAAAATCATTTTAAAATTAAATAAATAATTTAACAATATAAAATAAATGCAAGGGTTTTAATGTGTACTGAATTTTGGGCTTTACAATTCCTTCCCCACTTAAATAAATTTCTTCCTCTAAATTAAATCTTACCAAACAATTCCGAGTAGTGACTTCTCATATCTGCTTCGGCCTCCCAAGTGACCTCCTCCACTGATTGATTCAGCTACTGGACTTTGACCAACTTCGTCACTTTGTTCCAAAGTCTCTGCTCTTGTCTGTCTAGAATTCGAACTGGTCTTTCCTCATATGACAGAGCTGGAGCAAACTGCAACGGCTCAAAACTCAAAACATGCGAAGGATTTGCCATATACTTCCTCAGCATCTTGACGTGGAACACATTGTGTACTCCGGCCATATTCGGTGGTAGAGCTGCACGATAAGCAAGTGTCCCAACTCTGTCAAGAATCTCGAACGACACAATAAATCTCGGAATCACCTTGCATCTTTTCCCAAACCTCATAAAACCCTTCATAGGTGCTATCTTCATGAATATGTGATCTCCTATGGCAAATTCGAGATCCTTCCTTCTCTTATCAGCATAACTCTTTTGACGACTCTGGGTGGTCTTCATCCTCTCTCGGATTTGACCACCACATCTACAGTCTGCTGAAAAATCTCTGGGCCAAGTTCTGATCTCTCACCGACTTCATCCTAATTAATCGGCGACCTGCACTTCCTACCATATAGTGCTTCGTAGGAAGCCATACTTATAGATGACTAGAAACTGTTGTTGTAGGTAAACTCCACTAGACTTCGCTTCGATTCCCAATTCCCAAGGAAATCGATCACACATTCCCGCAACACATCTTCCAAAATCTGAATTACTCTATCAGACTGGCCATCTGTCTTAGGGTGAAATTCCGTACTTTATAGCAACTTCGTCCCCATAGCTGAATGCAAACTCTTCCAAAAGAACGATGTGAATCTCGGGTCCCTGTTAGCACAATAGAAACCGGGATCTCGTGAAATCTGACTATTTCCCGAATATAGAGATGTACGTACTGAGTTATGGAGAAAGTCGTCTTCACGGGTAAGAAATGTGCTGATTTAGTAAGTCGATCAACTATAACCAAAATAGCATTAGATCCCCTAACTGGCCTCAGCAATCTAACAATGAAATCCATGGTTATATTTTTTCATTTCCACTCGGGAATAGGGAGAGGCTAAAACATACCTGCAGGCCTCTGGTGCTCTGCTTTCACTTGCTGACAAGTGAGACACTCAAATACAAATCTACGAATGCCTGGCTTCATCCCTGACCACCAATATATCATTTATAAGTCCTTGTACATCTTAGTACCTATTGGATGGATGGAATTCGGAGATGTATGTGCCTCTGACAAAATATCTTCTCTGATCGAATCAACACTAGGCATCCACATCCTCCTTCTTTACCTCACAATACCATCAGACATTGTGTAGAGTACACTGCCCTTGTATTCATCCTTCAGTCTCCATTTCTATAGCTGATCATCTGAAGGCTGACCTCTAGGGATTCGGTCAAGCAAAAAAGACTGAACTGTCAAATTATACAGCTTGGAACTCTGCCCTTAGGTTAAAATTCTAAGCCAAACCTCTGAATCTCTGACTGAAGATATCTCTATGCTGACAGCTGTGCTACAACTGCTACTTTCCTGCTCAAAGCATCTGCTATAACATTAGCTTTCCCCAGATGGTAGCTAATTTTACAATCATAGTTTTTTACTAACTCCAACCACCGTATTTGTTTCATATTCAGCTCTTTCTCGCCGTACAAATAATGTATCTTGTGATCAGTAAATATCTTTCATTTCTCGCCGTACAAATAGTGTTTCGATATATTCAACGCAAAGACAACGGCAGCTAACTCGAGATCATAGTCGGGTAGTTCTTCTCATGCACCTTCAACTACCTGGAAGCATAAGCTATAACCCGACCATGCTGCATCAAAACTGTGCCTAAACCGAGCTTAGAAGCATCGGTGTACAACACAAAATTACCTTGCTCTGATGGCATGGCTAAGACTAACGATGTAATAAGAGCTTGCTTAAGAGTATTGAGGCTCTTCTGACAATTTTCACCCTATACATATTTATCATTTTTCTTCATCAATGAAGTGAATGACACTGCAATCGAAGAAAACCCCTGAATAAATTTCCTGTAGTAGCCTGTTAAGCATAGAAAACTACGGATCTCTTATGCGTTCTTCAGCTCGACCCATTATTTTACTGCTGGCTCTTTAGCTGCCACTACTAGAAATGATATGTCCCGAAAATGATACTTTCTCCATCCATAATTAACACTTATTGAATTTTGCAAATAACTTGCGACTATGTAATACTTGCAAAACTGTACCCAAATGCTGACTATACACCTCATGGCTCTTTGAGTATTTAAAAATGTCGTCAATGAAGACTATGACGAACTGATCTAGGTAGGTCTAAAATACTCGATTCATAAGGTCCATAAAAATTGCTGGAGCATTCGTCAGTCTGAATGGCATCACTAAGAACTTGTAATGCCCATATCTAGTTCTGAAGGCTGTTGTAACGTATCGTATTTTGAACTACTTGAAATTTGTGGAAAAATAAAACTTTTCTTAAATACAAAATAAACTTTAAAATTTGCATTTAAATAACTTGCTCGTCTAAAAACATTTGCAATAAAACAACCAAAACCAAGTTTGCTAAAAGTAATGATCGTTTAAACATCATAAACCAGTTCATGAAATCAGAGTATTAAAAATCGTCATGCATAAAATCTTAAAACATGGGCGGTCCTCAGGTTTTGCCTCCTGCGCAGTCCAAGCCGGCTCATTGGTCACCACCCCTCGTCACCTCAAAGTCATCCTCACCTGCATCGATCAAGTCTAGTGAGTCTAAAGACTCAACATGTATAAACTGGAGATAGCAAGTACTACATAATAAAACCACATGCATCTTTAAAATAGGGCTTACATACTTGAAACTTGAACGTAATAGCACAAACATACTTGAAACTTGAACGTAGTAGCATAAACGTAGATGTGTCATCATCATAAGATTTTTCTTAAACATGCTTGCATCATACATACTTGAGCATATATAACATCATTTTGCGTAGAGATATGTTTCAAAGCAAGTGATCCATACATAAATACGCCTGATCAGACTAAACCACAGTACTGAGTTGGCAGGAAAAGTCCACTGCCACATACATGAGATCCCCGTTCATAATTTAACGGGTGGATTGGTCTCTGGTTACTTTACCGTTTTCCAATCCTGATCTAAATCTGGTCATACTTTACCGGGGTGGAGAGGTCCTCGGCCACGTTCACCGACTTCCAAACCCGTTCATAATTTAGTCACAAGACATTTAGCATACCTCAAAAACTTAAAATATTTTCTTTTGCACGTCGAACAGTACTTACTTGGAGTTGAGGGATTCGTTGGATCTCGCTTGGGGCCACTGCTGCACATACTAACATGAGTTCAAACACTTATCTTTCATAGCTTAGACGTATAGCCATGCTCACACCCAAAAATGACAAATTTCCTTATGACATTCTAAATCTCTCGGGACTTGACCTCGTTCAATCATCGTACTAGATCATGACATAAAACCCCAAACCAAATCCGATATTTTATATTCATAACCACAAAACAAATCCTACTTTTATATTCGTATTAAAAATATAAATTTTTTAAGGGGTACACGGACCCCATGTACAGGTCCGGGTAGGGGTCCGGTTAGGCACTGGAAATTCATATTTTGAAGGAAAAAGTGCACGGACCCCGTGCTAGGGTCTGGCTACAGGTCCGTGTAGGTGCTAGAAACGCGAACTAATGGGAAATCACTACACCTAAGGCTTATTCCTCCTAACTCGATGATACGGACCATGAAAAATGCCTCAAGACCCATCTTAGAATGCTATGGCACTTAATAAAACTCCAACAAACACCCCAAAACAAATACGCATCACAAACGACGCAACCCAATCCGTAAACACGACATTTGACACCAAATCAATTCCTTCGACTTCTAAATCAACCGAGTGCCTAATGACACAAAACGAAACACCAATAATCATCCCAACATCATTCTCGATGTACTTAAATGCAGCAGCGATCACCCATCGATCCCAAACGAAGCCTGCAACAATAAAACTTCAAGAGCACATAAGAACGCATTTTCAGAAAAAACGCAGTTTGAGCAGTCCCACAAAAGCGATCATAATTCACTCATTTCTTATCCAAATATTTTGAATTTACTGTCAAATCGAAGGTATCAAAAATTTCTACGTTTTATATGTTGAAAGTTTTTCCAGAATATCGACTAAAAAGTCGCAGTATTTTAAATTACAGTATATTTTGAGTTTTCAGATCTAAAATCGTTTCAAAACCGATCCAACAAATTTTTGCTCAAAATTTTTGCAACATACATGGATTTTTACACATAATAAACATAAGAACATATAATATAACAAGATCGATGCAGAAACAAAAGATTATACATGTCTTTTGATATTAAAATTACCGAACCGACGACACCGAAGCGGGAACGGAGCGAGGGTTGATCCGGGACGAACGTGGAACGATTTTCTCTAAAGAAAAGTAAAAAAACTCACTGGAAAATATTCAGATGATGGGGGCGGCTGCACTCTTGTTCTAAGAACCCTAATTTCTCCAATAAAATCTGAAAATGAATTGTGTATGTGTGTGTTGTGTGTTTAAGCGTGAATGTGTGTGTGTGTTAGTGGGTGTGTGCATGAGTTTAGGTGTAAATTAGGGAAAATAATGTGTTTAATTAATAATAAATAATTAATTAAAATACTAACCTTCCTCTAGCTTTAAATAACAATCTCTTAATTTAAAATGAAATGCACACTTGCTAAAGTTTAAAAGTTTTAAAAATCCTAAAAAATCACTAATTAAATCAATTAGGCTTTAAAAATACTAAAAACTAAATAACTTTTTAAAATGCCTCAATCCTAACTTAAAATAAAATACCACCTTTTAAAGTCGCCCTAATCGTCGCCGGTCTCTTTTCCTCGATCCCGCATCGAATAATCGCCTGAAACATGAAACTCAAGAAAACATGTAACGTGCATCACATAAACATAAATAATTAAAATAATATAATTTAATAAATCATGCATCGCTAAAAAAAATCATTTTAAACTTAAATAAATAATTTACCAATTAAATAAATGCATGGATTTTACGTGTACTGATTTTTGGGCTCTTCAGTTCCTCTCCCACTTATATAAATTTCGTCCTCGAAATTAAGTCTTACCAAACAACTCCGGGTAGCGGCTTCTCATATCTGCTTCAATCTCCCAAGTGGCCTCTTCCACTGATTGATTCAGCCACGGACTTTGACAAGTTTAGTTACTTTGTTCCGAAGCCTCCGCTCCTGTCTATCTAGGATTTGAACAGGTCTTTCCTCGTATGACAGATCTGGAGCAAGCTGCAACGGCTCATAACTAAAGATGTGCGAGGGATTTGCTAGGTACTTCCTCAGCATCGAGACATGGAACACATTGTGTACCCCGGCCAGATTCGGCGGGAGGGCAACACGATAAGCTAGTGTCCCAACTCTGTCAAGAATTTTAAACTGTCCAATAAACCTCGGACTAAGTTTGCCTCTCTTCCCAAATCTCATAACACCCTTCATGGTTGCTATTTTTACAAAAACGTGATCACCTACGGCAAATTCTAGATCTTTTCTTCTCTTGTCAGCATAACTCTTTTGACGAATCTGAGCGGTCTTCATCCGGTCTCGGATCTTGACCACCACTTTGCAGTCTGCTGAACAATCTCTGGACCAAGTTCTGATCTCTCACCGACTTTATCCCAATGAATCGGCGATCTGCACTTTCTCCCTTACAATGCCTCGTAGGGAGCCATACCAATAGATGATTGAAAACTGTTGTTGTGGGTAAACTCCACTAGAGGTCGCTTAGATTCCCAAGTCCCATGAAAATCGATTATACAGGCTCGCAATAAATCCTCCAGAATCTGAATCACTCTCTCAGACTGGCCATCTGTTTGAGGGTGGAAAGTTGTACTGAATAGCAACTTCGTCCCCATGGCGGCATGTAAATTTTTCCAAAAGGACGATGTAAATCTTGGGTCCCTGTCGGACAGAATAGAAATTGAGATCCCGTGCAATCGAACTATCTCCCTGATATAGAGCTCCGCATACTGCGTCATAGAGAAATTCGTCTTCACTGGCAAGAAGTGTGCCGACTTAGTGAGTCGATCCTACTATAACCCAAATAGCATTAAATCCTCTTACTGACCTCGGCAAACCAACAACAAATTCCATGGTGATATTCTCCCACTACCACTCGGGGATAGGGAGTGGCTTAAGCATCCCTGCAGGCCTCTGATGCTCTGCTTTCACCTGCTGACAAGTGAGACATTCAGACACAAATCGGCGGATGTCTCTCTTCATATCTGGCCACCAATACAGAATCTACAAATCCTTGTACATCTCAGTACCTCCTGGGTGAATGGAATACGGAGATGCATGTGCCTCTGTCAGAATATCCTCTCTTATCGAATCAACACTAGGCACCCACATCCTACCTCTTTACCTCACAATACCATCGGACACTATGTAGAGTACACTGCCCTTGGCTTCATCCTTCAGTCTCCATTTCTGCAACTACTCATCTAAAGGTTGACCTGCACGGATACGGTTAAGCAACGAAGACTGAACTGTCAGATTAGACAGCTTATGAGCTCTGCCCATAGGATAAATCTCTAATCCAATCTCTGAATCTCTTACTGAAGATATCTCTGTACGGACAGTTGTGCTACGACTGCAACTTTCCTGCTCAAAGCATCTGCCACCACATTAGGTTTTTTCGGATGGTAGCTAATTTCACAATCGTAGTCTTTTACCAACTCCAACCACCGTCTTTGTCTCATGTTCAACTCTTTCTGCGTGAAGAAATATTTGAGACTCATGTGATCAGTGAATATTAGGCATTTCTCGGCATACAGATGGTGTCTCCATATCTTCAATGCAAAGACAACTGCAGCTAACTCAAGATCATGAGTCAGGTAGTTCTTCTCATGCACTTTCAACTGCCTGGAAGCATAAGCTATAACCCGACCATGCTGCATCAACACTGCGCCTAACCCGAGCTTAGATGCATCGGTGTACAACACGAAATTACATTGCCCTGCCGGCATGGCTAAAACTGGTACTGAAATAAGAGCTCGCTTCAAAGTGTCAAAGCTCTTCTGACATTCATCACTCCATACAAATTTAGCATTCTTCTTGGTTAGTGAGGTGAGTGGCACTGCTATCAAAGAAAATCCCTGAATGAATTTTCTGTAGTAGCCTTCTAGACCTAGGAAACTGCGAATCTCTGAAGCATTCTTCGGCTCAACCCATTCCTTAACTATTGCTACCTTAGCTGGATCCACCTCGATACCACTGCTAGATATTATATGTTTCAAAAATGCTACCTTCTCCAACCAAAATTCACACTTACTGAATTTGGCAAACAACTTGTGTCTCTGCAAAACCTGCAACACTGTACTCAAATGTTGAACATGCTCCTCATGGCTCTTCGACTAAATGAGAATGTCGTCAATGAATACTATGACGAACTGGTCTAGGTAGGGCTGAAAAACTCGATTCATGAGATCCATGAAAATCTCTGGAGAATTGGTCAATCCAAACGGCATCACTAAGAACTCGTAATGCCCATATCTGGTTCTGATGGCCGTCTTATGAACATCTGCATCTTTTACCTTCAGTTGATGATACCCTGATCGAAAATCTATTTTAGAGAACACTGTGGCTCCCTGAAACTGATCAAACAATTCCTCGATCCTTGGAAGTGGGTATTTATTCTTGATCATTACCTTGTTCAGTTCTCGGTAATCGATACACAGCCTCATGCTCCCGTCTTTCTTCTTCACAAAGAGCACTGGTGCGCCCCATGGTGAGAAACTAGAGCGGATGAATTCTTTGTCTAGAAGCTCCGGAATCTATTGTTTATGTTCTAACATCTCAGCTGGAGCTAACCGGTACGGTGCCTTAGAATTGGCACGGTACCTGGCACAAGGTCAATAGCGAACTCCACCTCTCTCTCTGGTGGGAGGCCTATGACGTCATCTGGAAAGAGGTCAGGAAAATCTCTGGCTAATGGTACATCAGATATGGACGGAGTGGATATGTCAGGTGCAGAAATAATGCTGGCTAAGAAGGCCTGACAACCCTTATGAATAAGTCTTCGTGCCTGCAGCAAGAGATCATGCGAGGGAAACTCCTCCATCTATCCGGTTTAAAAAAAACTGCTCCATGCCCAACGGTCTTACCAATACTGAACTTTTCTGAAAGTCAGTGAAAAATCTATTCTTCGTCAGCCAGTCCATTCCCAAGATTATCAAATTCTGGCATCGGCAACACGATCAGATCGACGTACACTAGGTGGCCCTGCAGTTCAACATCGATGTCCCTGACCACACTAGCAGCTGATAACTTTTCCCCTGAAGGGACTGTCACTGAATAACTCACGTCGAGTCCAATAGAATTGACGTCTAGATGATTAGCGAACGTTTCCGAAATAAAAGAGTGAGTGGCCCCTGAATCTATCAAGGCTTTCGTGGCTACTCTCTTTAAGAAAATATTTCCTAAGAGACGTTGGTATAACACAAAAACTTATATCCCAAAAATTCTAATCTTAACCTCAAGCATAATAGAAATTTATATCCCAAGTCACCAAAATATTAACTAGCACACTAATAATCCCAAATAAAATTCGAAACATGCATAGCAAAAATAGTGCGATGCTGAATTAAATTGGTTACCAGTAAGCAGGGTCGTGTCTGGGTTCGTCTCCTCTGCCTGAATGGCGAACACTCTACCCTAGGTCGGCTGCCTCCACTCTGGCCAGTCCTTTAGCATATGATCGCTGGCTCCGCACTTGGAGCACTTGCCCGATCCATATAAACACTGTCCCGGATGCTGGCGATTGCACTTTGGGCACACTGGGTACTCAACGGGCTTCTGAGGAGCCTTCTTTTGAGGAATAGGACCTTTGTCCTTCCATAGTCCCTGAAATGACCTCTTCCTCTGCTGCCCCTGGAAAGGCCTCTTAAATTGGGTTCTCTGCTGCTGCTGCTGCTGAGGTGCATGATAGGGCCTCTTGCCCTGCCTATCACCCTCGATATCACTTTGGTCCTGCTCTGCCGCCAACACTCTAGATACGGAAACGGCATAGGTAGTAGGACCAGCAACCCTAACGTCATGGCGCAAGATCGGCCGCAACCCATCCATAAAATGCCTCAGCTTCTCCCGGGCATTATTCACAACCAAGGGGTACAAAGTGACACCCCGTCTAGAACTTCCTGACGAAGTCTGCCACGCTGTTGTCTCCCTGTCGCAGCGTCATGAACTCCCTAGTCAATCTGGAGCGTACATCCTCAGTGAAGTACTTGGAGTAGAAAACTTCTTTGAACCAATTCCACGTAAGTGTTTGCAAGTTTACTAACACTAATGCACTTTCCCACCATAGCATGTCGTCCCCAGTCAGAAGGAACGTGGTACACCTGACTCTATTTGCATCCTGCAGTTCCATGAAGTCAAAAATTACCTCAATGCATTTAATCCACCCCTCGGCTATCATCGGGTCAGTTTTCCAATCCTGATCTAAACCCGGTCATACTTTACCGGGGTGGAGAGGTCATCGGCCATGTTCACCGACTTCCAAACCCGTTCATAATTTGGTCACAAGACATTTGGCATACCTCAAAAATATAAAATATTTTCTTTTGCACGTCGAACATACTTACTTAGCGTTGAGAGATTCGTTGGATCTCGCTTGGGGCCACTGCTGCATATACTAACATGAGTTCAAACGCTATCTTTCATAGCTTAGACGTATAGCTATGCTCACACCCAAAAATGACAAATTTCTTTATGACGTTCTAAATCTCTCTGGACTTGACCTCGTTTAATCATCGTACTAGATCATGACATAAAACCCCAAACCAAATACTATATTTTATATTCATAACCACAAAACAAATCATACTTTTATATTCGTATTATAAATATAAATTTTTTTAAAGTTGTACACGGACCCAACATACGGGTCCAGGTAGGGGTCCGAGTAGGCACTGGAAATTCGCATTTTGAAGGAAATAGTGCACGGACCCCGTGCCAGGGTCCGGCTACAGGTCCCTTGTAGGTGCTAAAAATGCGAACTAACGGGAAATCACTACACCTAATGGTTATTCCTCCTAACTCGATGATACGGCCCATAAACCATTGCCTCAAGACCCATCTTAAGATGCTATGGCATTTAATAAAACTCAAACAAACACCCAAAAACAAATACGCATCACAAACGCAACCCAATCCGTGAACACAACATTTGACACTAATTCAATTATTACGACTTCTAATTCAACCGAGTGCCTAACAACACAAAACGAAAAACCAATAATCATCCCAACATTATTCTCGATGTACTTAAACGCAGTAGCGATCATCCGTCGATCCCCAAAGAAGCCTGGAACAATAAAACTTCAAGAGCACATCAAGAACGCATTTTCAGAAAAACGCAGTCTGAGCAGTCCCACAAAAACGATCATAACTCACTCATTTCTTATCCAAATATTTTGAATTTACTGTCAAATCGAAGGTATCCAAAAATTCTACGTTTTATACGTTGAAAGTTTTTCCAGAAAATTGACCAAAAAGTCGCAGTATTTAAAATTACAGTATATTTTGAGTTTTCAGATCTAAAATCGTTTCAAAACCGATCCAACAAATTTTTGCTCAAACTTTTTGCAACATACATGGATTTTTACACATAATAAACATAAGAACATATAATATAACAAGATCGATGCAGAAACAAAAGATTATACATGTCTTTTGATATTAAAATTACCGAACCGACGATACCGAAGCGGGAACGGAGCGAGGGTTGATCCGGGACGAATGTGGAACGATTTTCTTTGAAGAAAAGTAACAAACTCGCTGGAAAATATTCAGAAGATGGGGGCGGCTGCACTCTTGTTCTAAGAACCATAATTTCTCTAATAAAATCTGAAAATGAAATGTGTATGTGTGTGTTGTATGTTTAAGCGTGAATGTGTGTGTGTGTTAATGGATGTGTGCGTGAGTTTAGGTGTGAATTAGGGAAAATAATGAGCTTAATTAATAATAAAAAATTAATTAAAATACTAACATTCCTCTAACTTTAAATAACAATCTCTTAATTTAAAATGAAATGCACACTTGCTAAAGTTTAAAAGTTTTAAAATCCTAAAATCATTAATTAAATCAATTAGGCTTTAAAATGCTAAAAACTAAATAACTCTTTTAAAATGCCACAATCCTAACTTAAAATAAAATGCCACCTTTTAAAATCGCCCTAATCGTCGCCGGTCTCTTTTCCTCGATCCCGCATCGAATAATCGCCTGAAACATGAAACTCAAGAAAACATTTAAAGTGCATCACATAAACATAAATAATTAACATAATGCAATTTAATAAATCATGCATCGCTAAAAAATCATTTTAAACTTAAATAAATAATTTAACAATTAAATAAATACATGGGTTTTATGTGTACTGATTTTTGGGCTCTACAGCTGTCTTATGAACATCTGCATCTTTCACCTTCAGTTGATGATCCCAGAACATATCTATCTTAGAGAACAATGTAGCTCTCTGCAATTGATCGAATAAGTCCTCGATCCTTGGTAATGGGTATTTGTTCTTGATCGTTACCTTGTTCAATTCTCGGTAATCGATACACAACCTCATGCTCCCATCTTTCTTCTTTACAAGAGCACTGGTGTGCCCCATGGTGAGAAACTAGGGCGGATGAATTATTTATCTAGGAGATCACTCCTGAATTTGTTTCTTGAGCTCTAACATCTCTGCTGGAGCCAAACGATACGGTGCCTTAGAGATTGGCACAGTGCCTGGCACCGGGTCAATGGCGAATTTCACCTCTCTCTCTGGTGGAAGGCATGTGACGTCGTCTGGGAAAACATCGGAAAATTCTCTAACAACCGGTACATCAGATATCGACGGGTTGGATGCATTAGGTGTTGAAATAATACTGGCCAAGAATGCCTGACATCCCTTATGTATAGGTTTCTGTGCCTGCATGCAAGAGATCATGCGAGGGAAAATTCTCCACTTGTCTGGCTCGAATAGAAATTGCTCCATGCCCAACAGTCTTACCAACACTGACCTTTTCTGAAAATCAATCAGAACTATGTTCTTTGTTAGCCAGTTCATACCAAAAATGACATAAAATTCTTGCATGGGCAACTCAATCAGGTCGACATAAACTAGGTGGCCATGTAGTTCAAGATATCTCTGACAACAATAGTAGCTGATAACTTTTCCCCTGATGGGATTGTCACGAAGTAGTTCACATCAAGTCCAACGGGCTTGATGCCTTAATAATTGGCGAACGTCTCTGAGATAAAAGAGTGAGTGGCCCGAAATCTAACAAAGCTTTCGTGGCCACTTTATTTATGAAAATGTTTCCTGAAGGATGTTAGCACCACACATAAACTAATATCCCAAAATACAACTCTTAACCTCATGCATAGTTGAAAATTTCCTTCCAGAGTTTCAAAAATACGAAAACAACATACTAATATCCCAAACAAAATTTGAAGCATGCATGACCAAAAATAATTGAATTAAATAGGTTACCAGTCAGAAGAGTCGTGTCTGGGTTTGCCTCCTCAACATGCATGGCGAACACTCTCCCCTGGGTAGGCTGCCTCCACAGCGGGCATTCCTTCAACCTATGATCACTGGCTCTGCACTTGAAACATTTGCCAGAACCCCATAAACAGTGGATCATGTGCTGACGGTTTCACTTCGGGCACACTGGGTACTCCGGCTTCTGAGGAGCCTTCCTTTGTGGCATAGGACCTTTGCCTTTCGGCGGTCCGGGAAATAGCCCTTTCTCGGTTGTCCCTAGAAATGCCTCTTGAACTGTTGTTGCCGTTGGGGTGCCTGATAGGGCCTCTTGAACTGTCTATCACTCTCGATGTCCCTCTGATCCTGCTCTGCCGCTAAGGCTCTCGACACGACAATCGCATAGAAAGTAGGACCAACCACTCGAACAACACAACACAAGATCGACCGTAAACCATCAAGGAAATGCCTCAGCTTCTCCCAGGCATGATTAGCAATCAAGGGCACGAAGTGACACCTCCTCTCAAATCTCCTTACGAACTCTGCTACGCTGCTGTCTCCCTGTTGCAGCGTCATAAACTCCTTGAGCAGGGGGGAGCGTACTTCCTCAGTGAAGTACTCCGTCTGCTTCCTGCAGCTCCATGAAAGCTAAAATCACATCGATGGACTTAATCTATCCCTCAGCTATCATCAATTCAGTAGTCCCCGAGAACTCTTTTGGTTCCATCCTCCTGAACCTCTCATATACTGCCTCTGGCCTGGGCCTCGTCCCTGTATCAACTCAGTATTGTTCCCCGCAAACTGTGCAAAGAATTGAGTCATTTCTGCAAGCATATGTGCCTGCATATCTGGCGGTATGCGAAGAGGAGGGGCCCTCTCCTCATCGCAAGCCTCTCTGTTCTATTCACCTGCTCCTCGTGCAACCATACATATAGGAGGCATATTGTTCCAAAATTTACCCAACACGTAAACCAACTTGCAAGAATGGAAGTACGTAATATCCATATCATAAGGTGCACGTAAATCGAGTTTAAACGTGTACATGCTGAATTCAAGACCTTGATGCTTACAACATAAAAGAATTTAAAAACCTTAAAACTTACAGACTTGAGGCGTGACTTAGTGAGCTTCTCGCAACTGGCAGTAGGCTTAACCCTTTACAAAAACATCGCTCCGATACCAACTGTAACGTACCGTACTTTTAAACATAAATATACTTAAAATTTGCTGAAAAATAAAAAGTTTCTTAAATAAGTAATTATCTTTCAAAATGCAATGCAAATAAAATATTTGGATTGTAACGAACTTGCAAAAGTATTTGTTTTAAACGACAAGAAATAATTTCCTTAAAAATCAGAGTAAATGAAATAACATGCATAAATCCTTGAAAACTAAACGGTCCTCGGGTTAGTCCACCGCACAGTCCGTGCCGGCTCACTGATCCTCGTCTCTCGTCTCCTCATACTCGTCCTCTCCTGCATCGATCCAGTCTAGTGAGTCTAAAGACTCAACATGTATAGATTGGGAATAGCAAGTAACGCATAATAAAAACACATGCATTTCAAAGTAACACATACGTAACTTAATTTTGAACATACTTACAATACCATAGACGTGCCACCGGTTCATAAACATTTTCATAAACATACTTGTATCATACATACTTAAACATGCGTATCATCATCATTTTGCGTAGAGATATGTTTCAAAGCAAGTGACCCATAACATAGTGCGTCTGATCAGACTAAACCACAGTACTGGGCTGGCAGAGATGTCTATTACCATATACATAAGATCCACGGTCATACTTTACAAGGTGGATTGGTGAGCGGTCATGCTTTACCGCTTTCTAATCCTGATCAAAACCCGGTCATACTTTACCGGGGTGGAGAGGTCCCCGAACACGTTCTCCGGCTTCGAAACTCGTTCATAATTAGTCACAAGACAATTAGCAAACCTCAAAAACATAAAATATTTTCCTTTGCACATCTAACATACTTACATGGCGTTGAGGGATTCGTTGGATCTCGCTTGGGCTACTGCAGAACATACTAACTCAATTTCAAGCACATAATTTCCATAACTTAGACGTAATAGTCGTTTTCACCACCGAAATAAAAAATTGACTTATAACTTTCTAGATCACTCGGGACTTGACATTGTTTATTCATCGTACTAAACCATGACGTCGAACCCCGAAACAAATCCTGAAATGATGTGTGAACATATCCCAAACAACGGAAGGCATGGACCTAAAATAGTGGTTTAAAAGTCCTGAACATGTGCCAAGGCGCTGGGTAATACGGCGTTGGGTGCTAGGCACTAGCGCCACCACCAGGGCAGCACTGCGCAATCCTGGCGCTGCGGTGATCCCCATAGAGCATTGCGGTGCTAACTCTGCGCAAACTCAAGCCCAAAAAACAAATTTTGAAACAACCCTTGAAACAACTCCACTACCATGACATTTGATTTAAATAAATAACATACGCGGAAGCCTTATAATGTAAAAAGGGAAAACATAAAATACCATTTTCATAAAAAAGTTTTTAAACTTCTAACATAACAACTTTCAAAATATCATCATCATATATTCAAAAAAAAACCATCAACATGTAATTTATATGATACAAAATAGCAATTACCCAAAACTATTAATGTTTAACAACACAACTAAAGTGATACAAGTCAAAAGTTTCCCCTTCCATAAGCCTTATGACTTCCTCTCCCTTGGATGATCCGCTTCAATCCTTTTTATCACCTGCATCACATGACATTAATTGGAATGAGATAAAACTCAGTAAGCAGAAAGCTATACATAACATGTACATATATATGGGCTTGGCTTGAAACAGTGCTATAACAATGGCAATGAACAATGAATCAATGGAAATGAACGATGAATAATACCATCTTCAATGAACAATAGATAACAAACCAATATAGATGGTATTTCATGGAATGAATTAAAGGAAAGGAAATTATAGTTCTGTGACATGTGACCTGTGGATAGTATCTCTTTGATATATAAATATATCAAAATTGTGCGAGATACTGATAATCATGTGATTGGTTAATGACATGCAGGAATTAATATCATTCCTTGGCTTTAATTGTAGGAAATTGAGGTATTTTAACAAACACTTGGTAGGAACAATGAATTAATAGCTCCTTTGTCAATCAATTCAAAGGTAATTCTTTGAACAATGAATATATACCAATATACATATCAATTATATGCCAATGGAAAGAGTTAATTAACAATAACATGGCTTGATTCATATAAAAATCATGTGAGCACTTGAAAGGAAGCTTCTACTTACTACCACAAGCACAATGGTTGCTAATGTAACCTTGATTGAATTCCTACATCAATAAACACAATAATAACCAACAATCATCAACATTAATCCAAGAAATCAACAATTCAACTTAACCCTTCATTACCTCAAACCCATCCAACTCCAAGAATATAAAAGTTCTTACCTTGTAGCTTGAAGTCTAACTCTTGAAAAATGAAGTAGAGAAGTGGAGAGAAAATTGGAGAGAAAAAGGGCATGAATCGATTTAAGAAAAAGAGAGAATGGTAGAATGAAGTAGAAGCCTCTAGAATCATGTTATAAGCCTTCAAAACTACCAAAAATGTGTTTTAAAAACTTCGGCGCTGCAGTGCCGCGACACTGCCTGGCGGCGCCGCGGAAGGCGCTGTCTCCTGTACCAAAAATACACCCCAACTCACCTTAAATTCAACCTTTTCCAATACCATTCAATTCCAATAAATAAGCATCCAAAATCATCCTCAATCATCCAACACAACCATCAACAATACTCATTCATTATCATAAACAATACTAACCATAAACATAAATCCAAACAATAACATAAACAATAACCATGTTTAACCATTCCAATAATCATATCCATAACCAATAACCATTTCTCATAAACTCAATCACCAATACTATACCACAATATCACAACCATCGAACCATAAAAATATCCATTACCAATAACAACACCATAACAATAGAATAATAAAAGGTTGGGATATTACAATCTCCCCTCCTTATAAAGATTTTGTCCCCGAAATTTGTTTACCGTCAAATTAATTTGGATAACGATGTTTTATCTCCTCTTCCGGTTCCCACGTAGCCTCTTCAATCACTTGATTCCTCCAAAGAACTTTGAAAAGGCCAATTTCTTTGTTTCTCAACACTTAAACTTTGCGATCAAGAATTTGAACCGGCATTTCCTCATATCTTAGGTTAGGTAAAAGATCCAATGACTCGTACAGAAGAACATGAGATGGATTAGAAAGGTATTTACGTTGCATGGAAACATGGAAGACATTATGAACTCGATCCAAGTCAAGTGGCAATGCAAGACGATAGGCTCGGTCTCCAATCTTGTCAAGAATCTCAAATGGCCCAATATATCGAGAACCTAACTTACCTTTCTTGCCAAATCGCATAACTCCCTTGAGAGGAGCTATCTTAATAAATACATGATCACCAACCTCGAATGCTAAAGGTCGTCGTCAAACATCGGCATAACTCTTCTGTCGAGACTGAGTGGTCCTCATTCTTTCTTGGATCAATGCCACAACATCTGATGTTTGTTGAACCAACTCCGGGCCCAACATCTTCCTTTCACCTACTTCTTCCCAAAACAAAGGAGATCGGCACTTAATTCCATATAAAGCTTCATAAGATGCCATGTCGATAGAAGACTGGTAGCTGTTATTATACGTGAACTCCACCAAAGGCAACTTGGAATCCCAACTTCCCGGGAAATCAATCCTACAAGCCCTTAGCATATCTTCAAGAATTTGGATAACCGTTTCGGATTGACCGTCGCTTTGAGGATGGTAGGCGGTACTAAAAGCCAATTTCGTTCCCATGGCTCGATGTAAAAACTCTTCCAGAACTCAAATGTAAACCTCGGATCACGATCAGAAACTATCGATATTGGTATCTCATGAAGTCTCACAATTTCCTGAATATAAGCCTCAGCATATTGATTCAAAGAATACGTAGTTTTGACAGGAAGAAAATGAGATGACTTGGTAAATCGATCCACAATCACCCAAATCGAATTGAAGCCTTTCTGAGTTCTTGGCAAGCCAACAACAAAATCTATAGTTATGTGCTCCCACTTCCATTGCGGTATAGGCAGGATTGCAACAATCCCACCGATCTCTGGTGTTCAATCTTAACTTGCTGACAGTAGACATTAAAAAACACATAACATGCTATCTTTCTTCATACCTGGCCACCAGTAAATACGCCAAAGATCTTGATACATCTTGGTACTACCGGGATGTAAAGAATATGGCGTTGTATGAGCTTCAAGAAGTACATCTTTTCGAATGTCATCATTCATAGGAACACATATCTTACCTCGAAAGGTCAATAAACCATCACGATTCAACCCAAACTCCGAAACTCCTGTCAGATCACTTTTCCTCTTCAATTCTAATAATTGATTTTCAGATTGTTGTCCCTTCAAAATTCGATCAACCAAATTTGAGTGAAGAATTAATGCAGATAATCGAGCCATTGTACCTGAAGATACCAAATGGATCTCATTCCTTTGCAAATCCAGCAACAATGGTTTAGAAATCATAGATCCCAATAAAGAACTCGACTTGCGACTCAAAGCATCCGCAACCACATTAGCTTTACAAGGATGATAGCTAATGGTGCAATCATAGTCTTTCACAAGTTACAACCATCTCCGCTGCCTCATATTCAATTCCTTCTGCGAAAACAAATAACTCAAACTTTTGTGATCCGTAAATATTCACATTTCTCACCATATAAATAATGCCGCCAAATCTTTAAATCAAAAACCACAGCCGCCAACTCCAAATCATGAGTGTGATAATTCTTCTCGTATTCCTTCAACTGACGAGAAGCATATGCTATCACTTTCCCACGCTGCATCAATACGGCACCTAACCCTTGCTTTGAAGCATCTGTATACACAACAAAATCTTCAGTACCACAAGGAAGTACTAAAACAGGGGCAGAAGTCAACTTATCTTTCAATGTTTGAAATGCTTGTTGGCATTCTATGGTCCATTCAAACTTGGTAGTCTTTCGTGTCAAACTCGTCAATGGCAATGCGATCTTCGAAAAATCCACTATGAATCTTCTGTAATATCCTGACAAATCAAGAAAACTTCTTACCTCTGACACTGTCTTTGGAATGGACCATTTCTTAATGGATTCAATTTTGGATGGATCAACCGAAATTCCTTCTTTTGAAACGATGTGGCCCAAAAATGTCACCTGCTCCAACCAGAACTCACATTTCTTTAACTTGGCATACAATTGCTTATCCCTCAACAGCTGCAACACAATCCTCAATTGCTCACGATGAAGATCTCGTGTCTTTCAATAGGTCAAGATTTCATCAATAAAAACAATGACAAAAGTATCCAAATACGGCTTAAAGATACGATTCATCAAATCCATGAAAACTAAAGGTGCATTGGTTAGTCCAAACGACATCACCAAAAATTCATAATGGACATACCTCGTTCTAAATGCAGTCTTTGGTATGTCCTCCGTTTTTACCTTCAATTGATGATATCCGGATCGAAGATCGATTTTCGAAAACACGGTGGCTCCTTGCAATTGATCAAAAAGATCATCAATATGTGGCAAAGGATATTTGTTCTTTACAGTTACCTTGTTGAGTTGCCGATAATCAATGCATAACCTCAACGACCCATCTTTATTTTTCACGAATAAAATCGGAGCTCCCCATGGCGATGAACTCGGACGGATAAAACCTTTATCTAATAGCTCCTGTAATTGATTCTTCAATTCTTTCATCTCAGTCGGAGCCATTCTGTAAGGAGCTTTATAGATTGGAGTTGTACCTAGGATCAAATCAATAACAAACTCCACCTCTCGGTCAGGTGGTAATCCAGACACATCATCTGCAAATACGACAGGGTAATCTTGAACCACATCAATATTCTATAATTGAATATTACTTTCCTTGCGCACATCCAACACTAAAGCAATAAAACCAATACAACCTTTCTGCAACAATTTAGTAGCTTGTAGACAAGAAATAATAGGAATACTCAACGAAGAGCCTAGACCAACAAATACGTCATTCTCATGGTCATCAGCTAAAAACTTCACTGTCTTGCCAACACAATCAATCACCGCATGATAAGCAGATAACCAATCCATACCCAATATAACATAAAATGCTACAATCGGAATAACAATAAGATCAGCAAACAATAATCTCGTACTCATTTGAACAGGACAAGCCTTAAGGATACTAGTAGGACAAATTTCATCTCCAGAGGGCAACACAATATTGAAGTGCAATGGCATAACAGTAGGTTCAACAGATAAAGAATGCATGAACACTTCAGACATAAAAGAGTGTGTCGCATCAGTATCAATTAATGTAAGTGCTTCCTTGCCAGATATTAGAATATGACATGATATCACTGAAGAATCAGGATTGACACCTTCTTTTGTCATTGTAAAAATTCTGCCTTGAACCTTTCCTTTGTCTGAAGAGAGAAGCACTTCTCTGCTATATGCCCCATTTCCTTGCATCGATAACAGCGACCACTACCAACCAAACACTCACCTTTGTGTGGCTTGCCACACTTAGGGCACAATGATCGCTCTGTATCTGAAGAAGGCAAAGAAGACTTATTGCATTGCTCCATCTTGCCTTTTCCTTTGTGGCCACTTCGCACATTAGTACTTGTCTCTTGCCCTCTAGCTAGAAAAGCTTGCCTCCTTAACTGTCGTTTCTTTTCAATCTCTTGTCCATCATGCTCGGCAAGTAAGGCTCTCTCAACAATGTCTTGATAGGTGATCACCTTTGACATATGAACATCTCTTCGAATCTCTGACTTCAAACCACGAAGAAAGTGTTCTCCCTTATCTTTGTCGTTTTCAGCTATAAAAGGAACAAAAACACATCCTTCTTCGAATTTCAAAATATATTTAGCAACAGACATAGCATCCTGCTTCAATTCAAGAAATTCCTTCACCTTCTTGGCCTTGAACTCTCTTGAAAAATATTTGGTGAAGAATAATTCCTTGAACTCGTCCCACTTTAATTCTCGAACATTAACTGTGACCTTGGTGGCCTCCCACCAGATACGAGCCGCATTGACCAACATAAACACAGCACAACTTAACTTATCGTGATCGGTGAACTTCAAGTAATCGAATATAGCCTCTAATGATTTAACCCATTCCAAAACCACTAGTGGATCAGGGCCACCAATAAAATCAGGAGGGTTCATACGTCTGAAACGATCATATGCACCATCATCAGAACTTTCAGTTGTGCCTTGGCCTCTTCCACGACCACGACCCTGGGTCGAGGTGTGCATGCTCAACAGCTGTTGAATTTGCTCGTTATGAACCTTTTCTTGTTCTTGCCATAACTTATTGAATTCGTTAACAACCCTGGCAGTCTTATCAGTAGGAGGGGTCCTATCATCCCCTTCAATATTCTTTCTCTTGGGAAGCATATCCTACACAAATGCTCACTTTAACATAGATAGGAAGAAATGATACATCAATGGCAATGAAATCAATTCTCAATGTTAAAATCAATAGATGCAGGATCGAAAATATACCGGATTGTCCTAGGTAGAAGAAGTCATATATGGTCCGAAGAACTTTGGTTCTGATACCAATTGAAACAACCCTTGAAACAACTCCACTACCATGACATTTGATTTAAATAAATAACATACGCAGAAGCCTTATAATGGAAAAAGGGAAAACATAAAATATCATTTTCATAAAAATGTTTTTAAACTTCTAACATAACAACTTTCAAAATATCATCATCATATATTAAAAAAAACCATCAACATGTAATTTATATGATACAAAATACGAAGTACCCAAAACTATTAATGTTTAACAACACAACTAAAGTGATACAAGTCAAAGTTTCCCCTTCCATAAGCCATATGACTTCTTCTCCCTTGGACGATTCGCTTCAATCCTTTTTATCACCTGCATCACATGACATTAAATGGAATGAGATAAAACTCAGTAAGCAGAAAGCTGTACATAACAAGTACATATATATGGGCTTGGCTTGAAACAGGGCGATAGCAATGGCAATGAACAATGAATCAATGGCAATGAACGATGAATAATACCATCTTCAATTAACAATAGATAACAAAGCAATATAGATGGTTTTTCATGGCATAAATTAAAGGAAAGAAAATGATAGTTCTGTGACCTGTGACCTGTGGATAGTATCTCTTTGATATATAAATATATCAAAACTGTGAGAGATACTCATAATCATGTGATTGGCCAATGACATGCATGAATTACTATCATTTCTTGGCTTTAATTGTAGGAAATTTCATTGAGGCATTTAACAAACACTTGGTAGGAACAATGAATTAATAGCTCCTTTGTCGATGAATTCAATGGTAATTCTTGAACAATGAATATATAACAATATACATATCAATTATATGCCAATGGAACTAATTAACAATAACATAGCTTGATACATATAAAAATCATGTGAGCACTAGAAAGGAAGCTTCTACTTAATACCACAAGCACAATGGTTGCTAATGTAACCTTGATTGAATTTCTACATCAATAAACACAATAATAACCAACAATCATCAAGATTAATCCAAGAAATCAACAATTCAAATTAACCTTTCATTACTTCAAACCCTTCCAACTCCAAGAATATAAAAGTTCTTACCTTGTAGCTTGAAGTCTAAGGTAGGAGACACTAAAAATTCCACTAGAACCCTTGAAAAATGAAGTAGAGAAGTGGAGATAAAAAGGGCATGAATCGATTTAACAAAAAGGGAGAATGGTATATGAAGTAGAAGCCTCTAGAATCATGTTATAAGCCTTCAAAACTACCAAAAACGTGTTTTAAAAACACAATTATCGCCCGACTAGCGCCGCGGGCGCCTGCGCTTCGGCGCTGCAGCGCTGCGGCGCTGTCTCCTATACCAAAAAAACACCCCAACTCACCTTAAATCCAACCTTTTCCAATACCATTCAATTCCAATGAAATAAGCATCCAAAATCATCTTCAATCATCCAACACAATCATCAACAAAACTCATTCATTATCATAAACAGTACTAACCATAAACATAACTCCAAACAACAACCATAAACAATAATCATATTTAACCATTCCAATAATCATATCCATAACCAATAACCATTTCTCATAAACTCAATCACCAATACTATACCACAATATCACAACCATCAAACCATAAAAATATCAATTACCAAACAGCATAAAAATAGCGTAATAAAAGGTTGGGATATTACAAATTTGATGCAAACTCTACGCCACGCCCAACCGACTCGAACTGATGCAACGAGACTTATCCTAGGGCACTACAGCAATGTTTAAAACTCTCACCAACGCCCCAAAACAATGACGCACGACATGCAATGCAACACAACCCATAAACACGAATTTTCGACACAAAATGTTTCATACGACTTTTAATACAACCAGGTTCTTAACACACGAAATGAAGCACCAAAAATATATCTGAACACCATACACAATATACCTAAACGCAGCAGTGATCATGCGGCGGTTCCCAACAAGCCTGCAACAAACAATTCTCAAGAACACGTAAAGGACACATTTTTATATCATCGCAGTTTGAGCAGTCCCACGAAAATGATCATAACTCAATCGTTTCTTGTCCGAAACTACGAATTTATTGTCAAATTGAAATGTATCAAAAAGTACTATGTTTTAGACGTTAAAAGTTTTTCCAGAAAATCGAAAGAAAATTCACAGGATTCAAAATGACAGCAAACTTGGTTTTTGAGATCTAAAAATCGTTTCAAAAGCGATCCAAACATCTTTTGCTCAAATTTTGCATAAGAAACATGAAATTTTACACACAATAAACATCAAAACCTATTCTATGACAAGATCGATGCAAAAACGAAAGAATATACATACCTTTAATCTTTAAAACTCACGATACGGCGATACCGAAGCGAAGAGATACGAGGGCCGATCCGGGACGATTGTGGCACGATTTCTTGAATAAAATTGACGTGACTTCGCTGAAATAATTCGAAAGGAAGGGTGGCTGCTGGAGACCACTATGAACACTAGATTTTCCTCTAAAAAATGAAATAAAATGTGTATGTGTGTGTTGTGTGTGCTGAACTTGTGTGCGTAAATTTGTGTGTGCAATAAAATACCACATTTTTGTAAATTGCCTAAATCGTCACGATCTCTTTTCCCGATCTCGCATCGAATAATCGCCTGAAACATAAACTCAAGAAAACATTTTAACGTGCATCAATTAAACATATAATAATTTAAATTAATGCCATCATAAGTCAAGCACTGCTAAAATTATTTTAAAATTAAATAAACAATTTAACAATTTAAAATAAATGCAAGGATTTTATGTGTACTGATTTTTGGGCTCTACAGCCAACCTCGCCACCTGATGACGCTCAATGGAGTCCGTAAACGGATCAAAGTGCATACTAGTACGTATAGCGCCTGCATTGTCCTGGATCGAAGGACTAATGGTGTACAACCATAACCGCGAACTATTTCACTCGATAAGTGATAACCGCTTGGACAGTCCGAGGAAGGGTTGTTCAGTGCATCATCATATGATCACTCATCTGTATAAATGAACATCTCTATGTCCTTGACAATGAAACATGATGTTTACATCACAAATGCTAGTCTCAAGCTCAAGAGACATTTATACTTATTTTAGGCGGCTCATTCGACTAAGAACCTATTTATAATATACAGTTCACTTCTTAATGAGTTTCATAATCTTACATTACGAGGCAAACCTCATGGTACCTAATTTATATTTAAGGACTTTATCTATGCACCATGCATGTGTATACAGATAAAACGTAATGTCATAATTGAATCAAATTGTAAAATATTATTTAAATAAAGATCATTTTATATTAGAGCTAATAAAAGCCCAAGCCACAAGTTGGCTTGCTGGGCACCTACTCTAACAATCTTTCATTTTCCCTATAGCCAACTACCCATAGATCTTAGACTCATTGCTTCACGATGATTCTCAAACAATGGTCCTGGTAGGGGCTTTGTTAGTGGATCGGCAATGTTGTCTGAAGAGGCGGCTCTCTCTATCGATATGTCTTCTTTTCCCACAATCTCTCGGATTATGTGAAACTTCCTCAGTATATATTTGGATTGCGGAAGAGACCTCGATTTCTTTGCTTGTGCAGCGGCACCAGTGTTGTCATAGGAGACCGTGACTGGATCAACTGTTTGAGGAATGACACCCAACTCTTGAACGAAACTCCTCATCCAAGTACCCTCCTTTGCTGTAGCCGATGCAACTATGTATTCAACCTCAGTGGTCAAACCGCTGTGGTATCTTGCTTGGAACTCTTCCAAGAGACAACACACCATTGAGCTTGAATACAAATCCAGAGGTTGATTTTGAATCTTCCATATCTGATTTGAAGCTATAATCAGTATAGCCTTCCAATTTTAATCCTCCACATCCATAAACCAAGAAAAAATCTTTAGTCTTTCTCAAGTACTCAAGAATGTCCTTCACAGATTTCCACTGCAATGGATCAGGATTCGAATTATATCTTCTTGCAACACTCAGTGCATATACAATATCACTTCGAGTATATATCATACCATACATAATAATGCCTATAACAGACGCATATGAAATGTGGCTCATGGTTTTATCTCTTCGTCGGGCTAAGGGAACATAGAATTAGTAGACTCATACCATGAGACATTGGGAGATATCCTTTCTTGGACTCTTCCATAGAGAATCTCCTTAGTATGGTATCGATATATGTGGATTGGATGAGCATGGAGAATTTACTAGCAACCATACTTTAGTTGATTGCAACATCCCTACATCATTCCCAATGAGTAAATCTCATCAATGTAAATTACCAGGAATGTCACTGCACTCCCATTAACTTTATTGTACACACAAGGTTCCTTAGGATTCTTGGAAAAATCAACTCTTTGATAGTGTTGTCAAATCTGAGGTTCAGCTCCTTGATGTCTGTTCGAGTCCATAAATGGATCTGTGAAGTTTGCATACTTTATGCTAACTTCCTATCGCGACTCGAGAAAAGGTTTTCTCATAGTCAACATGTAAGGTCCAAGAAAATTCGAGCTACGTAACCTGACTGCATGCAATCTGGTTTTATTAAAATATGTGTTTAATTATTTTAAAGCATTAAATGCATGATTATTGCATGGATATGCGGTCTATTTCATGGTTTATTAAAGTTTCACGTATTAGGACTTTTAATAGTATTTCGCGCTCGAACGAGGAACGGAGACGGAGATAATTAAGGAAAAATATTTTTATTAAGTATTAATTTTTAATTATTTAATATATGGTGCAATTAGAGGTGATTTTCGAAAATGGTCCATGGTTGGTATTTTTACTTGCCGAGTCATATTTTAAACCGATACGCAAAATTTAGCAAGTCGGAGGACTTTTTGAGGGTTCGGGTATTATTTTAAAAAATGTACTTAAATGAAATATTTTCAGGAGTGTTTTTGTGCTTAATGAGATTATTTTATTGCCTAATAGGACTAAAATCTTTTTAATCTCTTTATTTTTAATTAAAGACTCATTAGCACTTAATATTATGACTTAACCCTACACTTAGACCATAAACATATTTCCTAAACAACTCGATCACCTCCTCCATCATTCTCTAGCAGCATTTTCGAAAATACACCAGCAGCCACCTTTGAATTCTCTCAAGTTTTTGCAAATAAATCATTCCTCATCTTTCCGGTGCAAGTTCTACGCGAATATTTCTAAGGTTTTAGCATATATACGCAAAGGCACGCCATCGTTTTTCTCATCATTCACATCGTTATATGCTGACTTGTGTGTTTATGCATGAGAAATTATTAGATCTCTTATGTTGCATCATTTTTGCAAGGTTTTTCATGAAATACGCATACAATTTTACATATAAGTCACGTTTTTCCATGGCTTCGTGCAAGGGCTGCTAGACCTTTGTCCCAAGAGGCTAAACACGTCAATATCTAGAAGGATAAAGGGGCGAGTGCACGTCGGATCATGGTTAGGCAAGGAGCGATCGGATTTTGCCTTGTTGAGGGAAGCTAGGGTGAGATCGGACAGAGGGGGAGAAGTGGCCATGCAAGGGTCGAGCAGAGCTATGGTGCAGATCCTGGAGGGTCCGAGCCGTGGTCCATATGGGCTGGAGAGTGGCTGTCTTGGTCAAGGTTAGGTTCGAAAGTCATGATCGAGCAAAACTTGCATTGTGGAATTCTCAATAAAAATATAGTTTTGAATGCTCGAAAATTAATCGCAAATGCACGATGTCAAGTAATAGTATAATGTACGAGAGTACGAGTATCGTTCCACTGAAGACTGTATTTTACAATTATTATTTTCAGTTATCAAATTTTTAGCAATGAAATTTGATTGATTGTTTACTACTACTATGCTCAAATAAATATGCAAATAAAAATATTCAGGAATTAAATAATGAGATATACTATCTAGAATGATTGATTAAAATTCAATGAAAAATGGATTTGTTGGAAATTTCAGTTCACCTACCCCTTGTTAATTTATTAATTGGTTCGATATTGATTGTATGCTTCCAACAGGATTTCCTATTCAATTAAACACGCTCTCTCGAGCTATGCCAAACTAATTCTACTCAATGAACTAATTAAATATCTTTAATTATTTATCAAGAGTGAATCGCATATCGGTCTATGAAATCCCCTAGTTTTCGCCCTACTGGACTATGACTATCGGCGCGTATCCAATTTCATATGTCTATGTAAATTGTAGATCCACGAACTATGCTACTCGTTCCTATCACAAGCTATTCTCTCGAACTCACTCGCAATATAAGATTATTATTAAAGTTAGCTATTCTTTAATAATGATAATGAAAACAGTGACACAATCAAGAATAAACCAACAATTGAAATATGAATTAACTAAATCAAAGTTCGGAGTAGGATCCCCTTAAATCCCAACAAATATGTAATTTTAGCTACTCGAATTCTTAATAAACATAAACACAACAATGTTTAAAAGATAAAAACTAAATTAGAAATACTATATTTGACGAAAAACGCAAAGACGATGCCAAGAAATCTTCGAATATTTATCCAAGCACGAAATCCTCTCCAAGGCTTATGGTGGCTGCTGAACAATGTCTAAATTTCGTGCCTAGGTTTTCACCTTTAGCCATCCACCTTCCAAATTGAATAAAATCCAAATAGGAAACTTTCCTATTTTAATTCGCGCTAGGGCGGTCAAGTTTCCCCGCGATCTACAGTACTACTGGTGTCTTCCGCAGCCTCTCGCGCTGGGGCGGTCAAGTTTGACCGCCATAGCGCAAGGTCTCTTGTTCTTTTTCCTTCAGCCTCTCGCGCTGGGGCGGTAAAGTTTGACCGCCCTAGCGCGAGGTCTTCTGCTTGGCACTCATTTCTTTTGCGGCATTCACACTTGACCGCCCTAGCGCGACATCTTCTGTCCCCATCCTTCTCTTCCAATTGATTTTTCACCACTTTTCTGCACAATAACCTACTTAAGTGAGCGGTGATCAAATGCAATAAAATAAGAAGAAATAGACAAAATGTAGACTCCAAATACCCTAGAACGATGCAAACTACGACTCACACAATGTATTAAAACATGTAAATATTACCTCTATCAACCCCCTCATACTAACCTTTTGCTTGCCCTCAAGCAAAATAGGTTACAGACCACAACAAAAATGTGAACCAAACCACAAAGTGAAAGTACTAAAAACAACTAAACTGATGGCGAAACAGCAAACTGACATCTTATGCCTCAACGGGTTTTTGAACTACAGCCAATTAGTCAACTCAAAGAATCTATTAACACCCCCTTTTTAAAGCATCTTATAGCATTTTGATCTGACCAGAAAATGTGGTCGTGTGTGTGTGATGTGGGTTTCACCAGCACGTGCTTCAGATAGTTTCATTTGTGAATCATGCAAGTCACCAAATTAATAATTCAACGCAAGTTTCTCTATCATGAGTTCTGTTTCTATTCGTTACCAACCAGTAAACACACAGCGGCAGAGTTTCATAGTTGTCCAACAAGAATTAGGGAGTCAATATCCATAAACGTTTCAAACGGTTCAAAAAGATGGGGAGTACACTGATCATTTTCATTATGCACTTGTCGGCATTTTTAGCTGACATTCCTCAATGCCTTACATCTCCATCTTTTTATCCTCGGGATAGGATTTCATCACTTTTTGGCTCTCCCACACCTTACATCCCCTTTTTTTTTAATTTTTTTTTAGTGCATAATTTTTTCATATATACTCCATGGGCTTTGAATATAAGGTATGTTCATTTATTTGACCTAGGGGGGACTTTTGAGGTTCGATGCACGATTGGGACGAAGATTATTCCAGGGGGATTAAATTTGTCTACTCGAGTGTATGCCACTGGTTAGTCACGACTGTCAACAGAAATTCATTCAAGTTCTACTCGCATCTCATGTTTTTCTAGTTTCCCCACAGATTTTTAAACTCAACTGTCATTAACATTACTACCAAAACCCATTATGTGTGCATATACAAATTCACCATTCGCCGGGGGATTCATAATAAGTGACAAGACTAAGCAACATGCAGTTCATCTAACCTAAAATCATCGTTGGCTACCAACTCACTTGTTTCACCATCAACTGAAACACATGCAAGACACAAACTGAATGACCCCCTCATACTAAGAGTGTTCCATGTCCCCATTGCACAAAAAGAAAAAAAAACTGAAACACATAAACGAACAAATGAATGCAGAACATAGGCACAAATGCAAAATAAATGACGGAAGGAAACAACAATAAGAACCAAAAATATAATGTAGTAGCAAAGAAAAAAAATGAAATAAAAGAAGGGGAAACAGTGAATTCCCCTGATCACAGCCCATCTTCCACGTCCTCGGGTGGTACCACGCCAAGCTCCTGATCGTCGGCCTGTGGATAAACATACTGGAATGGGAATAGAGGCGGGAACGTCGGTGGTGGTGGGTAAGTGGCGGTGTCAAGGCCCATGTGCGATGTCATCCCGCGTATTAGAGACTCCATCGATGCCATGTGTGCGCTGTTGACAGTGTTATACTGATCTTGATGGACCGCAAATGCACATAACTCGTCAACCTTATCAATAATGGACCGTCGACGGGGCTGTGGGTGTAGTGGTGGGTGGTTGGCGGCTTCCTCCTCCTCAGGTACCTCTGGGAAGTCGATAGATGCTTGCCTCTCTTCGTCTTCACCCACGAGTCGTCAATGGGCTTCATTGGTTGTAGCCATTCGTCCTCCACATTAACAACTCCCCCGGCTTGCACACACAGCTCGGTAATAATAGTAGGAAAGAATAGGGCGATGCTCGAGCTGTGTATTGACTGATGTATGAGAAAAGATCACTCAGCCCACATTAATGGGAATGCCCTCCATTAGTGCGTACACCAGGATGGCGCGGTCTTTCTGAACGTTACTGGTATGTGACATTAGCATCAATCGTTTTGATAGGAATGCATACCACATCGCGGGCTTGAAAAACAAATATTTTTCCAGAAAACAACTCGGAGTTTTCCACCTAGCCCCCGGGTAACATATAGATTGCAAAATGACTTCGAAATTCGGATTGGCGATTAACGCCTCTAAATCAGACTCATCAACTACAGGGGTAGCCAATAATGCATTTAGAGTGGTTGAGTCGAAAGAGACTAGCCTACCCCGTACCATAGCCGCTCCATCAGTCCTCTCGGCGGCGTTGGCGTAGAATTCACGCAAAAGAGGAACCACCGCGGCCTTAGGTGGAGCACGAAAAGATTCCCATCCCCGGTTCGCAATAGTACACGTCAAACCTAAGGATCTAGAGGATAAATCAAACCCCCGCTCTGGAATAGGGCTCCTATTAACTTTGGCATGTTCATATCTATGTCGGGCTTCCTCAGTGACAAATTTATCTCAAGTACCAGACGATGAGAAGGAAGAGGCGTGTGTTACCTTTGATTTCTTCGGGGCCATGTATGAATGTGGGTGTGGAGAGATGCCAAGGTCAATCCGCGTAGCTGTCCAGAATTTGAATGAAGAACGGAGTCACCGGCGGTTTGAGTGCTCTAGGAGTGTAAGAATTCGAGTGCCTGCAAATCAAGAAGGAGAAATTGAAGGTGATGGGTGGATTTATCAGAAATTTCGTTGTGGGGGAGAGAGTTGGGGCGCGCAGAGTGAAAAGGGGAAGGGAAGGGGATGGTTTTATAACGCGACGCGCTGGGGCGGTAAAGTTTGGCCGCCCTAGCGCGCTGCGTTCTGGGGAAAATCAGAGGGGTCGTGCTGCGGCGGTCAAGTTTTACCGCCCTAGCGCGATACCCACTGTCCCCAGCGTGCCAAGGAGTCGCGCTGAGGCGGTCTAGTGATACCGCCCTACCGCAACCGCCTCGGGTTTTTGCAAATATTTTTTTTAAATAATAAAATAACAAAATCGAATTAAGTGCAAGATAAAGGGAAGAGAGGTAGTTCTCCATTTATAGTCGAGAGCTTGAATGTCGGTCAATTTTAGTTTGGATTGTCTTGGAACTGGGTGATTCCAAGTTGTGGCTCAATTGTGCCACCCATGTAGTGTTTCAGTCGCTGGGCATTGACCGTAAACGTCCCATCCTTTCCATCCTGCAGTTCTACAGCTCCCGATGGGTATACTTTGGAAATCACGAATGGACCAGACCATCGCGACTTCAATTTTCCGGGAAACAGTCGCAACCGGCAGTTGTAGAGCAGGACATTTTAACCTTCTTTGAATTCTCTTTCGATGATCCGCCTATCATGAGCCTTCTTTGTCTTTTCTTTGTATGACAGTACGAGATCATACGCCAGATTCCGGAATTCCTCCAACTGATCCAGTTGAAGCAGACGTCGTTCATCTACATCAGTAAAGTTACAGTTTAATGCTTTTGTTGCCCAATATGCCCAATGTTCTATCTCTACAGGTAAATGACATGCTTTACCAAACAGTAGCCTATATGGTTTACTGCCTATAGGTGTTTTAAAAGCAGTCCTATATGCCCAAAGAGCATCGTCTAACATCACAGACCAATCTTTTCGACTGACACCTACCACTTTTTCCAAAATCCGCTTGATATCTTGGTTAGACACTTCCACTTGACCACTCGTCTGGGGATGATA
The DNA here is from genome assembly GCF_025594145.1 of Primulina tabacum. Taxonomy (NCBI): domain Eukaryota; kingdom Viridiplantae; phylum Streptophyta; class Magnoliopsida; order Lamiales; family Gesneriaceae; genus Primulina; species Primulina tabacum. Next base: position 27,236,966 of record NC_134552.1, read on the forward strand.
GGGGGTAGAAATCTTATGTGTGACACCGTATTTGCTCAAAAGTTTTTCAAATAATTTGTTACAAAAATGGGTGCCACCATCACTAATGATTGCTCGTGGTGTTCCAAATCTATTATAAATATTTTTCTTCAAAAATTTCAGGACCACTTGAGCATCATTAGTGGAATATGCTTCTGCCTCTACCCACTTAGACACATAATCAACCGCAACCAAAATATATTTTTCCGTGAACGAACTGGGAAACGGTCCCATGAAGTCTATCCCCCACACAACAAAAACCTCACACTCAATGATATTGTTTAATGACATTTCATGACGGTTAGAGATGTTACCTGTCCGCTGGCATTTATCACATGTTAGCACATAAGAACGAGCATCTTTAAACAGGGTTGGCCAATAAAAGCCACATTCAAATACCTTAGATGACATCCTTGTTGGTTCAAAATAACCACCTACCTCACGGTCATGGTAATGGTTGAGGATCTGACCAAACTCCTCCTCTACAACACACCTTCTTATCGTAGAATCTGCACAAATCTTAAAAAAATGGTTCCTCCCAAAAATAATATTTCACGTCAGAGAAGAATTTCTTTCGTTGGTGAAACGATAAATTTGGTGGTGGTGTGCCTGTGACAAGAAAGTTAGCGAATTTTGCATACCAATGGTAGTGTTTCACCACTAGCAACAGTTCATCCGGAAACCAATCATCTATATCATCGTTTTCAAAATTTTCACTAACATGCTCAAGCCTAGAAAGATGATCAGCTACCACATTCTCTACACCTTTTTTACCTTTTATTTCGAGGTCAAACTCTTGGATAAGAAATATCCACCTAAGTAATCGTGGTTTGGCCTCTTTCTTAGCAAGCAGATATTTAAGGGCAGAGTGGTCCGTAAACACAATTACTTTCGACAAAACAAGGTATGAATGGAACTTTTCAAGTGCAAATACTACTGCAAGTAATTCTTTTTCAGTGGTGGCATAATTTAATTGTGCTTCATCTAGAGTCTTACTTGCATAGTATACAGTATGAAATACCTTGTTTCGCCTTTGGCCAAGGACAGCACCAGCCGCAGTATCGCTGGCATTTCACATGACCTCGAAGGGTAGATCTCAATCTGGTGCCACCAAGAGAGGAGCCGTCACCAAGCGCTCCTTCAATTCCTCGTATGTCTGTAAACAGTCAGAATTGAAATCAAAAGGCACATCTTTCATAAGTAAGGAAGATAGAGGTTTGGCAATTTTTGAAAAATCTTTGATAAAACGCCGATAAAAACTGGCGTGGCCTAGAAAACTTCTAACTCCTTTATGGATGTCGGAGGTGGTAAGTTCTTGATAACTTCCACTTTTGCCTTATCCACCTTTATTCCATGTTGTGAAATCTTGTGCCCCAACACTATGCCTTCTTGTACCATAAAATGGCACTTTTCCCAATTCAGTACCAAGTTTTTCTCCTCGCATCTTATCAACACCACCTTCAAATTCTGCAAACAGTCATCAAAATAAGAGCCAAATATAGAGAAGTCATCCATAAATATCTCAAGGAAATTTTCTATCATGTCATGAAATATAGCCGTCATGCATCGCTGAAAAGTGGTAGGGACATTACACAAACCAAAGCTCATCCGTCTAAAAGCAAAAGTGTCATAAAGACAAGTGAAAGTGGTTTTCTCTTGGTCCTCGGGTGCAATCATGATTTGGTTATATCCTGAATACCCATCCAAAAAACAATATAACTCATGACTCGCTAACCTCTCAAGCATTTGATCAATGAAGGGCAGTGGAAAGTGATCTTTACGGGTAGCATCATTTAATTTCCTATAATCAATGCACACACGCCATCCCGTAACTGTCCTAGTGGGTATTAATTCATTTTGTTCATTTGTGATAACAGTAATCCCAACCTTTTTCGGCACACATTGAATAGGACTTACCCATGCACTATCAGATATAGGATAGATAATATCTGCATCAATGAGTTTGATAGTTTCTGCTTTTACTACCTCTTGCATCTTTGGATTCAATCTTCTCTGAGGTTGCACAAGATGTGAGTATTTGTCTTCCATCAATATCTTGTGCATGCAGATTGAGGGATTGATCCCTTTGATATCCGCCACCTTCCATGCAAATGCACTTTTGTGTGCTTTCAAGTCTTCCAGCAGTTTGTCCTCCATCACATCTGCCAAAGAAGAAGAAATAATCACAAGAAATTTATTATTCTCACCTAGATAGACGTATTTCAGATGTGAAGGTAATGGCTTGAGCTCCAGAGTTGGTGGCTCCTCTAGACTTGACTTCTGAGGGGTCAAGTCTCTTCGATCGCCCCAAGTCCTCTAATCTCATCCTTATTGGCCTCTTCCATGGCTGGTTGGCATTGAGGTATGCCACTATTTCGGCTTTCTCTGCATCCAATTCATCTTCTCTCAATTCAATAGTGAGAGTGGCTTCCAAAGGGTCCCTAAGAGCATCCTGCACATAGATAGACACAAGAGCATCAAAAGCATCAATTTTATAACTATAAGTGCATTAAAAACATCAAAAGTAATCTCCTCTTGTCTCACTCTCAATCTCAATTTCTCTTCTTGCACATCAATTAGGGCCTTGCCAGTTGCAAGAACGGTCTTCCCAAAATCAAAGACATCTCCATATCCTCCTCCATGTCGAGCACCACGAAATCTGCAGGAAGAATAAATTTGTCCACTTTCACTAGCACATCCTCAATAACTCCCTGTGGATACTTGACAGATGTGTCTGCTAGCTGTAAAGACATCCTCGTCGGTTTAGGTTCTTCCAATCCAATTTTCCTAAACACAGACAAAGGCATAAGATTAATACTCGCACCAAGATCACACAAAGCTTTATGAAAAACAACATCACCAATCATGCAAGGAATAGAAAAACTCCCTCGCACCAAGATCACACAAAGCTTTATGAAAAACAACATCACCAATCATGCAAGGAATAGAAAAACACCATCGTTCTTTAAGTTTCGGTGGGATTTTGTTTTGCACCAAAGCGGAGCAATTTTCAGTTAGATTTACCGTCATGTGATCCTCCAATTTTCTCTTGTTTGCTAAGATATCATTCAAGAATTTAGCATAACTAGGCATTTGCATCAGCATCGGCAAAAGGAATATTGATATGCAATTTTTTAAATACCTCAAGAAACTTACCGAATTGCACATCAAGTTTTGTTTTTTTCAAAGCTGCGGGGAAAGGAGGAGGGATAACAATTTTAGATTGTGCGGTGGGTGCAAATGTAGAGTTAGAAGACTTATCTTTTGATGACTCAATCTATTCGTCCCTTACTTGAGATTTTTCTGTCCCTCTAGCCTCTAAGATCTTTCCACTCTTCAACTCGATGGCCTTCACTTGCTCTTTTGGATTGGTCTCTGTGTTACTTGGCAAGGTGCCCGGCTCTCTACTTGCTATCATCTTTGCTAACTATCCAATTTGATTTTCTATCCAATTTATCGATGCATCTTGGTTTTGGAGTCTAGTTTCGGTAGATGAGATGAACTTAGACATCATCTGCTCCAAATTGGACTTTTCTTTCTAGGAGGTCAGATCTGTACATTGGTTGTTTCACATATTGTTGTCCTCCCTGTGGTCGATTCTGACTATTTTGGCCACCCCATGAGAAGTTGGGATGTTGCCTCCATCCAGGATTGTATGTGTTCGAATAAGGTTCATTCCTTGGACGGTTTTGTACTCCCACTTGATTCACCGGTGCCCCTTCTTGCACATAAAAGGGATATCCATCTTGACAGTCCTTAACATAGTGTTCTCCTCCGCATTTTTCACAAAATATCTCTTGAAGACGCATAGCCGTGCCACCCATATTCAACGTCCAACTTCCTGTTCAAAACATCAAGCTGTGCAGTGATAGCAGAAATGTCAGTTACCTGGTGGACTCCTGCACTTCTCCGCTGGTTGTTCCTTTCAGGTTGATGATGATAGCTGCTAGCAGCCATCTCCTCCAACAACTCATATCCTTCCTCAGCAGTTTTTCTCAACAGGTTCCCACAAGCAGCAGCATCTATCGTAGTACGATTAAGAGTAAGCAAGCCATAATAAAAGGTTTGAACGACTAACCCAAGTGGCAGTTCGTGATGAGGACATCTTCGTAATAGATCTTTGAAGCGCTCCCATGCCTCATATAAAGACTCCTTCTTGAATTGAGCAAATGTGGTGATGTCTGCCCGCAACTTCATGGTCTTGGATGGAGGAAAGTATTTAACGAGAAACGCCTTCGCTAGGTCCTCACATGTGGTGATCGAACCTAGAGACAAACAATTTAACCATGCTTTAGCTTACTCACATAAGGAGAAAGAAAATAAACGCAACCTAACAGCATCATCAGAAACTCCATTAAATTTAAAAGTATCACAAATTTCAAGAAAATCTGCGATGTGCGTGTTTGGGTCATCTACTGCAGATCCTCCAAACTAGACTGTATTCTGAATCATCTGAATTATAGCTGGCTTGATTTCAAAGTGGTTTGCCCGCACAATAGGCCTCATAATGCTGGGGTGTGCTCCATCCAAGGAAGGCTGGGCATACTCTAGCATCGGTATGCGGCGTGGCATCTCAACATGTCTATCTTCATGGTGTTACTCCTCATGCTCGTGCTCGTGCCTCTCCATCAATTCCTTCAGTCTCTGCTGTTGTCTTCTCCTGCGGAAAGTTCTTTCAAATTCAGGGTCGAACTGCTCAAGCTCCACGTCAAGTGACTTTGGCATGTACTGGAAGAGATATCTGTAATAGAATATGGAGTGTTAATTCAATAAAAATGAGACAATGCTAAAGAAAATAACTAAAAATAAAATTGTGAATTAACAGTCCCCGGCAAAGGACGTCAAAAACTTGATCGAGCAAAACTTGCACTGTGGAATCCTCAATAAAAATATAGTTTTGAATGCTCGAAAATTAATCGCAAGTGCACGATGTCAAGTAATAATATAATGTACGAGAGTACGAGTATCGTTCCACTGAAGACTGTATTTTACAATTATTATTTTCAGTTATCAAATCTTTAGCAATGAAATTTGAATTGATTGTTTACTACTACTATGCTCAAATAAATATGCAAATAAAAATATTCAGGAATTAAATAATGAGATATACTATCTAGAATGACTGATTAAAATTCAATGAAAAATGGATTTGTTGGGAATTTCAGTTCACCTACACCTTGTTAATTTATTAATTCGTTCGATATTAATTGTATGCTTCCGACAGGATTTCCTATTCAATTGAACACGTCCTCTCGAGCTATGCCAAACTAATTCTACTCAATGAAGTAATTAAATGTCTTTAATTATTTATCAAGAGTGAATCGTATCGATCTATGAAATCCCCTAGTTTTCGCCCTACTGGACTATGACTATCGGCACGTATCCAATTTTATATGTCTATGTAAATTGTAGTTCCACGAACTATGCTACTCGTTCCTATCACAAGCTATTCTCTCGAACTCACTCGCAATATAAGATTATTATTAAAGTTAGCTATTCTTTAATAATGATAATGAAAACAGTTACACAATCAAGAATAAACCAACAATTGAAATATGAATTAACTAAATCAAAGTTCAGGGTAGGATCCCCTTAAATCCCAACAAATATGTAAGTTTAGCTACTCGAATTCATAATAAACATAAACACAACAATGTTTAAAAGATAAAAACTAAATTAGATATACTAAATTTGACGAAAACCGCAAAGACGATGCCCAGAAATCTTCGAATCTTTTATCCAAGCGCGAAATCCTCTCCAAGGCTTGTGGTGGCTGCTGAGCAATGTCTGAATTTCGTGCCTAGGCTTTCTCCTTTAGCCATCCACCTTCCAAATTGAATAAAATCCAAATAGGAAACTTTCCTATTTTAATTCGCGCTAGGGCGGTCAAGTTTCCCCGCGATCTACAGTACTACTGGTGTCTTCCGCAGCCTTTCGCGCTAGGGCGGTCAAGTTTGACCGCTCTAGCGTAAGGTCTCCTGTTCTTTTTCCTTCAGCCTCTCGCTCTGGGGCGGTAAGTTTGATCGCCCTAGCGCGAGGTCTTCTGCTTGGCACTCATTTCTTTTGCGGCATTCGCGCTGGGGCGGTCAAAGCGCGACATATTCTGTCCCCAGCCTTCTCTTCCAATTGATTTTTCTCCACTTTTCTGCACAATAACCAACTTAAGTGAGCGGTGATCAAATGCAATAAAATAAGAAGAAATAGACAGAATGTAGACTCCAAATAACCTAGAACGATGCAAACTACGACTCACACAATGTATTAAAACACGTAAATATTACCTCTATCAAGTCATAAGGGCTATGGGACGCGTTTGAGGGTATACTTCGGGTGAAATCACGCAAGGCTGCGTGCATGGGACCTTAAAGCCGAGTTTGATCTGTCCAGGAGGGATTTGAGCGTGTGCCAGGGTAGCTGGTCAGGTCGGGGCCGAGCTAGTTTGGGCTAAGATTGACTACGGTGCTAGGAGTGCAAATAGGGCTAGGGTTTTTGCAGTTCATTAACTTATTGCAAGGTGTTAGAATATTTCATGTTCGTAATCTTGATTTTGATATTAACAGAACTTGTTATTTTGTTTATAATGAATTTACCTAAGTGCACAGAAAGCTACCGAGCCTAAATTGAAGCTATCGAGACGCAAACTAAAAGCGCCAACTGATTGCCCTAACTGAACCAGTTCAACTGATATATCGAAGATCAGTTCAACTGATATATCGAAGACCAGTTCAACTGATTGTCCAGCTGATAGGTAGTTCAACAAAAGATCTTCAGAAGCCCGGGCAGTTGATAAGGAGCTCATCTGATGAAAAGCGCAGCTGATTAGTTCAACTGAAGCAGTGAAATCAGTTCAGCTGATGAGCCAACTGATTTCATCAAACCGGTTTTAGAACATTTCAACTGACTAGTTCAGGACATCAGTTAGGAGCCGACCAGTTTGAAGACCACGACAAGCTTATCTAAGTGGAATCCAGCTGTGCGCATTAAGGAAAGCAATTGTTCAGTAAGTGGACAATAATGAACGTTGCAGCGGAGCTTAAAGTCAAGAAGTTCCAGAATGACTGTCAGAAAGGACAAGACACAAATATCGAGGAACATATTCAAACTTCAACAGACATATTTGATGAGTATTGAATAACGGTCACGAAGCCTCTGTAAATACAAGATCAAGATCATCAACAAAGAAGTGTGTAAAAATCATGAGAAAAAAAGAAGGTCACGCTCAAAGTATATCAGCTTAAAAGAAACAATCCGCCCAGATTTGAGGGAACACTTCATGGTGTTATCAGCTTAGATTAGAAGTACAATTCCTTCAGTGTGTGAGAACACTTCTGTATCAGTTCTCACAAACGCACACACCATCACTCACATATACACAAAGAATAGAGCTTACTGAATAGCTGAGTGAGTCTTGCACAAAGACGTTAAACTTGTGTATGTAGTCTTTAACACATAGATGTTAAACAAGTGTTGGCTGGAAGGTGCTGCCTTCAGTCTAGGCTATGAGTTCATTTAGGCAGTGGGTAAGTCCTAAGCTGAGAGGGTTTGTACAAGTAGTTATATAAATCAAAGTCTTCTAGTGGATCCTACCCGAGGTGGTAGAAGGGGTGACGTAGGAGCAGTTAAAGTCTCCGAACATCCATAAACATATCTTGTGTGCTTAACTATTTAACTATTGTTTTCAAATTTATTTGATCAGTTCGAGCTGATATCAGTTTAGTTCTCACCAGAATTGAACTGATACAAGCAAGAACTGATCCCCCTTATTTCAGTTATTCAGTTCACACAACGTAAAAAGCTCTCAAATTAACCAGTTTTCTTAACGAAAGATTACTTCGAGTATTTTTCGCTTGGTTTAACACCAAACTCAATTTAATTCATTGGTGTTTACATTCTTAGAACATGAGATATTATAGTTCATTGAGAATATCGTGTTTGAAGGACCTTCTTAGGTATCTAGAACCGATCTATCAATTGGTATTAGAGCTAGTTGGTATAAGAAGAACATTTGAAAACTGATATTTTAAATTTGTTTCAAAATGTTATTTAAAATGGTTTTTAAAATCCTCTTAAAAATTTTATATGAGTTTACCAAGGGAAGAGATAAGATTTTTGGATCTGCAACTAACATTGTATCCACTTCTCTCACCTACATATTTTGTTGTTTTAGCAACTTGCAGGGTTTTGAGTCCAAACTGACAGCAGAATAGCTAAACTGATCAGTGGACAAGATTTCAGTTTCCAGCCTACCAGTTCTACTGATCAACAAACGAAACCCAACTACACTGAAATTTTGGATGATTAGGAGCTTAATAATCAGCAGTATACCACCGCTTCATTGCCATATAAGATCAAATTAGATGATCAATGAGTTTCATCATCAGTTGAATCTAGTTTGAGTCAGCTAGATCAGTTAGCCAGCATCGAGATTAAGTCCAAGGTAAATTAACTGCTCTTCTGGCAAAGAAACTCAAGATCGATGCAGCATTTCAAAGCATTCAAGGCAACCAATTGTTGATATATTCATGTCTATTATGTATAAACTGACTGATATTTGATGTTGTGTAAAATTTGCTATTAAAGTAGCAATTTCCCTTACACATGTTGGTCTACTTAAGCGTATGATACAAGGGACGCGTATTTGATTAAATAAACATCATATTTATCCAGTTAGTTTCTATGTAACAGAACTATTATCTTAAGATTTATTGCCTAAACTGCTTGAATGTTAAAAGTTGCTAAAACTTCATTAAACCGCGTAAATGATTATATTTTTAAGAAGAATTTTTAATTCAGTTCTTGAGTGAGACCTTTCTTATCCCTCGAACTGAAAAATGTTTTAAACTCGTTTTTTAATTCATTTCTTGAGGCGAGGCTTTCTTATCCCTCGACCTAAAAATGTTTTAAACTTGTTTTTCACTTTTTTCAAGGAAAAGAGATCACGGCTTGGTGCCAAGAAATGAAAATCACTCAGTCTTTCACTTCTGTTACTTATCCTCAAGCCAGTGGTCAAACAGAGGTTGTTAACAGAATTATTGGGCAAGCCTTGAAAACCAGGCTACAGGGCAAAGGAAAAGACTGGGTGGAAGAATTGCCTAGTGTTCTCTAGGCATATTGAACTACTCCCCAAGCACCTACTCAAGAGACTCCTTTTAATCTAATATATGGTTCTGAAGCAGTTTTGCCGGTTGAAATCGAGCAATCTTTTGCCCGGGTAAATCTTACCCGGATGACAATGATCAAAGCCGGTCAATGGAATTGGATCTAGTGAAAAAAAATAGAGAGAGCAGGCTCTAATTCGAATGGAAGCTTACTGAGGGCGGGATTATGAAATCATACAACAAACGAGTCCGAATCCGATACTTTCAGATAGGAGATCTGGTGATGAAAAAAGTCAATCCAGCCGGAGATGTGGGAAAATTGGAAGCTCGGTGGGAAAGATCTTATAAAATAACCCGGAAAGTTAGCTCGGGAGCATTTTATCTAGAGGAAGCTCAAGGACGTTCTCTCAAGCGACCATGGAATCCATTTCATTTAAAGAAGTATTTTGTTTTGAAAGGTGTAATTATTTGAAGACATAATGAAAGTTATATTCTTCTCATAAAGTATATGAATGTGAATGTTATATCTAAAAGCCGGGAAGAACAAAGCCCCGGTTAATCTATAAGCTCAGGGCTCTAAACCATGGCTCGGAGCACCACACCTCGACCATTCCCAAGTCTCGAGACATGATCCCCATCCCAAGGCTCCGTACCTTGGTTATTTATAAGCCCAGTGCTCTACACCCTGGTTTGCGGCACCACACCTCGACCATTCCCAAGTTCCGGGACGTGATCTCCGGCCCAAGGCTCCGTACCTTGGTTATTAATAAGCCCAGGGCTCTACACCCTGGCTCGGGGCACCACACCTCGATGATTCCCAAGTCCCGGGACATGATCTCCTGTCCAAGGCTCCGTACCTTGGTTATTAATAAGCCCAAGGCTCTACACCCTGGTTCGGGGCAACACACCTCAACCATTCCCAAGTCGCGGGACATGATCCCCGGCCCAAGGCTCCGTACATTGGTTATTAATAAGCCCAGGGCTCTACACCCTGGCTCGGAGCACCACACGTCAACCATTTCCGAGTGCCGGGACCTAATCCCCGTCCCAAGGCTCCGTACCTTGGTTATTAATAAACCCAGAGCTCTACACCCTAGCTCGGGCACCACACCTCCACCATTCTCAAGTCTTGGGACATGATACCCGGCCGAGGGTTCCACACTCTGGTTATTGAAACAATCCATGCTTTGTACCCAGACTTAGAGGGTCTACACCTCAAGCGATTATTAAGTACGAGGATTTTCATTCAGGCTCAAGGTTCAACATCCTGGTTACTAATTTGGAGTGACCGGTTAATTTACAACACTTAGAAATTTTTGTGATTTCTTATTCACAAGTCGTGATTGAGATTATCTCTAAAGCCGGGTATATGGTAAGCATTAAAGAATAAATGGAAACACTGCGTATGAAGACAAAATGATTGAAATTTCATTAATAAAAAGCCCGGAAGCTAGAGATTACAAGGAAAGAAAATAAAAGAAAAGAATAAAATCCTATTCTAAGTCTATTTGGCCTGACCCCGGCTGCTCTTCCTCTATTTGATCATCTTTCTCCTCTTCGCCATCCTTGGGAAGGGATGCTATGGCTCGGCCAAAGTCCGAGAAGTTTTTCCAATCCTCAAGGATAGCTCGGCATCTTCAAATTTCACCCGGCACATGTCAAAGCCGGTCTTAAAGAGAGGATAGGCTCGGTCCACAATGGCCGCCTTGAATTCAGAAGATAAGTGGAAGGAGGTCTGCCATTTATCTTTATTATGCTCAGCCAGGGCCATGACGTTTTCCGTTTTCTCCACCCGGGATTGCTGTACCTCTACCTGCTCGGATAGAGAACGATTCCTTGACTCCAAGGCAAATACAGTACCTCGCAGAGCTTCCTCCCGGACAAGACCCTCATTAATGTCATCTCTGGCCTTGTCCAGAGTGACATTGAGGTCGGCCATTTCTCCTTCGTGGGTTGTTTGAGCCCGGGAAAGCTCCCCTCACAATTGCTCCTGACCGGGCTTTGTTATTGGCAGTGGTGGCCATCGCCGCCACCTATTCAAAAGCTAAAATCAGCAGTTGAACACCCTGTTCACAAGAGGTTAGTAATAAAAAAAAGGAGAGAAGAGAAGATTGAAGAACTTACAGATAAAATGCGGTTGGACCCCTCGAAGAGTATGGAGGTGGGAAGGGAGCTCTTCAAATGTGCCTCCTCGACTGGAAGCAGCATCTGTTTTAGCAGTAGGAGTCTAGTTGGAGTGGCTACCTCTATGAGGATGTTGGCCCGGGAAGGCAAACTGGGCTGCAGAAGCTCTTGGAGTGGCCGGCTTTGGACATGAGGATTGGATTGTGTTGCTTGGGAGGGTGCGCCCTGGCTTTCCCCCTGGATACTCTCTACAGCATCAGTTCGGGGCTTGTGGTAACTTTTCTTTTCCTCTAGACGAGGGGAACATGATCTTCATCTTCCTCCAGGGAGCCAGTCACCTCCCGGTCTTGATGACTTTTCGCCCGGACTGTTTCCTTCAGCCGAGGCCGCCTCCTCCTCGGCCGTTTTTCTCAGCAGCTGCTCTCCAGGCTGCCAGACTCTGCTATTTCGCTGCCTTCTCAGCCGCCTACTTCTTGGCTAAGGCCTCCTGCATCTCTATATTATCTGAACAAGGAAAGAAAGGGTTAGTGTTATTCTAAAAAAAAAAGACAAGAGGAATAAACAACAGAGTTTGAAGGAAAGAGTTATCGGATTGAGCACCCGAGCCAGCAACTTCTTCAATGACCCGGTCTAATGGATCTTCTACCCTGGCACTCAACCCACCCGTATGTTACCAAGTTCTCCTCAGAGATAAGGGTAGAAGAGGAGAATTTTTGACCCTCCACCAACTCTTGGCTTCGGGTGTATGATTCCTCAAATTTGTAGGATTTGAAGAGAGAAGGTTGTGTAGGAAGCGAAGGGAGAACCCCGGTCAGACAAGGAAGAGGGGCCGGGAGGTGAATGAAAAAGAATCTTCCTTTCCATCCCTTCTGGACAGAAGGGATATTATTAAAGAACCGGGAGTTAAGCCTGGCAGACAGAGAGAAGGCGTTATCTACCAGTCTGCAAACAAAAAAGTGATGAAGAATAAGGGGGTGATGAGGAGACTGTTCATTTAGAAAAGGATATAGGCCGAGGCCATAATCCGGAAGGAATTAGGGTGGGTTTAGTTAATAGGTACACCAAAAAACCTGGTGACTCTATGTAGAAGGGGGGAATGGGGAACCGGAGACAATTTCTAACTTGATCCCGGAAAAAAATGGTGAAGCCGGGGGGAGGGTTGTTGGCCCTATCAGAGGGGCCTGGTATCAAAATTTGGTAAGAAGAGGGGATGGAACCAAGGGTCCTGAGTTCCTCATCCGCTCTCGAGCGCAAAGTGCTGCACATTGAAGAGAACCGTGGAACCCCCGGGTCTCAGATTGGGGTGGGGAGGAAGCTCGGGTTTTGTCCTTGTCCTTGCCCTTGCTCTTTTTCAAGGCTCGGGAGAGACCAGCAGATAAGGATTTTGGATGTTTGATTTTGTGCTTTTTTGAGGAGAGGATGAAGGAGCGTTGTGGAGGAGGAGAAGGGGTAGAATCGGAGCGCATCGCGGTGGACTCGTGGCTAGGCGAGCTTCGCGCATTTGCTCCGGAGGTAGAAGAGGTGAAATTTGACATTGCTAAGAAGAAGAGAAAGGCAGAAAACTTACAGAATTAAATTGGAGTGAAGAATCGGTGATTGACGATCGACGGAGAAGATGAGCACTATGCGTCGGAGAAATCTAGAGAGAAATTCAAAATTTCAGAAAGTGACAAATGAAGGGGGTGTGTTTTTTTATATAGGTGGAGGAAATTGATCTCAACCGTTGATCTAAAGTTGGATCGAACAATCAGGAGGCATCTTGGAAATTGTGCAGGTAGATGAAAGGACGTGCACGGATATCGAAGCGTCAGACTTATCATATTCTCAGAATACGAAACGTTTCAGACCGTTTGAATTCTAGGACATACGTCATCATGACATCTGTCACGCCCCGAGTCTGAAGCATCGGTGACATCCGGCATTGTTTAACAATTAAATTGAAAACAATAAAGCCTCGGATCAAATCAAACCAGTCTTTTTCATAAATAAAGTATTGTCTTACAATGACAATGGAATAAAATACATCAGAGTTTCAAATAGCGGAAACGAAAGAAAAGCAAAATCTTGAGTTCTGATCTTGATCTCCGGTTCACCAACCCCAGAAAGCATCTTGCTCTTCCTCTTCCAGTTGCTCCTCATTTTTATTTGAAATTTGTAAAGGGTGAGTGTTTTGGGAAACACTCAGCAACTGGGGGTCGATCGATTCCAAAGATACATATAGAACTTAGTTTTCTTAAAACGTTCTTTTAACAGACTTTCAAAACTTAATATTCTTAACTTATCAGGACAGAGACAAATCGAATAAATGACAGAATTCATCAGATGATTCATAACAATTCAGAAACCAATTACTCAATTCAGAACAGAACATATCAGAACAGACAGAACATTGTTACTCATCTCATTTCCATGGTCAAATTGTCCCCAATATGTTAGTCCTCTAAGGGGTGAGGTCAGAACACGGTTTTATACCCACCGTTGGGGGCCAGACAGAAATGGTTTTATACCCACCATTGGGGGCCAGACAGAATCACAATTCTCATCCCATTTCAAATCAATTTGTAACAGTGCAACACAGATTCAGATTTACCAGACAGAACGTATCAGAGTTTTCAAATATCAGAGTTTCAGACGGATTCAGCGTAACCAAAGAATTTCGAATAACAGACTGAGCATATAATCGATCGAAATTTTAAACGGACAGACTTCATATTTTCGAAAATGGAGACACACACTCATGCATGTCATAATATATATTCAAGTTTAAAAATACAAACGAATATATAACAAAAGCCCACTTACAGTATTTGCAGATTTTGATACAACACGTCTTCTCAAAAATCGGGCAGCACTTCGGCGCAACTTTGGAAAATGCAGTCTTCAATCACACAGCACCTCGACGTAGGAATTCTGTTCTGGACTGTACGAGCTTTCCTTTCTTCTTTTTCCTTGCTTGAATCGGCCGAAGGCTTGAAGGTGAGGAGAGGGCCGAAATTTTGTAGCTTTTTGAGGGATTATTTGAAGTGCATTTGGCATGAGGATTGTGGTACTATTTATAGAGAAATGCTAGCCCTTTCATCTAGCCCTTGGTCGACCACTTGGGCTCCAAGAAAAGGTTTAATTGTGTTTCAATTCTCCATGCATTCCTCAAGTTCAAGGCTATCCATAATTGTGGTCCAAAATCCCAGTGCACCCTTAATTGTCATCTTGATTTTCTAAAGGGTCATTCCTTGCATCAATAATGTGTCCTAACCCTTAGCTTAATCCCTTAGCTCCTTTATGGGTTTACTTAAAAGTCTTTTCTTGTATATTTAATTTGTTCAAACCTTTAGCTTAACTTTTAGCTCCCTTTTTGGCCTTGTTAGGACAAGCTTGGTTGAGCTTCTTCGAGCTGAAGGTTCGTGTTCTTGAGCTGGGGTTTCACTCCTCTCGTGAAAATTCTTCGATGGATATGGTTATTTGTAGCTCGGCTTCCGGTTGAGCTCATTCCCGAGCTTTGAAGTTACTTCCACGAGTTACTAGCTGAAAATCTAAGTTCATAATTAAGTTTATAATTAGAATGAAAGTATTTTGATCTTAGATTAAGCTAAGTTTTAAGCTCGTATATTTCTTACCTTATTTACTTGGGATCGTAAAATCTCGGGTTCTCACAACATCATCTCCACTGCCCGAGAAGACTAAATGACAAAAATATTTTCACAGACCGGGAGACATAAGGCGCCGGCATCTTATTCAAAGACCGGGAGACATAAGGCCTCAGCATCTTATTCAATGTCCGGGAGACATGAGTTCTCGGAATCTTATCTTAAGCCCGGAAGATTGAAATTCTCGGCACCTCATCCCATATCTGGGATATTGAAAGCCCCCGATGCTTTTATAATCTGGAATTGGTTATCTTTCTATTAAAGCCTAAGCGTGACTGATCGGGACAGCGAGTAAGACTCTAGCCCGACTATTTAAGGGATGGGTGGTGATACCCCCCTAACAGCCCGGGTCATGGATGACGCGGGAAACTACATGGATAGCCCAAATTGGAGTCAATATGCGTATGACTTTCTTCAGCAACCGGGCATGGGATTACCCGGGATATTTTCTCCCCGGGAAATCAGAAGCCCGGGCTGTCGTGCAATCTCCCAGGAGCTTTTACCCGGGCTACCTCGAGAAGCGCATCACACTCGAGTGTACCATATGGGATATCTTATGCTTGGCAATCATTACTGTCTGAACTAAATGGGTTTGGCGTGTTAGGAAGTCATCAGAAACAGGGTATGGGCAGCCGTTTTGCCATACTTAGCAGGTGGGCACTGAAAACAAGGTAATAATGGGATTTTCTCCTATAAATAACAGGTACACTTCTCATTTACAGATTCTGAAATTTTGAATTCTTGAGCATTTTCACGTATATCACCACATATACAAGCCACTTCACCTTTCTTCTTCACCTGCTGACTTAAGTATCGGAGTGAATACGTCGGACACCCTTCCGACGTCCATTCACGTATTCGTTTCATTGTCTCCAGGTTGCGGTAGAAGCCCGAGATATACACCGCAACCCGAGATATACCTTCCTCACAGATATATTTTCCTTGCTCATTTTCCTAAAAACATCATACTTATATCACTATCCAGTAGATCGCCCTGACTTTGCTCACCCGATTTATCCGGAACACATCAATATATATACACACACGGAGGGAGAGAGATAGAGAGAGATAAATATATTTTCAATGTGAAATCAATGATAAAAGGTCACATATTTGGAAATATTGTTTCTAGTTTGATACTTACGGCCATGCATTTCTCAGCACACTTTACCATTATTTTTTCACTAGTCAAGATGATGGTGGAAAATGTAACTCTAGTTTTAGTGAAAATTGTAAAAAGAATGGATGGATTCATCTATTATTTATTTAATGACAGAACAGAAATTGTGCTACCCCATTTCCACATTGGTTTGTGGGAGGATGATGAAAATAGTTACATACCCACAAAAACAAGAATGAGAGAAAATAGTTATTTAATGACATAACAGAAAGTGTGCTACCCCATTTCCACATTGGATTAACAGATACGGTTGGACACAACATATAAGAACAAGAATGAGAGAAAATAGTTACATACCCACAACATAGGCGACCAATCAGAAACAATGATAAAGAATTGAGATCATGCACCGATGCTTACATCACATTGCCCACAAAAAGGACTATGCTGCTAAATACCAGAGGTCTAAAGTATAATTTATTAGACCAAGCACTGAAATAAACCGAAGAGAATATTTGTGCGACTGCCAAATGAAACCGTGTGAAGTCAAAATAACTTACATCTTTAGCTCCTTCAGCAACTTCTTTAGGTTCCTCAGAAGCTAGGCCCTTTTTCCTTTTCTCTCTCTGTGATTGAGAATGGCGCCTAGCTTTATTGGTCTTGTGTCTGCATACAAGATAATATATTAACACTTCACTTAGAACCGGGATATGATGTCAGTTAGTGATTCAAGTCTGCATACAAGAGAAATATATAACACTTCACTTAGAACCAGCTATACACATCACAGAAAAAAGGAATTCAAGCAAGATGTCTAGAAAATCAAAGACCCAAATCGTGTTTACATCTATTATATTCAAATATTCAAGCAAAGAATTATCACATACTTCATATTATCGATCTAGTAATGAGAATTCAAGCAACAGGATATCATAAACAAAATCTCCAGAAACTTAGCAAAAAATAAAAACACAGATCTATATCCTGAATCAACTTTGTAACCACAAAAACAGTGACTCAAATCGAACACTCCTATATTCTCAATACACTCTTATAAAAAATTTATATTTTCTATTTTGAAAACAAACGATTGTTCATGAGCCCTAGTTGGGAGAGTCTATGCTCCTCCTAGAGCTTTACTCCCCCTTCTCATAAATTGACATGTGTCTTTTTTATATATATAAAAAACTCATTTGCAGTCTTTTTTTTCTTTTTTTTTTCCATTCCTCTCTCGTTCTCTTTTTTCGTTTTTCCCAACTTAATGTTGATTTGTCATTTTTTTAAGACTTGTTTCATTATTATTTATTTATTTTTATTAATATTTCATACTTGTAACCATAATAGCCCTACTAATGATAAAAAAATACATCGTAATAAACTTTAAAAATTACAAGGAATTTACATTTACTAGCTAGAAAAAAAATACATCATAATAAACTTTAAAAATTACAAAGAATTTACATTTACTAGAGAAAAAAAAATTATAACTCATAATAAATTTTACGAGTTATAAACATCCATAAAAAATGGCCATCGTTTCTTTCAAATTTTATAATTTGTTTATTAAAATTAAGAATTTTAAAATCAGATATTTTAAAATAATAGTGATAATATATTTGTATTCATTAATACTACAAAAAAATGCAAATTTATTTAATTTCAATTCTATTTAATTTTTTGAGCTAAAATTTATGTAAGTTTTTGTGTTTATATATGTTTTACTTTTATTTTTAAAACAAAATTTATTTTATTCAAAACATTCTAATTTGGAACAAAACAAATTTTCGAGTCCATCAGAAAAAAATTAATTATGTGGGGTCCAAAACTACTCTAACACCATACAAAAAAAAAAAAAAAAAAAATTATCACTCCTAAAATATTCTTATTAATTTGAAACTTATCCTCTTATTTTAAAGGAGTAAAAATTAATATTAATTTTTAAAATTATTTAAAACAATTCATAATTCATAAGTTTATTTTATTTCTTTAAAATATATTTTTATTAATAATTGTTTCCAATTTAGTTTAGATAATTAAAAATAAAAATATATGAAGAATATCTTGGAATATTTAAATTCTAGGATTTAGATTTTGAAAATTTTAATTAATAAATATAATAATATTAATGGTCAAAGAATGGTAAAAAGACATATGATTAGAAGTATGAGTGAATAATAAAATTAGATTCTTAAAAAACAAAATTAAAAAGGGAGGAGAAAATGAGAAAAGAAAAACAAAAAGTTTAGGTGAAAAAGATAAATAAGAAAAGAAAGAAAAAGAATAGAGGATTACAGCATAAAGAAAATATAAAAATATATATATATATATATAATAGAATAAGACACGTGTCTATTGTTAAGGGAAGGAGGAGTAATACTCCAGGAGGAGCATAGACTCTCCCTAGTTAGTTAGTGTTTTGATATACACGGGATTCGGCTATGACAGCGTTCGATCGTTCAATAAATAATTGACTTGAATTCATAACAAACCGTGACCAAAATCTCGTACAAAATCAATAAAATAAAGTACCACGAATTTGAGAGAACAAGGTAGATTTATAAACGTGGATAGATTTGGAACTTACCGTAGATGAGAAGCGTCTTGTAAATCTGAAACCGTGACACAAATCTTCACAATTCTCACTAGAAAAAGGAAATAAGAAGGAAGGATTCTGTAGAAGGAAAAACTCTATCGCCAGCTAAACGAAGAAAAGAGAGGAGCGCGAGAGATTTGTGATTTGGCGCCCTGTTATAATTAATCTCTATTTTATTAATAATATGGTTTGTGTGCTGTAAATAATAAAATTTATTATAAAAAAATTATTGTAAGACTATTAATAATATGTGAGGCAAGCTATAAATATTAAATTTTAACAGCATATATATAGCTCGTCGTTGAAATAACTATTTACGGCATGTATTTTTTGCACGCCGTTGTTTGTATCAACTATAATAATATTAAAAGCGAACATGGATAGGTGTGCCATAAATACTACCATTGGCGGCGTGCTTTTAATGTGTGCCATCGATGCTCCGCTGCAAAACGTAGTTTTTGTTGTAGTGAATATTTTTCAATAAATATTTTCAAGGATTTTTTTTTTACAGTTATTTTCAAGGCTTATTAATATTATTAAATATGATTAATTTTTTCTAAAAATTATAGAGTTCAAATTATTTTACGAGACGATCTCGATTTTATTCGGGAACCCGGTTTTGGTCAAATGAGGGACTTTTAAAAGCTCAAAAATATATTTTTTTGAAAATTAAATTTTATAAATTTTAATTTTACAATTAATTAGGCATTATTGGGCATAAATTGTCTAAGATTAGAAGGTCCCATTATCCCTAAACAAAAAGCTCAAAAACCCCAACCCATTAAGCATCAAATTTCGAAAATTTATAAAAGCCATCCTAGGTTATTTAGAAAACCCTAGCAGCCGAAATTCACACACAACGGACACATATTTTCGAAAATTCCTAGTGGATAAAACAAGGAGTCTTCGTCGCCCGTTCGTTCTTCTTCGCACCCCATGCCAACTATCGAATATTCAAGCGTTTTAAACGCTAAGGAATGTCTCTAAACTTTTTTGACACAACATTCAAATCATATTATGAATTTTTTACGTATTTTTGCATGAAAAACATTGGATTTCAAATTGCTTAACGTTTTTATGATTATTTTCAAAGTTTTGATGATTTTACGCATGTTCGATAAATAGTATGAATTCCAAGGGATTGGCTGCCAACATAGGATGTTTAATGAGTGGAACATGGACGATTTAAGGTGGAAACGAGCGCTAGAATCGAGCTTGGCTAGGGAGAGGAGTCCTAGGGTTTTCGAATGGTGCCCACATGATTAAAGCATGCGGCTCGGTGCATGTCTACGAGTGGCTCGGCCAAGGCTTGTCTAGGGGCTAGGTTGGACGTGATCAAGGGTTATGAAGAGTACTAGCATGGCTAGGACTCGAGTACAGCAGCTAGGGGAGAGTCCTCATGAATTAGGACTCTTTCCTACGCACGATTCGGGAGCTGCGGCTAGGGTGGCTCACGCCTCGGTTTTGGGCTGGCTAGGGTTGGTCAGTAAGGTCCAAGAGAGTCTTAGTTAGGTGCCTGGGCTGCTGTTTCACAGTTGCTCGAAGCAAAAAAAAAAAGGAAGAAGGGCCGCGACCTAGGACATGCGCGCCTGGGTGCGTGTGGCATGGTTGAGGGTTGGGAGGCTCGGTGCTGTCCAAGAGGCTTCTGTAGGGTTCTTAGGGGGTCTGGTTAGGGTATGGTTCAATGTGGCTCGGCCATGGTTCGATGAACTTAGGACAATGGCTCAAGGGAAAATGGCTAGGGTTCGAACTTAGGGTTCAGGAGAAAAGGGTTCGAATAGTGGTCGAGGAGTCGATTCATGGTTCATGAGGGTAGTTTAGGTATGAAAAGTTTATATTTAAAGTTTGGAAGAAAATATTAAATTTGGGATTAAATCGGTATTAAAACGCTTCACGAATTAGTAATTAAGGAAATAAATCGAAATCATCGAGTTTAAGTTAAATAAAAATGTTAGAAGTCAAATTTAAACTTAACTAATTATTTGGGATAGTCTCGAGTTAATAAAAGTGAGAAAATTTCTAAATCGAGAATTTTAGGGTGCAAGGGCAAAACAGTCATTTTACTCTTAGGTAGTGTGGAAAACGTTGCAGTGTCCCGGGGGATCATAACATATATTAAATGATATTTTTATAACGATTATGATGAAAATATGAGATTTTATGATTTATGATAAAGCTGTGCAATTTTTACTATTAAAAATGATATTTTTCAAATGTGGGAAGGACAAGATATTTAATGATTAAAAAAACAAAAGAAAAATTATTTTGAATGATGTGAATTGACTCTGACATAAAAAATATAATATATGATTTTTGGGAATATCGTGATGGAGGAGGCCCATCAGAAGGAGCCCGTTTACGGGAGAAAGCCCATAAGGAGTCCAACGATCGTATTTCATTTTACGTCGGTGTCTAGTGCCCGTCCCATGCGCAATGGTGAGCTAAGACTTATCAATCGACCAGATGATAAAGGCTAGTCACTTTCAAGGATCAAACTTCATCCAAAATGATAAATGATTGAAAGTTTTACGATTTGACAAATTATGATTAAATTATGCTTACAAATTTATTTTGAATAAAAGTATGATTTTTAATGCATGTGTTTGCATATGAATATTTTCTACTCATGTTTAGAACATGCTGAGTCATTAGACTCACTAGGTTTGAATGTTGCAGATGATGATGATATTGAGGGAGGCGCTGACACTTGAGTTGATCGAGTTCAGCAGCACACTCCCGAGAGACTTTATTTTCCGCTTAGCTTGATAGTTAAAAGTTTAAAGATTTTGTTAATGATTTTATTAGATATTTTTATGCTTTATTTTGGAGTTAGGATGATCATGTTAAATGTTAGAGTTTAATTTTGATACTTGACGATTTAGGGATTTTTATGCACTTGAGATTTTAAATGCTAAATTATTTTGATTTATGGAAATGTTAAGTTATTTCAATTGGTGAATTTCGAAAGTATATATAGAAAAAAACTTTAGTAGGATTTTAAAGTTAAAAAAGTAGTGGATGTTTTATTAGTTTTACTTCAGTTCTACTTGGTCTATTAACTTGATAAGTCTCCTTCAGTTCAATTACGCTTTTCCAATTCGTTATTGGTTCAGTTTAAGTCTTTTGATAGGTTACTAGTCAATTTGTCAAACTCTAAAACTAATAAATTCCAACAATGGTGTGGGGTTGTAATTAGAAGTCAAACGATAATTTGTAACTAATTGGATAGGGTCGCTGAGCGTGGTGGTGATTCGGCCTAACAAGGCACGATAAATGTGATAACGTGGCGCACATATAACTATTTTAGGACTTTTTTCTCTGAAATTTCTCTCTTTTTTGGTGAACATGGGATTTGAAATTTTTCGTTTTGCAATTATTCTAACATCCATTGAATAATTGAACAAGTAAAGCGGCTCCAACAAAAGATATGATTTTTTAAAAAAATTTCAAGTTTTTCGAAAGAAAAAATTTAAAAAGATAACAGTCTAATTTGAACACCCACACAAGTTGTGCAGCTTCGGGTAGTGGGTGAAATATTATCTACCAATAGTAGGGTTTTTTTTATAAATAATTTAAATTTAAAAATTTGTAAAAATATTTTTTAAAAAAACATTTCAAATGTAATACAGTCCTTGCTTACGAAGCACGAATCATTCTCCACGTGAGCATTACCCGTGCTTGGTAAGCACAGCACAGATGCTCCACGTTGGCGAGCATCCGTGCTTACCAAGCACGGATTCTCCAACGTGGAACATGATCCGTTCTTCGTAAGCACGGACGCTCCACGTGTGCGAGCATCCGTGCTTACGAAGCACGGATTCTCAATATTATATTGTTTTTATCGTACTTTATTTTGTCTTTTTCTGTAATTTCCTTTCCCTTCGTTTATTTTCTGAATATTTCACGTGAAAATTCCGAATTTCCTTCAGTAATTGAAGCTTCATGTGAAGTTCAATAATGAATTCTAAATTTCCTTCGGTATTTTCGTTCTATATAATTTTGTGAACTGCGACGAATGAGTTATCAATTTCCTCTTTAATTTCGCATAAATTTTCTCTCAAATTTCATCGGCAAAATGTATAACATCGAAGTACTCTTATATTTTGGTGGTCATGTAATTATCGATAATGGATCGGATGAATATAGTATTCCATTTGTTAGACCGATACGAGTATTACGATCTATTAATTTGTTGTAGTTGGTTGAAGTTGTGCATAAAATGTTAGGAATCGATCCAACGAATTTTTCTCTGAAGTTGTCAACAAAATATTCATTCATGGAGAGATCATCTTTGCATGAAATTCAAGTCAATCTCGTTGATGATTATGCTTTACAATTTATAATGCAATGTGACATTATGAATATGTTTCATTTATACGTGGAAGAAAATTCAATTGAGCATCATGTTGGATTTGATGATCCTGAATCTTACGTTCCGCATGCATCCGATTCAGGGTTCAATAACCAACCCGATGCTTCTACATATTGTGGTTTCCAGGATCTAGAATCTTATGTTCCACAGGTTACTGAAGGACTCGATAATCTAAATTTCGAAAAAATAAGTGGGTCTTGGGATCAATATATCAATGTCTCGTCGGAACAAAATCATGTTCCATATTGGCCGAATACAACATTAGATACGAGTGCTCGTTGTCCGGATCTGGCCACTAATGATGATATTTCCAGGAGTGATACTGAACCCGATATGTCATGTAAGACTTTACGTTATCAATATCCCGTAGCAGTTGCAAAAAAATGAGTCTAGCAGACCTTCTTTGATAGTCAGGGAACAATATTCCTCCAATAATCATTAACGCAACACAACGAGTTTATTTCACAACATCACTTCTGAACTATCATCATTAACAAGGTTAGACATGCAATGGTCGTGTAGTGCAGTCATAGACAAATGACCACCTTTCAAATGTTTTGATGATGGTACAAATCCCAACAAATCAAAACATATGTGTTGTTATTTCTCAACTGTATGTGACACATCTATTCCAGTGACTGCTTGACCATCAATTGTTAGACCCCAAATGATTGAAACATCTTGTAACGTGATAGTTGCTTCACCACATGTAAAATGAAACGTGTGGGTTTCGCGCCGCCAACGTTCAACAAAAGTAGTAATCAAATGATCATCAAAAATGTAGAACTCGTAATTTAGACTACGTATGAGCCATGCATAATTCTAGTATTTAAATTAAAATGATTTTTATTGCATGAGTGTTTAAATTCTTTTCTTTAAATTTATTTATTTCATGCAGTAGTTTAGTTGCTACCTTTTCAGTTAAATAAGTGAGGCCGAACTGGAGTTGTAGTAAAGAGATAAATTTTAATATTTAGAAAATATTCCTAGAATTTACTTAAGTTAAATAATAAGCTAATTTAATATAAAAGAAGATTTAAGGAATTATCTACATAAGTTGAGATAAGTAGTAAATAAAGTTCAATAATTAAATTTTTAATTCCCTAAAATATTTAAGGGGTAGATAAAACACTAGAGATTTAAAATTCAATAATTAGGAAATATTTTCCTTTATTTTCTTAAGAATTTCGGCCCTCTCATTTTTGGTAGGATTTAAAATTGGTCAACTCACAATTTAATTGAGTTCCTTCCTTATCCATTTTTAGTAGATAAATCTCTCACTTTTTAATTCTTCAATAATTAGTAATTAAACAATTTCCTATCCTATTTTAATAAATAAAAATTGATCACCCCTCTCCCTTATTTTAAAAGATTTAATTTAGTTGACAACTCATTCTTAATTATCTTTCCCTTAATCTTTTCTAGGTAAATAGTCTCCCCACATTAAAATCACTATCAAATAATTTATTTAAGCAATATTTTCCCTTGCTCCTAGACCATAAACTCGACCAAATGCATCCTCTAATATCCCCCAAAAATCTTTGATATCAATCTTGGTTCCTATCTAACAAAAAAACTAGGATAGAAAGAATATTTCCTCTCCATTTATCTAGTATCTTCCCCTCATTTCTCCCAACCATTCTCCCCTCCCTTACACCAAAATTAAGAGAAATTCCAGAGCATTATTCAGTGCTAAAACCGTGAGAATTAGTGAAAGAAATAAGAGAGAAATCGAAGGCAAACTAGAAAGCAAAGAACACTCCTCCTCCGCGCCGCGTCGTCGTTTCTTTTTGTTTTTTTCAAAACAAAATATTCAGGCATGTTTATATTTCCCTTTTCTCTTCAATCAAGCCATATAAATATTTTTAAAACACTATATCTACATGTTTCAGAGACCAAAAACCGAAAATGGGCAGCAAATTTGTAAAGAAATTCTGCACAGTTTTTTTTCCATTTCATGCTTCACGGTTTGCACGATTTTGATGATTTCAGGGTGTTGTTCGATTCCAGGCTCCCAAGGCTGCATATAGACACGTAATAGGGTGTGTCAAGACCATGTTGGTCCATTCAATCAAGCCACATGCACGCTGGAAATTCAGTATTGACAGCAACTCATCCTTAGTGCCATATTGTGCTTCGATTTTTGTTGCTTGCTGTCAAGGGAGAGTTCCCAATCTTGGATGCCCTAGGGGCCTATAGCCATGGTTAGAACACCTCCCTATCATGTCTAAGACGTGACCAAGTTGCCCTTTTGTGGCTTGGTCCATGATGGTATCAGTTTCTAAATCAAAATACAAGAACAGCCCCTCGGCCCCTTCTCCCTACTGCATGTGATGTTTCGGTTTTAGGGAATGGTGTGGATCTTGGTTGGCCTCTGGCCCTTAGCCACGGTTCATACCATACCGCTTGATGTCTAAATCATGCCATGGTCAATAAAATGACCACTGGAACGATCCATGACAGCAAAACGAAAGCAATGCCCCATCCGCGCAGGTTTGCTCTCGGCTGGATGTGATGTCGCATTTCATGGTTTGGTTCGAATTGTGGCTGGCCTAGGGCCCTTAGCCATGGTTCAAATCATTTCTCAGGACGTTGGTAAGAGGCTCTGGTCGGTGGTTCAAGCCCAATGGCTGGTAGTCTCGAAAACGACGCAAGTAATCAAAGGCGCGGCTGTTGTATTTTGACAGCAAGTGACGTCGCGGTTCAGAGGCGTGTTCCGGGTCCTTAGTTGGCTTTTAGCCCATGGCCTTGGAATGGACAGTGCCTCATCAAGTTAGAAAGGTCATGTTTTTGGCCGTTCGTTATTCGGATCATTTTAGAGGTCGTACGAGAATTTACGGTGCAATGTGCCAAAATGACTCTCGAAAGAGCGTTTCACGTTTTTGGCCTCCATTCACTAAAGTTCGAGTACTGTAAATTTAGGAGCTTTTTTTCATCATTTTAGGCGTATTTTAATCATGACTATATGATGGTTTGGTGTTGGATCGGGTTGGTACGGAGTCATGATTAAATACGAAGTCGTTGGGCGTAATTGTCGCGTTTTCGGATTTAATTACATAGTTTGGTCAAATAAATCATTTGCATATTTTTCATGTTAGATTTAAGTCGCAGCGAGCCTGGGAACGATCCAACCCAATTGGTAAAATTTATACATGACATTTAATTACGTTATTTAATTATATTACGTGCAAAAATATAAAATATTCTTTTTGAGATTTATGCGATATTGCTTGTGGCTACTTCACTATCATGGTTTATCCCGGTGGTCACTTACCGGTTCAGTTCAGTTCATCCCGGTGGTCACTTACCGGTCCCACCCAGTATATTGTGGCAGTAGTCTGATCAGACGATTATTACTTCACCCGGTGGTCACTTACCGGTCAGTTCAGTTCAGTTCAGTGCAGGGGCCACTTGCATAGACCATAATCTCACCAGAAAATTATTACATGTTATTTCATTACAGGGCTCCAAGGAGCAAACATTTTCCACTTATGATTTTTCAGTTCAGTTATGCACGTATTATAATTAATCATGACACGATATTTACAATATAACTCAGGACATGATATTTCCACTTGCATACGATTTTATTATTTATTTACTTGTTATTTACGATATATGCATGCTGAGTCTTTAGACTCACTAGACTTGATTGTTGTAGGTACTGACGACGACGGGACCAAAGGCGGGGACCAGTGAGCTAGCTTGGGTCGGCAGTAGTGGGACCCGAGGACCTCATTTTTCAGCATTTATTATTTTATGATCAAACATTTTTATCTGTCGTTGGATTATTTTTAAACGGTTGTGTCGCAAACATTAAATTCTTCCGCTGCCATTTTGAATATTAAACTTTATTTATCAGTTTAACTTATGAATGAGACATTTTAATTATTTAAAAAGAAAATTTTTAATTTTTCCGCAAATTTTTCAAACGCGAATTTTCGGGCCTTTATAGCTGGTATCAGAGCCATGTTTATGTATAGGGTTGTACTACTACTGACCTCAAGAAGCTCATGAAGTCACGTCTTCGGTCTGTAAGTTTTACATTTGCGCGTTTTATTTAAAGCATGAATTATTTTATCAGCATGTTTTCATGAAATATTTTTACGTTCAGATTTTAATTGTTCATTATTTATTCAAATTTAAAATAAATTATGGAATTATGCATGTTGATTACTTGTGGGTTATGTATGTAACAGTATGCCCCCTAGACGCCTTGTTGGACGTCCGAGAGGTGATGATGAGCCTCGCCAAGAGGATGGTGAGGAGCAGAGACAGGAGAGGCAGGGACCCCCACCCCCTCCACCTGACATGAATGCCCAGATGCTAGCTGGGATGACACAGTTCTTCGCACAATTTGCGGGGAACAATGCTGTGGCAGCCAGGCCGACAGGGCCCGAGGCTACTTATGAGCGGTTTATGAAGATGCGTCTGAAGGAGTTTTCAGGGACGTCTGATCCCATGGTTGCCGAGGGCTGGATTAAGTCCCTCGAGGTCATCTTCGAGTTCATGGAGCTTGGAGATGCAGACAGAGTTCGTTGTGCCACTTATTTCTTCGGAGGAGATGCCCGCTTATGGTGGGAAGGAGCATCAGTAGCCCTGAACTTGGCTACACTGACATGGGCGCGCTTCACTGAGGTATTCTACTCCAAATATTTTACCGAGGATGTGCGCACCAGGTTGACCACGGAATTCATGAGCCTGAGACAGGGAGATCTGACTGTTACGGAGTTCATCCGTAATTTTGAGAGGGGCTGTCATTTTGTGCCCTTGATCGCGAATGATGCTAAAGCCAAGTTGATGCATTTTCTGGTGGGTCTACGGCCGATCTTGCGCCGTGATGTTAGGGTGGCGGACCCTACTACTTATGAGGTCGCCATCTCCAGAGCTCTAGCCACAGAGCAGGATCAGTATGATATTGAGAGGGATCGCCATGGCAAGCGCCCAATCCAGGTACCGCACCGCCCTCCTCCTCAGCAGCAGCAGCAGAATAAGAGGCCTTTCACGGCCCGCCGAGGAACAGAGGTCAGCAACAGCAACGGGGACGCGCGGTCCCGAGGACTTTTGAGCATCCAGTTTGTCCTAAGTGCACGCGCCGCCATCCTGGAGCATGTATGTATGGCTCAGGGAAGTGTTACAAGTGTGGTATCCCAGACCACGTGCTGCCGCAGTGCCCTCAGAGGAACCTGCCTACCCAAGGCAGGGTGTTTGCTCTCCATGCAGCGGAGACAAACTCGGAGACCATGCTTATGACAGGTACCTTTACGCTTTAAGTTAATAGTTGGGATTTAATGTATTGGATTAAGATTTTGAACATAGAATTGCAGTAGGATTGCATGCTCTACTCAGTATTATTTTGGGAATTTAAAAAAAAATAGAAGAACATTGACCTTTGCATGTGTATAAGCTTAGTACTTGTGATATTGGATTTAGCTTATTGCTCTAACCTTTCAGGGAGAATTTTCATATCTGGTTCCGCTACGAAGGCCTTGATAGATTCAGGGGCCACTCACTCATTATTTCGGAGGTCTTTGCTAATTTCCTTAAGGTCAAGACCATTAGGCTAGATGTAGCCTATTCGGTAGTATTACCTTCTGGTGAGGAGATAGCAGCTACCAATGTGATCCGAGACATAGATCTTGAGCTCCATGGCAACCTCGTTTATGCGGGATCTGATCGTGTCGCCGATGCCAGAGTTTGACATCATTCTGGGAATGGACTGGCTTCTAAGGAACAGAGTTTTGATCGACTTCCAGCGGAGATCTGTTCTAGTTCGACCGCCTGGGGTGGCATAGTTCTTATTTGAGCCAGACAGGTACTTTCCTTTACCGCGTATTATACCTTATGTCCAGGCTAGGGAGCTTATGCATAGATGGTGTCGGGCGTTTCTAGCGACTTTTATATCTGTCCCCGAGGCACTCAGTCAGTCAGCCACAGATGTTTCTATTGTTAGAGATTTCCTAGACGTTTTTCCTGAGGACGTCTCTGGTATGCCACCCGAGAGAGAGGTGGAGTTTTCTATCGAGCTTATGCCAGGTACGGTTCCGATCTCAAAAGCACCGTACCGACTAGCACCGACAGAGATGGCAGAGCTTAAGAAGCATATTCAGGAACTTCTTGACAAGGAGTTCATTCGCCCGAGTTTTTCTCCATGGGGCGCGCCAGTCTTATTTGTGAAGAAGAAGGATGGCTCTATGAGACTTTGTATTGATTACCGGGATTTGAACAGGGTTACAGTGAAGAACAAGTACCCACTTCCGTGGATTGAGGACTTATTTGACCAGTTGCAGGGAGCTTCGGTATTCTCCAAGATTGATCTGTGCTCCGATTATCACCAGTTGAGGGTGAGAGATGCTGATATTTCCAAGACTGCTTTCAGGACTCGGTATGGCCACTACGAGTTCCTTGTGATGCCGTTCGGTCTGACAAATGCGCCAGCGATCTTCATGGATCTCATGAATCGCTTATTTCAGCCATACCTCGATCAGTTTGTGATAGTATTCATAGACGACATTCTCGTCTACTCAAAGAATCAGGAGGATCACAGCAGACATCTGACCACAGTTTTGCAGACCTTGCAAAAGCACAAGTTATTCGCAAAGTTCAGTAAGTGCGAATTCTGGTTAGAGAAAGTGGCATTCTTAGGCCACATCATTTCTAGCAGTGGCATTGAGGTAGACCCAGTGAAGGTTGCAGCAGTCAGAGATTGGGTTGTGCCGCAGAATGCATCAGAGATCCGCAGTTTTCTTGGGCTAGCAGGATACTATCAGAAGTTCATTAAGGGATTCTCCTCTATTGCCGTTCCACTCACATCATTGACCAAGAAGAATGCTAAATTTGTGTGGAGCGATGAGTGCCAGAAGAGCTTCGACACTTTGAAGCAAGCTCTTATCTCAGCACCAGTTTTGGCCATGCCGTCAGGGCCCGGAGATTTTGTATTTTATACCGATGCTTCGAAGCTCGGTCTAGGTGCAGTATTGATGCAGCATGGGAAGGTGATAGCATATGCTTCTCGACAGCTGAAAACCCACGAGAAAAAATACCCTACCCATGATCTAGAGTTGGCCGCCGTGGTTTTCGCCTTGAAGATTTGGAGGCACTATTTGTATGGAGAGAAGTGCCAGATCTTTACCGACCACAAGAGCCTCAAGTATTTCTTTACGCAGAAAGAGCTGAATATGCGTCAGAGACGATGGTTGGAGCTTGTGAAGGATTATGATTGTGACATTAGCTACCACCCGGGTAAAACTAATGTGGTTGCTGATGCATTGAGCAGGAAAGTCGCAGTGATGTCACATTTGACGATTCAGAAACCTCTTCAGTTTGAGATGCAGAGGTTTGGCCTAGAGGCATATCCTCGAGGTAGAGTTCCCCGTCTATCTACCTTGACGATTCAGTCCTCTCTTATTGACCGTATTCGCAGTGGTCAAGCAGCAGATGAGCAGTTGGCCAAGTGGAAGCAGAGAGATGAGTCCAAGGGCAGTGTGTTATATACAGTCAGCGACGGTATAGTGAGATATCGAGACAGGATGTTGGTTCCTAGCAGTGATACTCTCCGAGCAGATATTCTATCAGAGGCCCACATGCCGCCGTACTCTATCCATCTAGGGAGTACAAAGATGTACAAAGATCTGCAGTTATTGTATTGGTGGCCGGAAATGAAGAAGGACATCAGACGGTTTGTATCCGAGTGTCTGACCTGTCAGTTAGTGAAGGCGGAGCATCAGAGACCAGCAGGTTTGCTCAAGCCTCTTCCTATTCCCGAGTGAAAGTGGGAGAATGTTACCATGGACTTCGTGACCGGTTTGCCGAAGTCAGTCAGAGGATCAAATTCCATCTGGGTGATTGTAGATCGTCTTACCAAATCAGCTCACTTTTTGCCTATTAAGACGACTTTCACCATGATTCAGTGTGCAGAGTTGTATATCCGAGAGATAGTCCGACTTCATGGTATTCCAGTTTCTATCGTATCTGACAGAGACCCCAGATTCACTTCCTCGTTTTGGAAGAGTTTGCATTCGACCATGGGTACGAAATTGCTGTTTAGCACAGCTTTCCATCCGCAGATAGATGGGCAGTCAGAGCGAGTTATTCAGATTTTAGAGGACCTTCTCCATGCTTGTGTTATCGACTTCTCGGGGAGTTGGGAGTCGAACTTGCCATTAGTGGAGTTCACCTATAACAACAGTTTCTAGTCATCTATAGGTATGGCCCCGTTTGAAGCACTGTATGGCCGTAAGTGTAGGTCTCCTGTTCATTGGGATGAAGTAGGAGAAAGAGCAGAGTTGGGTCCAGAGATTATTCAGCAAGCTGCCGATGTAGTAGTCAAGATCCGTGATAGGATGAGGACTGCTCAGAGTCGACAGAAGAGCTTTGCAGACCAGCGGAGGAGAGATCTGGAGTTCGCCGTCGGCGACCATGTCTTCGTGAAAGTGGCACCTATGAAAGGTGTCATGAGATTTGGGAAGAAAGGGAAGCTCAGTCCGAGATTCATTGGACCATTTGAGATCCTCGACAGAGTTGGGATGCTAGCTTATCGTGTTGCTCTTCCGCCGAATCTGGCCGGAGTACACAATGTGTTCCACATCTCTATGCTGAGGAAGTATGTAGCAAATCCTTCGCATGTTCTGAAATTTGAGCCGTTGCAGCTCACTCCGAGCCTGTCTTATGAGGAGAGACCAGTGCAAATCTTAGACAGACAGGAAAAGAAGCTTCGGAACAAATTGATTAAGCGAGTCAAAGTCAAATGGCTTAACCATTCAGAGGAGGAAGCTACGTGGGAGTCTGAGCCGGAGATGAGGAGTCGCTACCCCGAGTTATTCGGTGAGTTTTAATTTCGAGGACGAAATTTCTTTTAAAGGGGGGAGGATTGTAGAACCCGTAATTTAGACTACGTAGGAGCCATGCATAATTCTAGTATTTAAATTAAAATGATTTTTATTGCATGAGTGTTTAAATTCTTTTCTTTAAATTTATTTATTTCATGCAGTAGTTTAGTTGCTACCTTTTCAATTAAATAAGTGAGGTCGAACTGGAGTTGGAGTAAAGAGATAAATTTTAATATTTAGAAAATATTCCTAGAATTTAATTAAGTTAAATAATAAGTTAATTTAATGTAAAAGAAGGTTTAAGGAATTATCTACGTAAGTTGAGATAAGTAGTAAATAAAGTTCAATAATTAAATTTTTAATTCCCTAAAATATTTAAGGGGTAGATAAAACACTAGAGATTTAAAATTCAATAATTAGGAAATATTTTCCTTTATTTTCTTAAGAATTTCGGCCCTCTCATTTTTGGTAGGATTTAAAATTGGTCAACTCACAATTTAATTGAGTTCCATCCTTATCCATTTTTAGGAGATAAATCCTTCACTTTTTATTTCTTCAATAATTAGTAATTAAACAATTTCCTATCCTATTTTAATAAATAAAAATCGATCACCCCTCTCCCTTATTTTAAAAGATTTAATTTAGTTGACAACTCATTCTTAATTATCTTTCCCTTAATCTTTTCTAGGTAAATAGTCTCCCCACATTAAAATCACTATCAAATAATTTATTTAAGCAATATTTTCCCTTGCTCCTAGACCATAAACTCGACCAAATGCATCCTCTAATATCCCCCAAAAATCTTTGATATCAATCTTGGTTCCTATCTAACAAATAAACTAGGATAGAAAGAATATTTCCTCTCCATTTATCTTGTATCTTCCCCTCATTTCTCCCAACCATTCTCCCCTCCCTTACACCAAAATTGAGAGAAATTCCAGAGCATTATTCAGTGCTAAAACCGTGAGAATTAGTGAAAGAAATAAGAGAGAAATCGAAGGCAAACTAGAAAGCAAAGAACACTCCTCCTCCGCGCCGCGTCGTCGTTTCTTTTTGTTTTCTTCAAAACAAAATATTCAGACATGTTTATATTTCCCTTTTCTCTTCAATCAAACCATATAAATATTTTTAAAACACTATACGTACATGTTTCAGAGACCAAAAACCGAAAATGGGCAGCAACTTTGTAAAGAAATTCTGCACAGTTTTTTTTTTCCATTTCATGCTTCACGGTTTGCACGGTTTTGATGATTTCAGGGTGTGGTTCGATTCCAGGCTCCCAAGGCTGCATATAGACACGTACTAGGGTGTGTCAAAACCATGTTGGTCCATTCAATCAAGCCCCATGCAAGCTGGAAATTCAGTATTGACAGCAACTCATCCTTAGTGCCATATTGTGCTTCGATTTTTGTTGCTTGCTGTCAAGGGAGAGTTCCCGATCTTGGATGCCCTAGGGGCCTATAGACATGGTTAGAACACCTCCCTATCATGTCTAAGACGTGACCAAGTTGCCCTTTTGTGGCTTGGTCCATGATGGAATCAGTTTCTAAATCAAAATACAAGAACAACCCCTCGGCCCCTTCCCCCTACTGCATGTGATGTTTCGGTTTTAGGGATTGGTGTGGATCTTGGTTGGCATCTGGCCCTTAGCCACGGTTCATACCATACCCCTTGATGTCTAGATCGTGCCATGGTCAATAAAATGGCCACTGGAATGATCCATGACAGCAAAACGAAAGCAATGCCCATGCGCGTAGGTTTGCTCTCGGCTGGATGTGATGTCGCATTTCATGGTGTGGTTCGAATTGTGGCTGGCCTAGGGCCCTTACAATGGTTCAAATCATTCCTCAGGATGTTGATAAGAGGCTCTGGTCAGGTGGTTCAAGCTCCAATGGCCCGTAGTCTCGAAAACGACGCAAGTAATCAAAGGCGCGGCTGCTGTATTTTGACAGCAAGTGACGTCGCGGTTCAGAGGCGTGTTCCGGGTTCTTGGTTGGCTTTTAGCCCATGGCCTTGGACTGGACAGTGCCTCATCGAGTTAGGAAGGTCATGTTTTTGGCCGTTCATGATTCGGATCATTTTAGAGGTCGTACGAAAATTTGCGGTGCAATGTGCCAAAATGACTCTCGAAAGAGCGTTTCACGTTTTTGGCCTCCATTCACTAAATTTCGAGTAGTGTAAATTTAGGAGCATTATTTCATCATTTTAGGCGTATTTTAATCATGACTATATGATGGTTCGGTGTTGAATCGGGTTGGTACGGAGTCATGATTAAATAAGAAGTCGTTGGGCGTAATTGTCTCATTTTCGGATTTAATTACATAGTTTGGTCAAATAAATCATTTGCATATTTTTCATGTTAGATTTAAATCGCGGCGAGCCTGGGAACGATCCAACCCAATTGGTAAAATTTATACAGGATATTTAATTACGTTATTTAATTATATTACGTGCAAAAATATAAAATATTCTTTTTGAGATTTATGCGATATTACTTGTGGCTACTTCACTATCATGGTTTATCCCGGTGGTCACTTACCAGTTCAGTTCAGTTCAGTTCATCCCGGTGGTCACTTACCGGTCCCACCCAGTATACTATGGCATTAGTCTGATTAGACGATTATTACTTCAGCCGGTGGTCACTTACCGGTCAGTTCAGTTCAGTTCAATGTAGGGGCCACTTGCGTAGACCATAATCTCAACAGAAAATTATTACATGTTATTTCATTACAGGGCTCCAAGGAGCAAACATTTTCCATTTATGATTTTTCAGTTCAGTTATGCACGTATTATAATTAATCATGACACGATATTTACGATATAACTCAGGACATGATATTTCCACTTGCATACGATTTTATTATTTATTTACATGTTATTTACGATATATACATGCTGAGTCTTTAGACTCACTAGACTTGATTGTTGTAGGTACTGACGACGACGGGACCGAGGGCGGGGACCAGTGAGCTAGCTTGTGTCAGCAGTAGTGGGACCCGATGACCTCATTTTTCAGCATTTATTATTTTATGATCAAACATTTTTATCTGTCGTTGGATTATTTTTAAACGGTTGTGTCGCAAATATTAAATTCTTCCGCTACCATTTTGAATATTAAACTTTATTTATCAGTTTAACTTATGAATGAGACATTTTAATTATTTAAAAAGAAAATTTTTAATTTTTCCGCAAATTTTCAAACGCGAATTTTCGGGCCTTTATAAAAAACTTGTGAGTCATATTCTAAAACTCCATAAAAACCCATATCATTCAAGTATACAAGTACGCGATTGTGTATGTAATTATCAGTGTATAACTTTCAAATCAAATTGTCTGACCTCTTCATTTTGACAATATCATCAACAGTTCCGGAAGAAACTGTAGATGACATATGTGTCGCTTGTAAATAGAGGACACTGAGATCTTCTGGACCTCGATTATCTGCCATTGTCAAATAAGTTGTCGATCTTCTAAACTGGTAAGAAACGAGCTCGACGGTTCTCCGGTGAGGAACGGAAAATTTTCGAAAGATGAGAGAAATAATGTGTGAAAGAGTAAGGAGAGGAGAGGGAAAGAAATAAGGTGGAGGTGGAGGGGAAGTGCTCCACGTGGAGCATTTTTTTCGTGCTTGGTAAGCACGAATGCTCCACGTGAGCATGATCCGTGCTTGGTAAGCACGGATTGCAGTACATTTGATTTTTTTTTTACCAAAAACGGATAATGCTCACGTGGAGCAGCACGGATTGCAACATTTGAATTTTTTTTAAAAAAAATATTTTTGAAATAAATTTTTAAATTTAAATTATTTATATAAAAAAAACCACCAGTACCCTCGCCCAAAAATGGGCAAATCGTTAGCTCCGTATCTGATTTTTCTTTCCCTTTGTTCAAAGCAACAAATTTCTCGATTGGTTTAGGGTTACTTATGTTTACATTTGGTGGTTGGTGGATATTTTTCTCGTTTCACTATATTTTTCTCGTTTCACTGTGTCCTAACCCTAGAATACAACGATGTCTAGCAAGCAAGGTGATTGCGAACTGTGAAATTCGTCGAATCTTGTTGTATTTTACCGATTTGCGTTTGTTTTCCTTGTTTTTTTGGATGATATACGTGCTCTCTTTCGCTTTTGACCAGGAGGAAAAGCAAAGCCTTTGAAGCAACCCAAGTCGGAAAAGAAAGAATACGACGAGGTTTTGATTCTTGATTTAATAATTTTGAATCTTAAGTTTTGTTTTGCGATTAGGGAACTGCGATGATTTTTTCATAGATAGAGTAGGTGTACAATTTAGTTGATATATGTCTTCTTGTGTGCTTTTTTTCATTTTTGGAAAGTGTGGAAATTTATTGAATTGCTACAGTTTAGTGGAAATTATAATTTATTCAAAAAAATTCCTTTATATTTTTCAATAAATTGAGTTTCGATTGCTGCCTGGTCCAGCCCAAA
Source organism: Primulina tabacum (assembly GCF_025594145.1). Taxonomy (NCBI): domain Eukaryota; kingdom Viridiplantae; phylum Streptophyta; class Magnoliopsida; order Lamiales; family Gesneriaceae; genus Primulina; species Primulina tabacum. Next base: position 27,273,208 of record NC_134552.1, read on the forward strand.
CAGGGGATCGCTGTTGCAATACGATTCGTGCAGAATATGTGTTTCCAGATTTGCATCTTTAGATAATAGCTTTGGTCGTTTTTACAATGGGTAACTAATTATTGCGACTGCCGCATTGCTATTTAAATGCAACACCTTAAAGAATTATTATTATTTCCTGTAGTTTCAAACAATGATGATCGTATTTATGGATCTTTTGTTTTAATCATGGTGGCAGCTATGAGTTATTCAGGTAGTAACTTCTTCCCGCAATTCCAACATTACATTAAATTGGTGTTATTCAAAATGAGATTAGTTTTATATATCTTCTAATTGCCTTTTGGTTTCCAATGTGCTAAGAGGCGGATAAGCATTGAAACTAAATTCCATCTCGTTTTTATTGGACTGAATTGTGGATTTGAGAATGATGAAAATATGGATGAGACAAATGTGTAAATGATATATCATAACGATAAGGTTTGTACAAAGAATTTAATTATTTCTTGAGTTCTTGTTTCCTTTCAAATAAATGAAGGAAAAAAATGGCTCTAATATTTTCCTTACTAAAATTATAAATCCAATTATGTAGTTAGATGTTTGCAATTCAATGAGTTGAAGATGCTGCCTCAATGCCAGGACTGCCTTGTATGTGTATCATATTATTGCTTGATTATTCGTTTTGTTGCTTTCTACTTGCTGCATTCTTTTATTTGACTAGATTGTTGAATTCCTTTGATATCTCCCCTAATTAACCCCCAAAAAATTTAAGAGAAGTAAGCAAAAGAAAATAACATCGATGTGTCAATACGCTTGATTTTTTGGCACCTGCCAAAGATTTCCTTGCCTGTGTTTCTGTTTCTCTGTAGCTTTGGAATGTCATGGATCATTTCATTTGCAGGTCGACAAGGCTAATATTCAAAAGAAGAAGGATGAAGAAAAGGTGAAGTTATCTTTCTCCAAGGATTTCTGCTTCATTGCATTGTTTCTTATCAATAATTGTTCAAACATTGTTCTTGCCAGGCACTCAAGGAACTCAAGGCAAAGGCTCAGCAAAAGGGATCATTTGGAGGTTCTGGTCTTAAGAAAAGTGGTAAAAATTGAGTTACATTAGAAAACCAAACGACTCAATTGACAGATTTTACCTCATTATGTTGTCATGTTATCAATTCCGGTAATGGGTTTAAACTTGTTGGCTTGTGTTCATCATTGAATGACAATTATGTGAAACCAAACCAGTGGTGAAACATTTTGATGTAAAACTTTACAAATGCAGCCATCTTGTTTGAGAAACCTACTAAGCTCATCTTGTGCAACATGATTAATTTCCATCTCTTGTTGGAATTTGATTTTGTATGAAGATGAATGACAACAAACTATGCCATAACTCCATGTAATGCTATGATATGAAAGAAACTGTTTAGGCTCTTATTGATTGATTCCTTGAGAAAACTACACCCCACCCCCCTTTCGTCTGTGATATTGTGATACCCTATAGGAAGAAAAATATAGTTGAGGCGCTAGATGTGCGGATCAGTAAACTTCAATCGACCCTAACCCAAGGGAATTTATTAATCGATCAAGTATGGCAATTTGGTTGGATTATATTGGTGCTTTCTCATTATTTTAAAAGCATTGATTAAATCAAAGTAAATATTGAATCAATTTAATTTGGTTCTCTTTAGGTTATTGGCTAGACATTTTCATAAAAACGTTGATGGAATTGGTTGATTTGTCCCCTTCCCATTATTTTTCTCAATGCATATGAGTTGAAAACAGCCCGAAATTACGATATTTTGGGCGGATTAGTTTATTTTATTGCATCTTATTTTTGTATACAATTACTTCGTTCGAGTTTTGGTAACATGATTCTTACCTGACGTCATAAAAATCCCAACACGTAAATATAAAAATAGAATATCATGAAGTTATCATCACTTCTGATCCGAGACATTAATATCAAAATGAATTTATGGAAGAAAGTGGTTGACTCATCATAGAAAACTCATCACAGAATCTCATTCCTGATGCAGTAAAACTCAGCAAACGATAATAAGAGATCGAACAAGTTTGAAAATTAGGTGTTGACGACCAGGATCTCTCCTCGTGGAACTATGAACATTGCATGTATACTCCTTGAATTGTTGACACTTTTTGTATTATGCAGAATATGAACCTTTTTAGTCTTTATACATATCCATCAAAACTTTCTTAACAATTTCACTGTAAAACGGGACGCTGAGATGTGAATACCAACGAAGCACTTCTCGTAAATCCAATATTTGATCCTCAATTTTTTCCTCTATATTTCTAGCTCTTCCATTTTTTGAGCCAGCGTATCCATATCCAAGACGAGGGACTCTTCTTGTTTCCCAGCAGGGTATTCACTTGCAGTTTTCTTCACTTCTTTCAGGCCCTTTCCTCCACTTTGATCAGCAACATTCATGGTGTTGTCCCTTTGTTTGTTTGAATCCCCTTTTTATCTGAAAATTTTGCGAGAAGTATCCAATTAACTTGGAATGGATCTTATTGGTACTAGGAATAATGTGACTTGTATGAGGAGTTTTGGGTAACTTTCAAAGGAGAAGAAAGGATATTTCTGAAACTTTTATGGAACAATTTACAGAGTATTGTTTTTTTATGTTTTGATGATCATTTGCAGTTCACCGAATGAAAAGCTCCAAATTTTCTTGGTCTGCTTTTGCTTTGCGAACTGAAAGTGTTTTCAAGATTGAGACAAATGTTAATGATAAGCTAGGAGCCTGATTTAATATACTTTCAAGGTTTTGCTTTCCCTCAGGTTGTTGGACTCCAGGATGGAACCAGAAAAATAGGACGAGGTGGGTCCGTATCCCAAAGCGATTTAATATATTTTGTAAGCAAAATTTGAGATTATAGAAAAACGACACATAAATTTGAAATATTTTTATATTTTCTCTAGCTCACCCTTTTAAAGCTCACCCTTTTAAAAAGACGCTAATGAGTTGTAACAGTGCAAGTATTTGTGTGTCGAATCATATCTTAAAATACTAAAATTTAACATTTGCGAAAAATTTAAAATTTTCTCATTAAATAATTTATTAAAATTATAGTTCTTAAAATAAATTAACAGTCACCAATCATATTAAAATTAAACTAATATTAAAACTACATCATTTAAAATATATCACCAACATCCAATTAATCCTAAAATCCAAAAATATACCAATTTAAATAAAAAAATAGCCTAACAAAATTATAAATTTAATTTGCTTATCATCAATCCTAATAAATCAAAAGTAAGAGTAAATAGTTTAAAAATGTGCCTAATAAAATAACTTAAACTACAAGGTTCTCGGGTTTGCACTGCCACTGGCCCGAGCCTGCTCACTGGTCACCACCTCTCGTCTCCTCAATTACATCATCTGCATCGATCAAGTCTAGTGAGTCTAATGACTCAGCATGCATAAACCCTGAATAAAGAATAATACACAATAAAATCCATGCAATTTAAACTTAGATTGTACATAAAATATTATAAGCATAAATATGTATTACGCGACTTTCTTGCATAAACAATTTAATAAAAATCATAAATCATATTTTTCATACTTGTTCTGCATAGAGTCATAAACGTATATAATTTTGCGTAAAATTCTGTTCAAATGCAAGTGGCCCATACACATAAATCGTTTGATCAAACTAAACCATAGTACTGGGCCGACAGAGATCACCACATCCCTTGGACAGGATGTCCGCTCCCTAACATATCATAATCCTCCGAAGAGGTTGGAGAGGCTACCGGACACGCTCTCCGGCTTCCAAAATCGTAACATAATTTGTCTGCAAGACAAATCGCATAGCTCAAAAATAATTATTTTCCACGTGATACATATTTTCGAACATCGTGGGCTTCGTTAGAACACTCTGGACTTGTTGTCATTGTTGGAATTTAGGTTTTCTCATACCCAAACGCAACGGAAGTTTTAAAAATTTTTAGATCTTGACATTCAAGATATATTTGAACAGTCGTATGGTTTTAAAAATTAAACATACAAAGAATGTTTAGTAATATATCTTTAGTGAATAATTCACTTGGCACCAACTACTCCGGTGTTAGCGGACGTAGCTCTTGATGTAAAGCCCTACGAACGTTCTTCGATCTACTAATCCGGTCCACGACTGGAATATTTACTCATCTTCTAACTTCTACTAGAAAATTAGAAGATAATTTTCTTAAAGATAGAACACAAAAAACCCACACAACTCTCAAACTTGGAGTGATCAAATTTTTCTTGTTTTGAAAAGGGATTTTCGAGAGCTTCTCTTTTGAAATTGGGAAGAGCCGAAACCTTTTCTTCTTTTTCTTGCCAAAGTTTTTCGGATGCCTTATGTCCAATTAAGAATCAAGATCCTTATAATTATTTTTAATTTTTAATTTACTTAATTAATCTAATTAATTAAGTCCATTAAAGATACTAAAAATATTTGCATGCCAAATCACCGAAAACCCTTTTCGAATGCATGTTGTAACGTCCAAAAAACCAACATACGTAAACCACATACATGCAAATTATTTTAGTTGCTTAATTTTTTTATTTAATTGATTTTAAATGATGGCATGATATTTAGTATATGATTAAATGTATGATTGCATGATTAGATGATAATATGATATAATTACATGAAATTAAGGATTTTACCCGAATATTCGTGAAACGTCTACTTATTAAAAAGTCTACTTATTGAACATCTTGCATGCATACAGTCCTACTAAAAATACAATTTAAAAATAATCATAAGTATTTGTTAATAAAAATATAACGGAAGCATAAACAAGAAAAATCCTAACATCGATCGATGAAATAAATCAGCGTATAAAAAAATACTCAAATACTCTCAACTCAAAAAAATCATAAATGTGCGGAAAACATGTGGTCCTCGGGTCATGTCGCCCCACCAGGCCTGCCTACTCAGAGTTCGGCACCTCCAGTCCCCTCGATATCATGCTCACCTGCATCACACACGCCTAATGAGTCTAAAGACTCAACACACCTGTACCACTAATAACAATTACATATATATAGCACACAGCAGTGAAAATATCATGTAATGAACATACATTTCATGAACTTTAAAAGCGTAATGTAAACGTGCCATATGAAATCGTGATGTGTCAAAAGAGCTCATCATTAATCATTATTCATCGTTTTCTTTGGTGAATTCAGTTCATTAGAAGTGACTATCGTACATTATCATTTACGATGGATCCATCATACATAGAATAGCGGTACCCAACGGCTGTCGGACATCAGTGACAAGATTACCCATCCACTGTGCTCAGGACTCATCATCATCATTTACATATACGTCTTAAGAATTTACATATACTTCGATAGCCACAACTAATTATCATCATTCAAAACATCATCATCTTCATCACTTATCAAAATCATGCACATATGCAATTTTTCTTAAAACTAAGCATGCAACGTATATTTTCAAAAAATCTTAAAAATTGTGATCATGATGCATAAGCATTTAAAACTTGATAAATTTGTGATCAGGGCGCTGCCAGGACTAAAATATCACTCCGGGTGCAAAATGATCATTTTTCCCCTGCAAACCCAAAATGACCATTTTACCCATGGACCTCTAAAATTTGACCCGAAGCTTACCAAATCCTTAAAACGTCCAAAAAAATATTTAAAATATTTCTTAGACGTAAACTCGAGCCCGTCTCAAAACTTAACCGATTCGTCGTAAAACTTGGACCAGAGTCCCGGTTTTAGCCCGAATGGAACCGAAACTTAACCAAATTTTTCCAACATAAACCGTGACTTAAAACTAGATGACCAACCTATAAACAACTCATTCCAGACCACTTAAGACCTAGAAACAAGCCCAAAGGTTGCTGTAAATCTCCAGCATATACGCATAAATTTTCCAGCTTGAACGATTTTATGATAAAAATCATATCTCCCTCGTTTCTTATCATAAAATTACGAATTTGCTATTGAATCGAAGATAACACAGAGTAGGTAAATATCATATGCTGAACATATTCCCAGAAAACCAACCAATAAATCGCAGAATTTGAAATAACAGAGGGTGACGGGTTTTGAGACGCAGAAATTCCACAGCTTGAGCGACATTACGATAAAAATCATATCCCCCACGTTTCTTATCAAAAATTTACGAATTTGATATCGAATCGAAGATAATAGAGAGTGCTACAAATCATATGTTGAACACATTTCCAGAAAACCTACCAATAAGTCGTAGAATTTTAAATAACCGAGGGTGACGGGTTTTGAGACAGAAAAATTCCACAGCTTGAGCGAGTTTACGATAAAAATCATATCTCCCTCGTTTTGTATCAGAAAATTACGAATTTGCTATCGAATCAAAGATAATAGAGACTGCTACAAATCATATTTTCAACACATTTCCAGAAAACCAACCAATAAGTCGCATAATTTTAAATAACAGAGGGTAACAAGTTTTGTGACACAGAAATTTCACCCGAAGACTCAAGATGTCGATCAGCCCACTCCTAAAACCCACAAAAATTCGACTCCCATAAGTATTTATCATTCACTCCTGTCATAAACAACCCCTTAACACCAATTTTAGGCAGCCCCTTGCACAAGGATAGGAAAACGTGAGCAACCAACACAAAAATGCAATATTCTCATGTAAAACTGAAAAGTTCCGCATGTTCTAGGCTAGATCGAAAATTTCTCACAGAAATATATACACAACAGCAGTATAGGACATGAATGATGCAAAAACAATGTTACATGGCGTGCCTCGATGTATTTTAGGCAAGAACGTCGTAGAAACAATTGTCGGGGAAGCGCCGGAGGAATTTTCTTGCAAGAAAAGTGCTTGGCCGATGGAGGTTTGGTGCTAAGCTGCTGAAGACCGAGAGAAATGAGCTGAGGTGGAGGGGGTGTCGGCTGGTGGAATTAATTTTAGGTTAAGGGAAGTTTAGGGAAATAATTAAGTAGGTAATAATAAGATAATTGGCCTTAATTATTATTTAAAAAGTTTAGAAAGATTTTTTAGCACACTAAGATTAAAAATAGGCCCATCAAGCCCAAACACATTCCCAAAATTTTTTTCGTTTAGCTACGTTTTTGAAATTATTGCCCGAACCTGCAAAAAGTCCTTTGTTTCGATAAAATTCGCGTACCGATTAAAAATATGTTCCGGCGGGTAAAATTATCCAATAAAGCCCATTTTTGAAAAAAAATACACTTAAAAACACTCCATATTGATTAATAAAAATTAATCCCTTCATAAAATAATTTTTTCTGATAAATTCCCGGTCTCCGTTCTCGTTCGAGCGCGAAATGCAACTAAAAATCCTAAGCATTAAAATTTTAAAATTTCATGAAATAAAATCTATCATGCAATAATAATGCATAAAATTCATAAAAATAATTCATGCATTTAATGCTTTAAAGGAATTTAATAAAATACTAAAGAAATTTAATAACTTGCATGCATGTGGTTCACGTGGACTTTCAAATTTTCGGGATAGTTACAATCTACCCCCCTTAAATTGAATTTCGTCCTCGAAATTCGGTTATCCTTGATAATCAAAAAGTTTAGAGTCTTAATTTTTGTATCCTAATAATCCATGCTTCCGCTGCGCTACCCTGATAAAAATAAATATTAAGCTGTCCTTATGTCTCCTCAATCCAAATTAAATTGCCTAACAAAATCATCGTTTGTGAATTGCAACTTAAAAAGACTTACGTAGACTTAGTTCTATTCTACTAATACATAGAATTTGACTTATCTCGTAATTCCTCATACTAGAAATGGATGTCCAACTTAACGCACTTTGATTTTCTTGAAACGTCTGCTATTCGTTTTGTTTAAAACGTACTAGAAATTTTTTTTCCTCCTTAATCTCGATAATTCTAAATACACATATATATACTTTAAAATACCTTGATACCATTTTAAAATAAAATAACCAACTAACATTTAAAAATCAATGCAACTAGTTCAATGATAAAATCGTCACACATTTTACCAAACTTAAAAACATTATTCGAAAGGTATAGCCCATACTATAACCTCTCAAAACCCCTCATAACCATGAATAAAAGTCATAAAATATTTTTAACATAACTTAAAATCATAAACTAGTGCGGAAAACTAGCGTCGGTCCTCGGGTTATGTGCACATTAAGTCCAGCAAAGTCAACCATCAAGACCTCCATTATCATATACAAAATCAATATCACCTGCATCAATCACACCTAGTGAGTCTAAAGACTCAACACGCCATAACTTTGATAACAACATAATACATATACAGATCACATATAAAAGTGAAAAATACTTGTACTTCAAATATCGTTTTCATGAAGATGCATAAACTTTAAACATAAACATTTCCATAAATATTTTCATGATGCATAAACTTTAAATAAAAACATTTTCATAATGATGCATCAACTTTAAACATAGACATTTTCATAACTTTTGCATAAACATTTTCATATAAACATAAACATATTCATATTCGTATCTATATTCATATCATCATATTCATGCTCATGTTTGTTGAATTCAGATCGTGATTGTGACTCGTATTCTTTAACGTATTGGGCGATGGATCCATCTAGAGAAAACCATAGTACTGGACGGCGGGGACACCAGCGACACTCTCACCGGTCAACTGCGTCTTGGCCAACGTATTAACATATTAACGTATTCGTATTCGTATTCGTATTATTATCAACGGAAACACGATCGTCGGTCTCCTACTGGAGCCATAACCCTCACGGTATTTCCAACATATTTACTCACAATCTCTTCACGTCCTTCAACATTTCATATTTCTACCACTTAATAAAAACATGCATATGATATCGTTTTTCTTTTAAACCAAGCATGCAACATATCTTTTAAATGTCAATGTTAAATCATAAAAATTCATAAACATTTAAAAATAATAATTTAACATATTAAAATCATAAACATCCATAAACATTTAACAATAAACATTTGAACAGATTAAAAATCCGTAAACATTTAAAATAAACGTCTTAACATATAAAATCATAAAAAGACATAAACGTTTTAAAATCAACATCTTAAAAATTCATAAACATTTGAATTAATCATATTAGCACATAAAACAGCATTCAGAGCACTGCCATGACGTTTACTAATTTCTAATTGTAAAATGACCGTTTTACCCCTAGACGTAAAATTTCACGTTTTTGACTTTTTCTTAATTTCATTGATTATAACATGTTTCAAATAATTATTTAAGTTTACATGAATTTTCTCATATTTTTATTTAGCATAAATCGAGGACTTTTAATTTATTCTTTAACTAAGACGTATTACTGCATTTTAATCCCGAATTAAACCAAACCTTAATATAAAATTCTCAAATTAAAAATTTAGACTTTTAATAATTATTTAAGCTTAAACCTAGTTTTTCATAATTTTACAAAGCCTAAAACTAGGCTTTTCATTTAATTCTTTAATTAACTTTTCGTGAGACGATAAAATCACGGATAAATCCAAAACTCGTTATTGTGATCTCAAATTTTAAACATAGCATTTTAATTATTTATTCTACCCTTCCAAGTCATGAGCCACACCCGTGGACCCATGTATTAAATTTTAGTTCTTAAAATCTCGAAATTGACACATTTACAAACACACCGAGCCATCTCTTAAAATACTCGAGCCACACCCGAGCCACCTTGAGCCAAAACTTAGCCTACCCATCTAGGAACCCTCCTGACCAAGCCCAATCCCCTGACCAGCCCCTTAAACCCTCGAAAAGCCTGCTGACATTGAACCCGATTGCACGTGGGTGTGTGTGAGAGCCTCCTGTGTGTCTTGGACTCCTAACCCAACTAGGACTCTCCCAGCCAAGCCACCACCGAGCCCACCTCACCCTAACCAACCCTGGACCATGGCAAGACCCTACCCAGGCCTAGGCCAGCCACTGACCGTGCGCACAGACCACCTGAACCCAGACATCAAGTTACGCGCTACCCTTTGTTCTCCACGCTCTCTCAAGTCAGCGGCCAGCATAGCCACTCCAGCCCCTAGCCCAGCCCTTGCTCATCATCCTTAGACCCTATAGCACCCTAGTGACTCGCCCTAGCTCAGCTCGAAGCCCCTGGTCGAGCCATCTTCTCCCTGCACGGTTGCCCCACCTGCGCGTCTCCTTCTTTCTCTCGGGTGTAGTCCTAGCTTGCTAGGACTCCTTCCCAGCCCCTAACCGAGACATAGCTATGACCCAAGCTAGGCCATGCAACACGTTTCCCTTCAACCGATCACATAAGCTACGATGGTAATCAATTTGGTTCCAGCTTGTTTCTATTTTTTGTGCAGCCTTTTGGTGTGTTCTTGGACCCCTTAAACTTGTATAAAACATAATCCTAACACCTCCTTATCATGGCAGCCCCATTTTAAACATATTAAACATGCTTTTGAATCAATTAACAAGCTTTTAAAATCATGATGAAGCACAAAAACGAAAATAATAAAAGTGCATCTTGTTTTTCATGCAATTTCAAACATAAATATATAATATGGGGTGTTGATGAGTAAAGGAAGAATATTGCGTGCCTTTGCGTAATTAACGCACGAAAAAACCATTGACGATTGCGAAGAACGACGGCACGAAGACTGTAACGCCCCAAAAATTCGAAGGTCCATGCGAACCACATGCATGCAATTATTAAATTCTTTGTATTTTAATTAAATTGTTTTAATTGCATTAATTAATTATATTGTGCATGTTTACATGTTTAAAATATATTTTTCTACATGGTTGCATTAAAATGTATTTTTAAAGGCTATTAGAGTTGCGATCGAGGAACGGAGACCGAAGGCTGAAAAATAGAAAATATTTTTATTAAATAATTGTTTTTAATTATTTAAAATATGGATGATGCTTTTTTCTTATTCTTGAAAATAAGGGGTTTTGAGATGATTTTATATGCCGGGACGTAAATTTTATCGGTGTTGGTTTTTCAACAAAAATACGAACTTTTTGGCAACCCGGCTAATAAATTCACAAACTTGTTTAAACAAAACCATTTTAATATTTTAATTAAATCCTGGTCAAGCACTAATGGGCCTAAAATTTTTCTTAATAGGCCTAAGCCTTAATTAGTGATTTAATTAGTGTTTAAATATATGTAAACCCTCCCCAAATCCCTACACAACACACGCCTCACTTTTCAGAATTTTGGCACACCAAAATTCTCCCCAACACGGCACACACACAACACAAAATTCAAGAGAAAACAGTGAGCTTCAAAGGGAGTTCTTAGTTAAAGAATAAATTAAAAGTCCTCGATTTAGGCTAAATAAAAATATGAGAAAATTCATATAAGCTTAAATAATTATTTGGGACATGTTAGAGTCAATGAAATTAAGAAAAAGTCAAAAACATGAAATTTTACGTCCAGGGGTAAAACATTCATTTTACACCTAGAAATTAGTAAACGTCATGGCAATGCCCTGAATGCTGTTTTATATGCTAATATGATTAATTCAAATGTTTATGAATTTTTATGATGCTGATTTTAAAACGTTTATGGCTTTTTATGATTTTTATATGTTAAAATGTTTATTTTAAATGTTTACGGATTTTAATCTATTAAAATGTTTATTTTAAAATGTTTATGGATGTTTATGATTTTAATATGTTAAATTATGATTTTTAAATTTTTATGAATTTTTATGATTTAACATTGACATTTAAAAGATATGTTGCATGCTTGGTTTAAAAGAAAAAAGACGATATTATATGCATGTTTTTATTAAGTGATGGAAATACGAAATGTTGAAGGACGAGAAGGTATTGTGACTAAATATGTTGGAGATATCGTGAGGTTTACGTTTCCAGTGGGAGCTCGACGATCATGTTTTCATTGATACGAATACGAGTACGATGATATGTTAATACATAAGGCCAAGGCCCAGTTGACCGGTGAGAGTGTTGCTGCTGTCCCTGCCACCCAGTACTGTGGTTACATGTAGATGGATCTATCGTCCAATACGTTTAAGATTACGAGTCACAATCACGATCTGAATTCAAAAACACGAACATGAATGTGAATACGAATATGAATATGATACGAATATGAATATGCCTATGTTTATGTTTATATGAAAATATTTATGAAAATGTTTATGCAAAATTTTATGAAAATGTTTATGTTTAAAGTTGATGCATCATTATGAAAATGTTTTTATTTAAAGTATATGCATCATGAAAATGTTTACGAAAATGTTCATGTTTAAAGTTTATGCATCTTAATGAAAACGATATTTTAAGTACAAATATTTTCACTGTTGTATGTGATTTGTATATGTAGTACTTGTTATCAAGGATATGGTGTGTTGAGTCTTTAGACTCACTAGGTGTGACTGATGCAAGTGATATTGATTATGAATATGATAATAGAGGTCTTGATGGTTGACCTTGCTGGATTGAAGGTGCACATAACCCGAGGACCGACGCTAGTTTCCGCACTAGTTTATAATTATGATTTATGTTAAAAGATATTTTACGATGATTTATTTATGAGTGATTTTTGAGAGGTTATAATATGAGCTATAACTTTCAAATAATATTGTGAGGTAAAACGTTTGATGATTTTACGATGCAAACTATTTCCTTTGGTTTTCAAATTATAGTTGGTTTATTTATTTGAAATGATGTCAAAAATATTTTATGGTTCGACTGAATGCTACGTGAGGTTTTTTTTAAAAAAATTCTACTACGTTTAAGAAAACGAGTAGTAGACGTTTCAAAGACGATGGGTTGAAAGCCTTGCAAACTTGATGCTTTTTCCCCTTAATTTTCCTTGTGTAAGTGTGTGTTTTGCTTGGTGGGGGAGGGTTTGCAAATTATTGGGGAGATTTGAGAAAGTGGCGTGAGTTTATGAATTAATGGGGAGGGTTTTGGGTATTTTATAGTTTAATTAATCACTAATTAGGCTTAGGCCCATTAAGTAGGTAATTTAGGCCCATTAGTGCTTAATTAGAATTTTAAACATAGTTTTGTTTAAATAATTTTGTGAATTTATTAGCCGGGTTGCCAAAACATTCATAATTTTTTTGAAAAACCAACACCGATAAAATTTACGTCCCGGCGTATAAAATCACATCAAAACCCGTTATTTTCAAAAATAAGAAAAAAGCATCACCCTTAATTTAAATAATCAAAAACATTTATTTTAATAAAAACGTTTTACAATTTTCAGCCATCGGTTTCCGTTCCTCGATCGCAACTCGAATAACCTTTAAAAATACATTTTAATGCAACCATGTAGAAAATATATTTTAAACATGTAAATATGCACATCATAATTAATTAATGCAATTAAAACAATTAATTGAAATACACAAGAAATTTAATAACTTGCGTGCATGTGGTTCGCGTAGACCTTTAAATTTTCGGGGCGTTACAATCTTCCCCCTTAAATTGAATTTCGTCCTCGAAATTCGCTTATCCTTAATAATAAAAAGTTTAGACTTAGTTCTAGTATCCCAAAAATCCACGTTTCCGCTACGCACTCTCATAAAACTTAATTTCTAGAATGTCCTTACGTCTCCTTGATCCCAATTAAATTTACCTCCTAAATCCTTATTTGCAAATCGCAACTTAAAAGACCAATAATGATTTGTGTTGTTACTATTGTAACCTCGAATTTCAACTTTTCTTACAATTCCCAATAATAAAAGATGGATGTCCACGCTTATCGTATATTACTTTCCTTATATTATACCCAAAATGTTCATCAACTTATCATGTTTCAATCTTAAAATTCCAAACGCATCCGCTAACGCTTAAATTTTCAAGCCTACTATTGTTTCATCCTTAAAAACCCTTGATTTACATTCCTTATAACACTATAACCAAGATATCCCAAGGTTCTAAATCTTCTTTTGAGCCAAATCATCAAAAATTCCTATCAATTAAACCATCAAATTATCGCTTATTGCTAAATTAGTCCCCAATTTTCTTAACAATTGCAAAATAAATTCTTAATTTTCTCAAAAATTATCCTAATTGGTCCTTAATTTTAAAATTCCTACAGTTAACCCATTAGTTCTTGGCATTCTTAATTTCCTTCTACAGGTTTCCCATAAAATAATTTCGATAAATTTAAGATTATTTACCCAAAATCAATTCTTATAACCAATCTTACCTTTCATCAAACTTAAAATTCCAATTTATACATTTTTATACTCCCAAAGTTGTTGGAATCCTCGAATAATTATTCCTTAAGTGAAATTCCCAAAAATTAATTCAACTAGTAACCATGAATCATAAATATTTTTCTTAGAAAAATCTACGTGTACCAAAAGCATTCATAATATTCATGATCAACTTATGGCCCAAAAGTAGAACGTCAATAATAAAACCCAAGAAAATCAACATAGTCCAATTCCACTGCAAAGCCAACATCCGTTGAAATCAAATAATTTCTTATTTCATATTGTATCACGTATAAAAATTCTAAAACATATAAATCATATATCCTCATAGAGCTATTAAACATGTGACATAAACATATAATTCATGTATTTATGCAGGTAACATCATAAAATCACATAAAACATAAAAACTTACAAATTTGAGGCTTGACGTCTGATCTTCCTGGCACTGATGGTGGCACAACCCTTTACAGAACCATTGCTCTGATACCAACTGAAACGTCTGCTATTCCTTTTGCTTAAAATGTACTATAATTTTTTTCCTCCTTAATCTTCATAATTCAAAATACACATATATATACTTTAAAATACCTTGATACCATTTTAAAATAAAACAACAAACTAACATTTAAAAATCAATGGAACTAGTTCAATCATAAAATCGTCACACATTTAACCAAACTTAAAAACATTATTCGAAAGGTATACCCCAGACTATTACCTCTCAAAACCCCTCATAACCATGAATAAAAGTCATAAAATATTTTTAACATAACTTAAAATCATAAATCATAAACTAGTGCGGAAAACTAGCGTCGGTCCTCGGGTTATGTGCACCTTCAGTCCAGCAAAGTCAACCATCAAGACCTCCATTATCATATACATAATCAATATCACCTGCATCAATCACACCTAGTCAGTCTAAAGAATGAACACACCATAACCTTGATAACAACATAATACATAAACATATCACATACAACAGTGAAAAATACTTGTATTTAAAATATCGTTTTCATGAAGATGCATAAATTTTAAACATAAACATTTCCATAAATATTTTCATGATGCATAAACTTTAAATAAAAACATTTTCATAATGATGCATCAACTTTAAACATAGACATTTTCATAACTTTTGTATAACCATTTTCATATAAACATAAACATTTTCATATTCGTATCCATATTCATATCAACATATACATATCATCATATTCTTATTCATGCTCGTGTTTGTTGAATTCAGATCGTGATTGTGACTCGTATTCTTAAACGTATTGGGCGATGGATCCATCTACATGTAACCACAGTACTTGGCGGCGGGGACACCATCAACACTCTCACCGGTCAACTGGGCCTTGACCTTACGTATTAACATATCATCGTATTCGTATTCATATTCGTATTCGTACCAACGGAAACACGATCCTCGGGATCCCACTGGGACCGTCACCCTCACGATATCTCCAACATATTTAGTCACAATCCCTTCACGTCCTCCAACATTTCGTATTTCTATCACTTAATTAAAACATGCATATAATATCATTTTTTTTTCTTTTAAACCAAGCATGCAACATATCTTTTAAATGTCAATGTTAAATCATAAAAATCAATAAACATTTAAAAATCATAATTTAACATATTAAAATCATAAATATCCATAGACATTTTAAAATAAACATTTTAACAGATTAAAAATCCGTAAACATTTAAAATAAACGTTTTAATATATAAAAATCATAAAAAGCCATAAACGTTTTAAAATCAACATCATAAAAATTCATAAATATTTGAATTAATCATATTAGCACATAAACAGCATTCAGGGCACTGCCATGACGTTTACTAATTTCTAGATGTAAAATGACCGTTTTACCCCTGGACGTAAAATTTCACGTTTTTGACTTTTTATTAATTTCATTGACTCTAACATGTCCCAAATAATTATTTAAGATTACATGAATTTTCTCATATTTTTATTTAGCTTAAATCGAGGACTTTTAATTTATTCTTTAACTAAGACGTATTACTGCTGTTTTAATCCCGAATTAAATCAAACCTTAATATAAAATTCCCAAATTAAAAACTTAGACTTTAAATAATTATTTGAGCTTAAATATAATTTTTCATAATTTTATAAAGCATAAAACTAGACTTTTCAATTAATTCCTTTATTAGCATTTCGTGAGGCGATTAAATCATGGATAAATCCAAAACTTTTTATTTTGTTTCCAAACTTCAAACATAACATTTTTATTATTTATTCTACCCTTCAAAGTCATGAGTCACCCCCGTCGACCCATGGATTCAATTTTGTTCTTAAAATCTCGAAATTGACACCTCCATCAACCACCCGAGCCATCTCCCAATTTACTCGAGCCACGCCCAAGCCAAACCCAAGCCAACCCACCTAGGGACCCTACTTACCAAGCTCAGCTCGAAAAAACCAGCCCTGGCCCGCTCAAAAACCTCCTGGACAGTGGACCAATTTCTGCATGCTTTGTGCGTGTCATCCTAGCACCTCTAGAACTCCCAACCCAACAAAGTCACTTCCAGCTGAGCCACCACCGAGCCTACCTGACCCTAACCTTCCCTGGATCACGCCCAGACCATACCCAGACCAACCCAAGCCCTAGAACCCACGCACAAGCCTCCTGAATCAGAAGACTCAAGCTGCGTGTTCTTTGCTTCCCTCACGTTTTTTGTTGCTAGCCGCCCAACCATCAAGCCAACCCTTGAACCAGCCCCCCAAGCACTCTCCTAGACCCTAACCACTTGGCCTACCCCAGCCCAGAGCCCCCAGGCCAAGCCAAATCTCCCTGCACAAGCTACACACACACCAGCGCCTGCACCCTTTGCTTCTCGGGTGGAGTCCTAGCTTTCTAGGACTCCTCCCCAGCCCCTGGTCTCGAGTACTAGCGTGGCTAGGACTCCTCCCCTGACCCCTCACGGACCCTAGCCAAGCCGTGGCCCAAACCAAACCAAAGCCAAGTCCTTAAACTCAAAAATCGAACCCCCCTCACTCCATAACAGAAAAGTGCTTCCAGCTTTGTGTTTCATGTTGTGCAGCCAACAGGTGGGGCTCTAATGACTCTAACTCGTGAAAAACATGTTTGTTCCATTCCTAATTCATGGAAGCCCTTTTTTGTGCATAAAAATCAAGTTTTTGGTTCACATATCATGCTTTAAAATTCATGTTTGATGCAAAACGAAAATATAACAAAGTGCAACTTGTTTTTCATTCAAAACATAATTAAATAAATATTATGGCGTGATGGATGAGTAAAAAGAGAATTATGGCGTGCCTTTGCGTTTTAAACGCACGATTTCTCGTTGACGATTACGAAGAACGTCGACAAGACCCTATGCTTGAAACTGCCTTTGAAGCTCATGGTTTTCTCTTGAATTTTGTGTTGTGTGTATCCCGTGTTGGGTAGAATTTTGGTGTGCCAAAATTCTGAAAAGTGAGGCGTGTGTTGTGTAGGAGTTTGGGGAAGGTTTACATATATTTAAACACTAATTAAATCACTAATTAAAGCTTAGGCCTATTAAGCAAAAAATTAGGCCCATTAGTGCTTGATTAAGATTTAATTAAAATATTAAAATGGTTTTGTTTAAACAAGTTTGTGAATTTATTAGCCGGGTTGCCAAAAGGTTCGTATTTTTGTTGAAAAATCAACACCGATAAAATTTACGTCCCGGCGTAAAAATCACCTCAAAACCCCTTATTTTCAAGAATAAGAAAAAAGCATCATCCATATTTTAAATAATTAAAAACAATTATTTAATAAAAATATTTTCTAAACATAAACATTTCCATAAACATTTTCATGATGCATAAACTTTAAATAAAAACAAATTTCATAATGATGTATCAACTTTAAACATAGGCATTTTCATAAATTTTGCTTAAGCATTTTCATAAAAAATTTCATATAAACATAAACATATTGATATTCGTATCCATATTCATATCAACATATTTATATCATCATATTCATATTCATATTCATGATCATGCTTGTTGAATTAAAATCGTGATTGTGACTCGTATTCTTAAACGTATTGGGCGATGGATCCATCTAGAGAAAATGATAAGTGCATTTTGTGCACTTAAATTATCCTTACAATTCATATAGATTGTTAGTTTCTTGGGCAGAATTATGCGTTTTTGTTATTTTTGGTGTGATTGCAGGAATTTAGGTACAATTATGACATGGAACTGAAAATGAACTAAAATGACGATTAGGAGAAGAAGTGTGAGCAAAGCAAGTGCTGAGGGCAGTGCATCGCGCATATGCGCGATTTATTTCAGCGCACATGCGCGAATATGGCAGAAAGATTGGCGCACATGCGCCACTCAGGGCGCGCACATGCGGGACACATGCAGAAGGCTCCGCGCATATGGAGAAAGCTCGATACAACAAGAGGCGCGCATATGAGCCGTTCAAGGCGCGCATATGCGCGTGGCGCGACATTTAGAATTAAAAAAGGGTTTCTCGTGGGTTTTAAGGGAGTTCTGAAAATTCTTGTCACGGCCGACATATCACACGAAAAAGGAGAAAATGTGAGAGCGCACGGAGCACGAGACGCGAAGAACAGAGATAGAAAATGCTGGATCCGGACACGGAGATGCACTTTCATCTCTCGCCAACACGTTCTTAATTCGGCTCTTTACTTTTATGTTTTTAATGAATACAAACAGGTTTTGTATTAATTTAGATTCGAGTATGAACTAATTCCATTATCTAGAGATTGACGTTGTCAAGGTTGGACCTATGCTATTGACATTTGAATTTTCATTGAATTAATTCAACGTGTTTATTTGTGATTTCTTGTCTTTAATGCTTTTGGATTACTGGCCATAATTCGACTGATCTAATAATTGAGATCTAGCACTCGAGAGAGGTGATCGAAATTAGGACAGGGGAAATCGCATCGTCAGATTTTATAACGTGCAAAAGATGTATAACTTTGGCTAATCCGTAAGAGAACCTTGTTTGCATTTATTACGTGTTACATGATTTTGAATAGTTAAAATCGGTAATAGGTAATACAGTTTTATTTATCACTTGAAAAAGGGAATAGAAAATATCGTGAGTTCTTAGTTAATAAATATGATGCAATTTAATTAAATGTTAGTCAATTTTAATTTAGCATAGGAGAAACCAGATGAAATCATATCTCTAGATTTATTTACTCATTGAATTTCTACTGCGTGCTAGAATTACAGGAATTGTTATTTTCTTTGAATTGATTATAAATCAACCCTTTGATTTTCTAAATAAAGTTGAGCTATGTCAATTATGGTACTTAATATTCAATTTTAAATAATTACTTTTCGTGGGATCGATATCTGTACTCAAACCAGTACTAAAACTTGACACCGTACACTTGCGCTAGTGAAAACACGCAACAAGTTTTTGGCGCCGTTGCCAGGGAGTAAAGTATTTAATTGCATATTAATATCGTTACTAAGTACTCTTGACTTTAATTTAGATTTTACTTTATTTATTTATTTTGTTAATTGATAATCTTCTCTGTTTTGCAGTGTATGCGAAAATATAAAAATCCCGACTTGCTGATTTTTGATCCGGAAATCGAAAGGACTGCCAGGAGATTAAGGAAAGCAAGGAGAGACAAAATTAAAGCAATGGCTGAAAACAGAGATAATCAGAATGAGCTCCCAAGAGAGGTGCCAATCCGGGAACATATCCGCCCAGTCATCAACGCTCACTACTCTGGAATAGCTCGCGGAACCATTGCTGCTAACAACTTCGAGCTAAAGCCCGCACTCATTAACATGGTTCAACAGAACCAATTTGGAGGAGCAGCCACTGCAGATCCCCATCTTCACCTCAGAACTTTTCTGGAGATCACGGACACGGTAACGGTGTTTCTGACGAAATTATTCGATTGCGCCTTTTTCCGTTTTCTCTCAGGGTTCAAGCTAGGAGTTGGATCCAATCTCTACCTCTGGGAAGTATTATTACATGGGAAGATTTGGTTACGAAGTTTCTGTCGAAGTATTTTCCTCATGCTAAATCTGCTCAACTGAAAATAGAGATCACCAACTTAAGGCAGAGAGAACTCGAAGTGTTATATGAGGCATGAGAGCGATACAAGGAATTACTCAGGAAGTGCCCGAATCATGGATATGCAGATTGGGTGCAGATTGAGTTATTTTACAATGGTTTAGATGGGCCGACTAGAGGAAATGTGGATGCAGACGCCGGAGGTACTACTTTTTCTAAAACACCTGATGAGGCCTATGAATTGCTTGAACAGATGACCATTAACAGTTATCAGTGGCCAAGTGAGAGATCTGGATCAAGGAAACCTGCTGGAGTGTAAGCCGTAGACCCGATCACATCACTTACTGCACAGGTTTTGGCATTGACCGCACAGATTGCAGCGATGAACAAGCCAAGCCAATCTACGTCTGATGTAGCATTGGTGACTGCTGAGGAAGAGCCAGTTGTGGAGGAAGCTCAGTACATCAATAACAATCGTGGCTATGGAGGTTATCGAGGTAATCCTCTCCCTAATACTTATCACCCGGATTTGAGGAATCATGAGAATTTCTCTTATGCGAACAACAAGAATGTGTTGAATCCTCCATCGGGATTCAATACACAGAAGGGGGAAGGTAAGCCATCTTTTGAAGATCTAGTTGGGACATTTGTGACTGAGTCTGGGAAAAGAATGGCGAGAACCGAGTCTCGTCTTGATAACATGGAGACACACATGGGCAATATGGGTGCCACGATGAAATCCTTGGAAACACAGATTGGGCAGATGCTTGATAGAGTAGGTGGTTATCATTATTATTGCTTTCTAGATGGTTATTCAGGTTACAATCAGATAGTCATAGCACCGGAGGATCAAGAGAAGACTACCTTCACTTGCCCCTACGGTACATTTGCTTTAAGGAGAATGCCATTTGGTCTTTGCAATGCACCTGCTACTTTTCAGAGGTGTATGATGGCCATATTTTCTGACATGGTCGAGGAAATAATGGAAGTTTTTATGGATGATATCTCTGTGTTTGGTTCATCATTTGATCATTGTTTGCAGAATCTAACGCTTGTTTTGCAGAGATGTCAGGCAAAGAATTTAGTGTTGAATTGGGAGAAATGTGACTTCATGGTGCAAGAAGGTATTGTGCTTGGGCATAAGATATTGGCTAGAGGGATAGAAGTGGACAGAGCCAAAGTTGTGGCAATTGAAAATCTCCCACCACCGAAGAATGTGAAAGGGATCCGAAGTTTCTTGGGAAATGCCGGGTTCTATCGTCCTTATATTAAAGATTTCTCTAAAATTACTACACCTTTATGTAATTTGTTAGAGAAAGATTCTACATTTATTTTTGACTATGATTGTTTGCAGGCGTTTAACAGGATCAAGAAAGCACTGATTTCTGCACCCATTATGATAGTGCCTGATTGGAAGGAGCCCTTTGAGCTCATGTGCGACGCTAGCGACTATGCTGTGGGAGCAGCATTGGGACAAAGACGAGACAAGATGTTCAAATCTATCTACTATGCAAGTCGTACACTCAATGCAGCCCAACAGAATTACACAACTACTGAGAAAGAGATGCTAGCAGTGGTTTTTGCATTCGACAAGTTCAGAACATATCTCATTGGCACAAAGGTAACGGTTTTCACTGACCATGCAGCTCTTCATTACTTGTTTGCCAAAAAGGATGAAAAGCCCAGGTTGATATGATGGATACTCCTACTTCAAGAATTTGACTTTGAAGTCAAAGAAAAGAAAGATTGTGAGAACCAGGTGGCAGATCACTTGTCACGCCTAGAGCTGGAAGAAAGAACTGAAGGTGGAGTGATAAATGAGTCGTTCCTAGACAAACAACTCTTCAAGGTAAATGTTACACACCCTTGGTTTGCAGATATAGCTAATTTTCTTGCTGCAGGAGAATTACCACTAGATTTAACTCATCACCAAAATAAGAAATTTCTTCATGATGCCAAGTTTTATCTGTGGGACGATCTTTTTTGTTCCATAGAGGCGCTGATCAGATAATTAGACGATGTGTAGCTGAGAAAGAAGCGGGTATGATTCTAGAGCAGTGTCATTCCTCACCCTACGGTGGACACTTTGGAGCATCTAGAACAGCTGCTAAGGTATTACAGTCTGGTTTTTATTGGCCTAATATGTTTAAGGACAATTATACTTTAGTTAATTCATGTGATAAATGCCAAAGAGTTGGCAATATTTCTAGACGACATGAATTACCACTAACAAATATTTTGGAGGTGGAACTCTTTGATGTTTGGGGTATTGACTTTATGGGTCCATTCCCATCATCTTTTGGTCAATCTTACATTTTACTTGCTGTTGATTATGTGTCCAATGGGTGGAAGCAATTGCCACCAATACTAATGATGCTCGAGTTGTTGTTAAGTTTGTCCACAGGAACATCTTTACAAGATTCGGAACGCCTAGAGCCCATTATCAGTGATGAAGGTACGCATTTCTGTAACAAAGTTTTTAACTCACTATTGGCCAAGTATGATGTGAAGCACAGGGTGACACTGGCATACCACCCGCAAGCTAATGGGCAAGCGGAAATATCCAACCGGGAGATCAAGCAGATACTAGAAAAGACAGTGAAGACAAACCGGAAGGATTGGGCGATTAAGCTAGATGATGCTTTATGGGCATAGAGGACTGCATACAAGACACCTATCGGGATGTCGCCTTATAAGTTGGTCTTTGGGAAAGCTTGCCACCTACCTTTGGAACTGGAGCACAAAGTATTTGGGCTGTCAAAAAGCTAAATTTTGACATGGGAGCATCTGGCGAGCAACGACTGTTGCAACTGAACGAGATGGAGGAATTCCGAAATGATGCATACGAAAATGCTAAGATATACAAAGAAAAGGCACGACAAGCAAATTCTTCGACGAGATTTCGAACCAGGGCAACAGGTGTTATTATTCAATTCTCGACTGAGGTTGTTTCCTGGTAAGTTAAAATCACGATGGTCTGGACCATTCACAGTGAAAACAGTGTATCCACATGGGGCAATTGAGCTAAAATGCAAAACTGGTGAGGCATTCAAAGTCAATGGTCAGAGGGTCAAACATTACTTTGGGAGTGAAGTGCGACACATGGACAACATCCCACTTGGAGAACCAAAGTAGACAGGAAAAAGTCAGGCTGATGACGTTAAACCAAGCGCTGTGTGGGAGGCAACCCACATTTATTTATTTTTGCATTCGTTTTGTTTTTATTATTTCAATTCCTTAGTTTATTAATTTTAATTTTCTCTATTCAAGTATTAATTTGCATTATGTTATTTTTGCAGGTATTTAAAAAAAATTTCGAAAAGCTGATGGACAGTGAGTGTCGCGCATATGCGCGATTTATTTTCACGCACATGCGCGACATAGGCAGAGGACTCGGCGCACATGCGCCACCCAAGGCACGCACATGCGTGACACAGACAGAGGGCACCGTGCATATGCGCCACTTAGGGCGCGCATATGCTTGAGAAGACAAGTCACAGACCGCATGCGAGGCAGTGACCATCGCGCATATGCGCCACAAAGGACGCGCATATGTGCCAAATGACAACAAAAATGGACAGTAACCTCGGCGCATATGCGCCGCTTCAAGGCGCGCATATGCGCGAGACTTAAGTTAAAAAAAAGGGGATCGCGAAACATTCTTCAGAAAACAGCCTACTCTCCCTCACACATCACAGCTGCCTCCCCTGGAAACCGACTGCCGCCGCACCTCTTTCCTTCTAAACGCCACGCCGTCGCCGCCCCTCCTCTGAAAGCCGAATGCCGCCGCCCCTCAACAGCAAAATTTCTGCCAGCACCCCTAATTCCGGTCACTCTCTCGTGCAAGTAAGGTTTTTAGTCCAATTTTGTTCAAATCTTTCGAGATTGGTTAGAATTGGTGTCAATCGATATGGGAAATTTGTGAGATTGTGCAGTGGGTGTTCTAGACTAAAGTATTCTGTAACTGGTTGTGCGTTGCATTGCTTACTAGGACTAATTGGTGTGGTGAAATTATAGCGTTCAAGTTTGGGGTCCGATTAGCTTTGATTTTGGCTTTTCTGTTGGTTGAGTTTAGTGTGTGGTTGTGATATTTGATTATTGAGTTGATGGCACCAAAAAAGAAATCAAAGAAGGGCGCCTCCTCCTCTTAAAGCTTCGATTCTCATAGATTTTGGAATGAGGAAGCCCAACAAGTTTATGAGAGCTCGATGACCCAGTCCATAATCCCGGAGAGGGGATTTAATTTATCGATAGTACGTGGTATGATTGTGAATGAACTGGAACGAATACAATGGGTTGAATTTGCTCACCCTCCTCTAGATGCTGTGATTTCAGTTGTGCGGGAGTTCTATGCTAATCTGCCGATACGGCATGACGAGTCGAAAGTATTGGTTAGAGGTAAATTGGTATCGTTTGACTCTCAAATGATAAACATGATCTATCAGATGCCAAGCCTCGAAGAAGACGAGTACAGTAAATTTCTAGAAGAGGGGGTTAATTATTCAGAGGTCATTCGGATCGTATGTCAGGCATGTGCTGTATGGAAAATGAGCTCGAGTGGTCCAATTTCTCTGAAGAAATCCGATATGAGCCCCAATGCAAGTGCGTTGACGTCGTTCGTGTTGGCTCGGGTTCTCCCATCCTCGCACTACCATGATGTAACCAAAGACAAAGTTGCACTTGTCTTTGCTATTTTGATGGGCAAATCTGTTGACCTGGGAAAATAATTTATGGATCGATCATGAAGAGCCGGCACAGGGTTAGCCACGGTCGCCCTTCCATGCCCTCACATTGTTACCGAGCTACGCAGACAGGCCGGCGTGTCCTGGTCGCCTGATGAGCAAGTGCTTAAGCCGAAGGCTCCCATTGTTGCCTTCTTTGGAGCTGCCTCTTATATTCCCCACGAGAATCCAGATGAAGAGGAGCTACCACATCCACAGCTTCCACCGCCACCACCAGCAGAGGTAGCTCCATAGCGCAGGGGAGACCGATTTCGTAGACTTGAGATAGAGATGGAGGACCAGAGGAGGCTACTAGTTGAGCAGCGCCAGGTGCTGGATTCGCTTCAGCACCGCACCGACCATTTCATGGGATACATGATGTACTTCACGTCCGTGCTTGCTCAACGGTTCCCACCTATAGGTCCAGAGGATCCGATGTTTCCCCAGCCACCTGCATGGCCAACACAGTATCTAGGACCTCCTCCACAGGCCCCACCCCAGCACATGGATGAAGATGTCGATGATGATGACGGCGAGCACTGACGCTCGTCGTGGGAGGTATGATTGTCCCGCTCTTTCTTGTTTATACATTGAGGACAATGCATACTTTAAGTTTGGGGGGGTGAGTTGATTTGATTTGATGTTTTGATGATTTAATGCTTTAGTGATTTAATTTTGATGCTTAAAAAAAAACGATTAATTTAGTCTTTATGTCCATTTTTAGTCGTTAAATTGTTTTTTTTTTCTAGAATTGTGGAATGAAGATGATAACCAAACAATGAGGAGAGTTGACCCGAAACACATGTTGTTCCTTGATTACGAATCTAAATGCATGCTATCTTTACTTAACCGTTTATACACTAATTCACGATTGCTATGATTGTTGATACATCCGATGTCAAGAGAGTATTTATGTGATTTGTGATTTGGAATGTATGAATGGACTCCAAAAACCTGCATGTTGATTGCTTGTTGTTGAGTTACATCTTCACTAACACAAAAATGATTCAGGCAGTCTTTGAGTTATGTTGGGCCTGTTTTCCTTGAATAATTTGTCAATTGTTAGCCCTTTGAGCCTAAATGAGAATGAGATGCGTGATTTGTTCTGTTTGAATACCCGAAAATATGATCTATCTGTGTTTGTTGATTGGTAAATTGAAGTAGTCTAGAACTTGGTTTGGCACTCTTCGAGGTGAGATACGGGTATTGTGTGACTCAGGGATGATTTAGGCGATTTTTGGAACGTTTGAGCCTTTCAAGCCTACCCATAACATCATACTATACCTTAGTGTCCTATGTTTGAGCTTAATAAAAATCGAATTGAGTATGCCAAGGCACACAAAAGCCCCCATTTATATCAATTCTAAATCCCTACGTCAACTACCAACTTTTGAGCATATACACTAGTACCTACCGAAAACTGAGAGAAAACGAACTTGTGTAACACTACAAAAGTTCTTCTCCCTTGTGCGGGTATAAAATATCATCGAAAAAAAAGAGAGGAAAAAGATGAAAAGAAAGAAATGAATTTCTAGGAAAAGGAAAAAAAAAAGAAAAATGAAAAAAAGAGATGTTGAGAAAAGGGAGAAAAAAAAGTTGAATAAAGAATAAAAGAGTATGACGTATTGATGTGATAGAGAGGACAAATTGGTGAATATGTTGTGGCAAAGCAAGTGGATGTGAAACAAGAGGAAGAAGGAGAAGCGTGTGAAAAATAAATTGGTTTGTTTCTCTCACTTTTGATTCCCTATCTTCATTTGTAGCCACTAGCCATAGCCTAACGTTATAAGCTTAAAAGACCTATTAACCGAGTCACACATACCCAATATACTAGTGGAGAAGAGTTGCCAAAGTTAAGCCTATGGACACTTGAAAAATGCCGTCGATAGACATAGATTTCGATTGTGTACATGTGCGCATCTCATGATATTGGACTTTGTTTGGTTAATTATTATCTTCATATTACAACTTTGTTTAGCCAAATGTTACCCTATAAGTCCTGTTGATTTGTGAAGGTAAATGTGTGTCTCAATGATTTTGCTAATTACATGTGTGTCGAGGAGTCCAAAATTTTATGAGATGAAAAGTTATGAACTTATCTTGGCATTTGGAGTGGGTAAACGATAATAGCAGAACACACACGCACGTGAACTATGAGTAATGTGGCATGTGTTTGATTCAATATGACGGGGACTGTAATCTCTGAGTGTAGTGGTTATCCTTTTATTCCACAATTCTTGTTCGTGCAGTTGCTTTCTTTAGGATGTGTTGAGTCTAGTTTAGTTAATGTTTTATTTTATTTCGCTCGGGACTAGCAAAACTTTAAGTTTGGGGGGGTTTGATAAGTGCATTTTGTGCACTTAAATTATCCTTACAAACATATAGATTGTTAGTTTTTTTGGGCAGAATTATCCGTTTTTGTTATTTTTGGTGTGATTGCAGGAATTTAGGTACGACTACGATATGGGGGTGAAAATGAACTAAAATGGCGATTAGGAGAAGAAGTGTGAGCAAAGCAAGTGCTGAGGGCAGTGCATCGCGCATATGCGCGATCTATTTCCGCGCACATACACGAATATGGCAGAAAGATCGGCGCACATGCGCCACTCAGGGCGCGCACATGCGCGACACAGGCAATATGCGCGGAGCAATGGCGCGCATGTGCGCGCAAGAAAAAGCTCCATACAACAAGAGGCGCGCATATGCGCGCGGCGCGACATTCAGAATTAAAAAAGGGTTTCTCGTGGGTTTTAAGGGAGTTCTGAAAATTCTTGTCACGGCCGACATATCACTCGAAAAAGGAGAAAAAATGAGAGCGCACGGAGCACGAGACGCGAAGAACAGAGATAGAAAACGCTGGATCCGGACACGGAGACGCACTTTCATCTCTCGCCAACACGTTCTTAATTCGGTTCTTTACTTTTATGTTTTTAATGAATACAAACAGGTTTAGTATTAATTTAGATTCGAGTATGAACTAATTCCATTATCTTGAGACTGACGTAGTCGAGGTTGAACCTATGCTATTGACATTTGAATTTTCATTTAATTAATTCATTGTGTTTATTTGTGATTTCTTGTCTTTAATGCTTTTGGATTACTGGCCATAATTCGACTGATCTAATAATTGAGATCTAGCACTCGAGAGAGGTGATCGAAATTAGGACAGGGGAAATCGCATCGTCAAGTGTTTATAACGTGCAAAAGACGTATAACTTTGGCGAATCCATAAGAGAACCTTGTTTGCATTTATTACGTGTTATATGATTTTGAATAGATATATTAAAATCGGTAATAGGTAATACAGTTCTATTTATCACTTAAAAAAGGGAATAGAAAATATCGTGAGTTCTTGGTTAATAAATATGATGCAATTTAATTAAATGTTAGTCAATTTTAATTTAGCATAGGGGAAACCAGATGAAATCATATCTCTAGATTTATTTACTCATTGAATTTCTACTGCGTGCTAGAATTACAGGAATTGTTATTTTCTTTGAATTGATTATAAATCAACCCTTTGATTTTCTAAATAAAGTTGAGCTATGTCAATTATGGTACTTAATATTCAATTTTAAATAATTACTCTTCGTGGGATCGATATCTGTACTCAAATCAGTACTAAAACTTGACACCGTACACTTGCGGTAGTGAAAACACGCAACAGAAAACCACAGTATTGGGTGGCGGGGACACCAACGACACTCTCAACGGTCAACTGGGCCTTGGCCAACGTATTAACATATTAACGTATTCGTATTCGTATTCGTATCAACGGAAACACGATCGTTGAGCTCCCACTGGGACCATAACCCTCAAGATATTTCCAACATATTTAGTCACAATCTCTTCACGTCCTTCAACATTTCGTATTTCCACCACTTAATAAAAACATGCATATGATATCGTTTTTCTTTTAAACCAAGCATGCAACATATCTTTTAAATGTCAATGTTAAATCATAAAAATCCATAAAATTTAAAAATCATAATTTAACATATTAAAATCATAAACATCCATAAACATTTTACAATAAACATTTGAACTGATTAAAAATCCGTGAACATTTAAAATAAACGTTTTAGCATATAAAAATCATAAAAAGACATAAACGTTTTAAAATCAACATCATAAAAATTCATAAACATTTGAATTAATCATATTATCACATAAAACAGCATTCAGGGCACTGCCGTGACGTTTACTAATTTTTAGGTGTAAAATGACTGTTTTACCACTAAACGTAAAATTTCACGTTTTTGACTTTTTCTTAATTTCCTTGACTCTAACATGTCCTAAATAATTATTTAAGCTTACATGAATTTTCTCATATTTTTATTTAGCTTAAATCGAGGACTTTTAAATTATTATTTAACTAAGAGGTATTTCTGCGTTTTAATCCCGAATTAAACCAAACCTTAATATAAAATTCCCAAATTTAAAACTTAGACTTTAATAATTATTTAACCTTAAACTTAATTTTTCATAATTTTACAAAGCTTAAAACTAGGCGTTTCATTTAATTCTTTAATTAACTTTTCGTGAGACGATAAAATCACGGATAAATCCAAAACTCGTCATTGTGATCTCAAATTTTAAACATAGCATTTTAATTATTTATTCTACCCTTCCAAGTCATGAGCCACACCCGTGGACCCATGGATTCAATTTTAGTTCTTAAAATCTCGAAATTGACACCTTTACAAACACACCGAGCCATCTCCCAAAATACTCGAGCGACGCCCGAGCCACCTTGAGCAAAAACTTAGCAAACCCATCTAGGGACTCTCTTGACCAAGCCCAAGCTGATCAACCACTTAAACCCTCGAAAGGCCTGCTGTCATTGAACCCGATTGCACGTGGGTGTGTGTGTGAGTCTCCTTGTGTGTCTTGGACTCCTAACCCAACTAGGACTCTCCTAGCCAAGCCACCACCAAGCCCACCTGACCATAACCAACCCTGGACCACAGCAATACCCTACACAGGCCTAGCCCAGCCCCTGACAGTGCGCATAGACCACTTGAACCCAGACAGCAAGTTACACGCTACCCTTTGTTCTCCACGCTCTCTCAAGCCAGCGGCCGGCCCAGCCACTCCGGCCCCTGGCCCGGCCCTTTACCAACATCCTTAGACCCTATAGGACCCTAGTGACTCGCCCTAGCCCAGCCCGAAGCCTCTGGCCGAGCCATCTTCTCCCTGCACGGCTGCCCCACCTGCGCGTTTCCTTCTTTCTCTCGGGTGGAGTCCTAGCTTGCTAGGACTCCTCCCTAGCCCCTGATCTCGAGTCCTAGCATGGCTAGGACTCCTTCCCAACCACTAACCGAGACCCAGCTCTGACCCAAGCTAGGCCATGCAACACGTTTCCCTTCAACCGATGACATAAGCTACGATGGTAGTCAATTTGGTTCTAGCTTGTTTCTATTCTTGTGCAGCCTTTTTATAACGGCCCGAAAATTCGAGTTTGAATATTTACGGAAAAATTAAAAATTTTTCTTTGTAAAGTTAGTAAAATGCCTCATTCATAAAATAGACCGTTAAATAAAGTTTAAATGTTAAAAATATCAGCGGAAGAAATTATTTGTTTGCAAAAGAACAATTTAAGAATAATCCAGCAACGGATAAACTGTTTGAGCATAAAAATGGTAAATGCTAAAATGAGGTCCTCGGGTTCCACTACTGCCGACCCAAGCTAGCTCACTGGTCCCCGCCCTCGGCCCCGACATCATCAGTACCTACAACAATCAAGTCTAGTGAGTCTAAAGACTAAACATGCATATATCGTAAATAACGAGTAAATATAGTAAAATTTCATGGGAGTAAAAATATCATGTCATGAGGCATAATGTGAAAATAACTTATCATGAGCAATTATAATACGTGCATAACTGAACTAAAAGTCAAAGTGAAAATGTTTGCTCCTTGGAGCCCTGTACTGAAATAGCCTGTAATAAATTTTCTGTTGAGATTATGGTCTACGCAAGTGGCCCCTGCACTGAAACTGACCGATAACTGGCGACCGGATAATAAAATGCTCCCATGACCGGTAACTGGCAACCGGGTAAAATAGTACTATGCCACAGTATAATGGGTGGTACAAACTGAACTGACCGGTAACTGGCGATCGGATTTAGCAATAATCCCATGATAGTGAAATGGCCACAGGCAATATCGCATAATCTCAAAAATGAACTATTTTATATTTTTATGCACGTAATATAATTAAATGGCACAATTAAATATCTTGTAATAATTTACTGCTTGGATTGGATCGCTCCCAGGCTCGCTGCCACCTAAATATGCCATGAAAAATATGCAATAGATTTATGGGACCAAACTATGCAATAACATTCGAAAATGTGACAATTACACCGAACGACTTCGTATTTAATCATGACTCCGAACCAACCCGAGCCAACACTGAAACATCATATAGTCATGATTAAAATACGTTTAAAATGATGAATTAATGCTCTTAAAATGATGCAAGTCGAATTTTAGGTGAATGGAGGCCAAAACATGAAACGCTCTTTCGAGAGTCAATTTGGCACATCGCACCGTAAATTCTCGTACGACTACAAAAATGATTCCGAATCATGAACGACCAAAAACATGACCTTCCTAACTTGATGAGGAACTGTCCAGTCCAAGGCCATGGGCTAAAAGCCAACCGAGAACTCGAACAAGCCACTGAACCTTCACAGCAAGTTGCTGTCCAAAAATACAGCAGCTGTGCTTTGGTTTCCTTGCGTCGTTTGAGAGGTTAATGGCCATTAGGGCTTGAACCACCAACCAGAACCTCTTACCAAAATCCTAAGGAATGATTTGAACCATGGCTAAGGGCACTAGGCCAGCCACAATCCGAACCACACCAGAAACAAGACCACACTCCTAGCCGAGAACGTAATCTGCGCGCTTGGGGAGTTTTGCTTCGTTTGCTGTCATGGACCTTTCCAGTGGCCATTTGGTTGACCATGGCACGATCTAGACATCTTGGGGTATAGTATGAACCGTGGCTAAGGGCCATAGGCCAAACAAGATCCACACCAATCCACCAAAATTCGAAACACACATGCTGTACAAATGAAGAGCCGAAATGGGGAAGGGGCTGTTCTTGTTGTTTTATTTGAAAACCGATTCACCATGGACCAAGCAACCAAAAGGGTGACTTAGTCACGTCTTAGACATGCTAGGGGAGTGATCTAACCATGGCTATAGGCCTTTTGGGCAGCCATGATCAGAACTTATCCCTTTGACAACAAGCATGAATTTTCGAAACTCAATATGACACTCGTGGGGAATGTGATGTCATTTCTGAATTCCCGTGAGTATGGGGCTGGAACCAACGTTCTTTCATGATCCTAACATGTCCTAGTACATGTATATATGCAGCATCGAGCCCCTGGAACGAGCCATCCCTGAAATCGAAAAGAAGCATACCCAACGTGAAGCATAATAGAAACGAAATCGGTGCAGAAATGATTTCTTGTTCTTGTTGTTGAAAATTTCGGTTTTTACATGAAAGGATGATCATGAAACATAAAAATAATGATAGTATGACTGAATTGAAGAGTCAAGGAAAAACATATGCATGCCTGGTTTCGTTTGAAAGAAAAACGAAAGAATGAGACGATTCGGCGCGGAGGAGATGGAGCGCTTCCTTTCCTACCTTACTAGCTCTCGATTTTTCTCTCTAGTTTCCTCTGGTGCTAGCCACGATTTTTCTCTCCAAAATCACTCTGAATTTCGAGACTAAGGGAGGGGGAATGGTGGTTAAGAGGGTGAGGAGAATGGGTGCAAAATATAGGGAAGAAAATCAAGACCAAGTCTACCTCTCATTCAAATTTTGAATTGGTTTGATCAAGTCTTTTTGGGGGGAGCATGGCCGATATTATCCATGATAATTAGACTAGGATATTGCTTATTAATAAACTAATTAAGGTTGATCAATAATTAAAAAGGTTATCATGCTAAAAAATGACAAAGAATAGGTCAAAGGTGAGTTGGCATATCCTTGCTCTATCTACTAAGGGTGGCCGAAAATCAACACTAAAAATGAAGAGAAATGTTGTTTAGTTACTAAATTTATAACCCTTAAAAGTCTCACATATCCTTTAAATAATTTAGTGAACTAACCCCTTAATTAAGGAACTTAAATAAATTTATTTTCTACTCACCTCAAGTAACTTAAATAATTCCTTAAACTTCCTTATTAATTTAAATTAACTTACTTGCTAGCTAAAATAAATTCTGAAAATGTTTTCTAAATCTTAAATTTTATCTCTAAACTCCAACTCCAGTCCGGTCTCACTGAATTAACTGAAATGATAAAAATCAAACTACTATGATAAAATAATTAAATTAAGGAAAAGCATCTAAATACTCATGCAATAAAAATTATTTTAATTTAAATACTAGAATTATGCATGGCTTATACGTAGTCTAAGTTACGGGTTCTACAATCCTTCCCCCCTTAAAAGAAATTTCGTCCTCGAAATTAAAACTCACCGAATAACTCGGGGTAACGATCTCTCATCTCCGGCTCAGACTCCCATGTAGCTTCCTCCTCAGAATGGTTAAGCCATTTGACTTTGACTCGCTTAACCAACTTGTTTCGAAGTTCTTCTCCTGCCTGTCTAAGATCTGCACTGGTCTCTCCTCATAAGATAGGTTCGGAGTAAGCTGCAACGACTCAAAGTTCAGGACATGCGAAGGGTTCGCCATGTACTTCCTCAGCATAGAGACGTGAAAGACATTGTGTACTCCTGCCAGATTCGGCGGAAGAGCCACACGATAAGCTAGCGTCCCAACTCTGTCGAGGATCTCAAATGGTCCAATGAATCTCGGACTGAGCTTCCCTTTCTTCCCCACAAAGACATGGTCGCCGACGGCAAACTCTAAATCTCTCCTCCTCTGATCTGCATAACTCTTCTGTCGACTCTGAGCAGTCCTCATTCTATCACGGATCCGGGCTACTACATCGACAGTCTGCTGAATAATCTCTGGACCCAACTCTGCTCTCTCTCCTACTTCATCCCAATTAACAGGAGATCTACACTTGCGGCCATATAGTGCTTCATACGGAGCCATACCAATGGAAGACTGGAAGCTGTTGTTGTAGGTGAACTCAACCAATGGCAAGTTCGACTCCCAACTCCCAGAGAAATCAATGACGCAAGCGCGGAGAAGATCCTCTAAAATCTGAATGACTTGCTCTGACTGCCCATCTGTCTGAGGATGGAAAGCTGTGCTAACAGCAACTTCGTCCCCATAGTCGAATGAAAACTCTTCCGAAATGAGGAAGTAAATCTGGGATCTCTGTCAGATACGATAGAAACTGGAATACCATGAGGTCGAACTATCTCCCGGATGTACAACTCTGCATACTGAATCATGGTGAAAGTCGTCTTAATAGGCAAGAAATGCGTTGATTTGGTAAGACGATCAACAATCACCCAGATGGCATTCGATCCTCTGGCTGACCTCGGCAATCCGGTCACAAAGTCCATGGTAACATTCTCTCACTTCCACTCGGGAATAGGGAGAGGCTTGAGCAAACCTGCTGGTCTCTGATGCTCGGTCTTCACTAACTGACAAGTCAGACACTCGGATACAAATCGTCTGATATCCTTTTTCATCCCTGGCCACCAATACAATAGCTGCAGATCTTTGTACATCTTCATACTCCCCGGATGAATAGAGTACGGCGACGTATGGGCTTCTGATAAGATATCTGCTCGGATAGAATCACTGCTAGGAACCCATATTGTTAGAGTAGGTGCCCGTCGAGCCAAGTGTTGGCCGAGGGTTCATGATTAAACTCTATGTATGAACAGTCTTTATTTTAATAATATTTGAATTTATCATTTTGGCACTTCTTTATCTGTATACCCATGCTAGTTGCATAGATAAAGTCCTTGAATATACAAATAGTAGAAAGAATATGAGATGCTCATGTGATGAGTATCATGAAACTCATATTTGGAATACTGTATATTCTAAAGAGTTCCTAGTCGATTCAGTCGCCACTAAGAAGGATATAGGCCGCTCGAGTTCGAGACTAGTATCTGCGATGTGAGTACAATGTTTCATTGGTAGGGGACATTGTGATGTCCGAGCATGCAGATAGGTGCTCCTTGTAGAGTGCACTGAACAACCCTCCATAAAAGGACTTTCCAAGTGGTTCTCACTTATCGAGTGGAAAAGTCCTAGTTTATGGTTGTACACCATTAGTCCTTATGACCCGGGACAACATTTAGACTATATGTGCTAGAATTACACTTTGACTTGTTTACCGACTCTCATGGGGTCATCAGGTGGCAAGGTTGGGTGTTCTGTTGAAACATATAGGAGTCGATGCATTGTAGTCGGGGATTCAGCGCTTACCTTCGGGTATGAATATCCTATGTGTTATCATGTGTATGTAGGTTGAAATCTCTGATCAGAGTATGGTGGTAATTATGAAAGGGGTTTCATAGATTACACCATCGATGCAACTACGACATGACACATAGTATCGATTCATTGACAGCTCTCGATATACCAATGGTTGTCGAATCGGTCGGGATATATGAGTTGAAGGGACCGTACTGTACGCTAACCATAATTGAATGGTTCTTGCAGGCACTATCATTTGATACCTAGGGAATCATGTAAGCGATGCTGCTAGGCGTTTAACATGATTTGTTGGGTACTATCAGACTTGAGTTCTGACGTTCTTGTTATCAAGGAGTTGATAAGTAAGAATGGAGCAATTAGGGTATGCTCATATAAGGACATGTTTAGTCCGAATCACATGGAGATGTGAACCCACGGCTAGTTGTATCAATGAACCATTGAGGGCCACACAAGTACTAGCTTTCTAGATCCCGTTGAGAAGTAAAAAATAGTTCAATGTGTTGAACGACTTATAAATGATTTTATAAGCGTTAAGAAAAATAGAAGTATGACTTCTATGAGAGAAATGTAAATTTTAATTTATGAATTTGTTCCTAAATTAAAAGTAGGCCAAGTGAATAATGTATTTGAAAATTGTGATTTTCTTAAACATTATTATGGACTAAATTAAATTAATTCAAGTGTTGAATTAATTAAACACTAGTGGGTCCAGTAGAGTCCAAATAATTAAATTAATTCAAGTGTTGAATTAATTAAATAACACTGGACCTTGTAGAGCCCAATTGGAAATAATTATTTAACTAGTGGGCTTGAGTAAAATCAAGTAAACTATAAATGGGCTCAAATATGTTTGGGACATTTAAATAAAAGTCCATGGGCCTTGTAATTGTTACAAGCCCACTTGATATGCATGCTTGGGAGGTGAAAGGTTGTGGAATACTTTTAATTAAAATATTGCATGGCATGCAACTTTTTGGATCAACTTTTTCCACAACCAAGGCAACTCATCCTCCCTCATTCAAGACCTACCTTGGCCGAAATCTTAGGGGATTTTCTCTCCAAGTTTTTCTCTCAATTTCTTCTTCAAGTGTTGAGGAAGAAATATTCTTCTCCTTGAAAAATCCTCTTAATTTTCTAGTGCAAATTAAGAGGGGATTTACCTAGCAAGTGGTGGGCCTAATTTTTTGAAGGAAGGAGAGCTTGTAGACTTGTCATCCTTGAAGAGCCAAGTTGTTTACAACTTGGTTGGTGCCATTCATCAATCTCTTGAGATTGATAGGTAAATTCTAAAACACCCTATGTATGTTTTTGGTGTTTTATTGTATTTGCTACACAAAATATGAGGTGGCCGAAATTTCTTGATGAAAAATCAAAATTTTTAACTTTCGTTGCGCTTCCGGTCACCGTAACCGATCCTCTTTCAAGTGGTATCAGAGCTATGGTTACGATTTTGTGTAGCATTTACAAGATATTATATTGAGATTGATTTCTAACCGCATGAGAATGAAATTTGCAACAAGAATCAAGGCATAACAAAGGGGTATTTCGGGTAGCATGTTGCTGCCCGTGTCGGGCAGCTCGGGCTGCCCGAGGGGCTGCCCGTTTCGGGCAACAAGGGCAGCCCGAGAGGCTGCCCGAACCCCTCTATCGAAAATAAAAAAAAAATTTTCGTTGTCGGAATCCGGCGACGGCGATGACGACTAGGTTTTCCATAAGTGTTTTGGAATATCAAAGTGTCATGGGCCTTGAGTTGTTGGGCCATTGGATGGCTAACATTTTTGTGAATTTTAAATGGGCCAAAATGTTTTTGGTGAAAAATAAGTTTTTGGGCCCTTAAGTTTAAAATTACAAAAGTTGCAAATTTTTCTCATAAAATAAATAATTGATGTTGGACTTTAATTATTTATAGTAAATTGTGATTTATAAGAAATTCGGTTATAAATAAATTAGTTTGAAAGTAGACAAAGGTGTTTGTATACTTTGTTAATTTAGTTTATAATCGTGGCGGTTAGTGATTGGATCAAGATATATAATATAGGATCAATTAATTATTGTGATAATTAATTGATGGTGTATGATATGTGATATTATGCATGAAGGATGATCAAAAGCCCAAGCCCAATTTGCTAGGTGTATGCTAGGATATTTTGTGTTGAATGATTGTAATAATTATCAATTTATAAAGTGGGCTTGGTTTATGGCCCGTTCCCACCCCCATGAGATGTATCCCTATTTGCCATGTATATTTATTTGTAAATATTAGGATAGTGGATGATCAAGATTGGAAGATGGTGGCCATGATGATTATGAAGATCGAAGACATGTAAATATTGGAAGCTAATGTAATAGTTGCATTTGCATCCCATGCATTTCCCTAGGATTGGACCAAGGCCCGTGTTTAGCTCACACGGGCCATTAGTATTGGGGCGATTGATCATCCTTGTTTGTTTACTGTTTATAATATATGCATGATATGTTATAAATAATGAGTATGTGCGTTATTATTATGATAATAACAAAGTTGCATGAATCCGGCAAACATACGATCAAACATGGTGAGCTTTTAAATAAAATTAATGATGAGACCTTTCAAAATTAAAAACCCTCATTTTGAATAAGATTCAAAATTAATATCAAGCCCGAAAAAGGGAATTATAAATTTGTTTATAATTTCCTTGTCTTCCATCGACAATGGGTGCATGATGAACGCTACCCGTACTCGGGGCTCGGCTCATATTATTGGGGGAGCTCTGGGTGCCGGAAAGCTGTGACATCCATTGACATGGTGATGTGAACTACGTGGAACTCCCATGATTTCGGCTCATATTATTGAGAGAACTCATGGCGACCGTCCATTAAGGTTCAACATCGATGGGTAAGGCTTGACACGCGAAGATGAACGACGTCATATTATTGGGTCCTAATCAAACGTGAGACAAAAGTTTACGTAGAGGGTTGCATTGTGATGCAATTGGAAACTACCTTTTAGGAATTATGATTGGCCGATATTATTCGGGATCATAATTCGCTAATTGGACCTTACGTACCTACTAAGGAAAGGAGTTTTCCGTTTTCACTAGAGGGTAGTGAAAATGTCAAAACAGTGGGAGCGAAAATTTATAAAGTTAAAGTCCAAACTTTATATCTTATTAAATATTTTAAAATAGTCATTAACATTTTTCTGTTTTACTTTTTAGTACAAAACTTTGACAATGTCTTTGATTCGCAACCCGCTATCCGCTATACTCGAAAAACATGTGTTAACCGGACCTAACTATCTCACTTGGCTAAGAAATCTGAAAATCGTCCTAAACTCGGAAAAGATTGCATATACCCTGATTGACTCGCCCCCTGCTGAGGCTCCGACTAGCTGCACTCCTGAGGAATTGCAGACCTACAAGGATTGGTGTGACCATGACTTGAAGGCTAGGTGTTAGATGCAGGCTTCTATGAACGATAAGTTGCAGAGGCGTTTTGAGGATGCAAAGAATGCTGCTGACATTCATTTGCACCTCAAGGAGCTCTTTGGTGAGCAGACTCGGCCTCTTAGGCATGCTACCGTCAAAGAGCTGATCACTATGCGCATGCGAGATGGGGCCTCGGTCCATGAGCATGGCTTGAAGATGATTGGGCTCGTGGACAAGCTCGTTGGCATGGATCTGATCTTGCCTTCGGAGTTGACCACCGACGTGTTGCTCTTATCGCTGCCTAGCTCATTTGATCCTTTTGTGGTGAACTTCAATATGAACAAGATGGAGCCGACCCTTGAGGAGTTGGTGAACATGCTTGTGACCTTTGAGTCCACCATCAAGAAAGAGAAGCCGGTTCTTTTTGTGGGCTCTTCATCTGGTACGCAGAGCGGTCCACCTGGGAAGGGAAAGAAGAGTTCTTTCCAACGTCCCAAGAAGAGCGTGCCCTTGAAGAGGCAGACTCCGGGTCCCGTAGTTGCAGCCACACCAGTGAAGGCTGACAAGACTGTTGACATCTGTCATCACTTCAAGAAGCCTGGACATTGGAGGCGTAACTGCAGGGAATATCTTGCCCAGAAGAGTTCTGGAAACGGTATGTTCTATATCGAAGTAAAAATTTCAATTAACTCTACTTCTTGGGTATTGGATACCGGCTGTGGCTCACATCTCTGTAATGATTTGCAGGTGATGGGAAGAAGTAGGAGGCTTAGGGAAGGTGAGACCTTCTTGAGGATGGGCAATGGGGCAAGAGTTGCTGCCAAAGCTGTTGGAGATGTTTCTTTAATTTTGAACAATAATTTTAAGTTGTTGTTAAGAGACGTTTTGTTTGTACCTAAGTTAGTGAAAAACATTATTTCCATTTCTATGTTAGATAAAGATGGATTTTCTTGTTTATTTAGCAAAGGTGTTTGCAATATTTACAAGAATGAATGTTTAATTGGTACTGGAGAACTTGAAAACGATCTCTACACCTTAAAATTGAAAGATATTCCACTTAACAATGTACAAGCTATAACAACAACAAACAAGCGCAAACAAGATACTCTAAATTCGACACAATTATGGCATGCTCGATTAGGACATATTTCCCTAAGAAGGATGAACAAGTTAGTGGGAGTAGGCATGTTTGATATGTCTGATATTAATGCTCTCACGACTTGTGAATCCTGTCTGAAAGAAAAGATGACCAACATTCCCTTTAAGGGCCATGTGGAGCGAGCCAAAGGGTTATTGGATTTGATCCATACCGATGTGTGCGGTCCGCTTAGCATCACCACTAAGCATGGACATGCCTACTTCATCACCTTTACCGATGACTTTTCGAGGTATGGGTATGTGTATTTGATGAAATACAAGTCTGAAGCCTTTGAAAGGTTCAAAGAATTCAGAAGTGAAGTAGAGAAGAAATTGGGACGAAGCATCAAGATACTTCGATCGGATCGAGGTGGTGAGTACTTGAGTGCCGAGTTCCAAGAGTATCTTAGGGAGAATGGGATTCTCTCGCAGTGTACTCCGCCCGCTACACCACAGTTGAATGGTGTTTCGGAGCGTCGTAACCGGACTTTGATGGACATGGTTCGGTCTATGATGGGGTTCACTGAGTTGCCGCCATCCTTTTGGGGATATGCGCTTGAAGTAGCGGCAATGTTGTTGAACAATGTCCATACAAAGGCAGTTGATGACATTCAACTCATTAGGAATGATGTAGGAATGTTGCAATCAACGAAGATATGGTTAGCGAGTAAGTTCTCGATGCAGGACTTGGGTGAAGCATCTTTTGTATTGGGAATACAGATCTATAGAGATAGATCAAAAAGATTGCTTGGTCTCACCCAGTCCACATACATTGATACCATCGTGAAACGGTTCTCGATGGATGAGTCCAAGAGAGGACATCTACCAATGTGTCATGGCGTGTCCCTATCCAAGTCTATGTCTCCCAAGACTGATGTAGAGATAGCGGCGATGACAAGCATTCCTTATGCATCTGCAATTGGTAGCATCATGTATGGGATGATATCTACGCGTCCTGACGTGGCTTTCGCACTAAGTGTAGTGAGTAGATATCAATCGAACCCCGGTCTTTCACATTGGAAAGCTGTGAAAGACATCCTCAAGTATTTGAGAAGGACCAATAAATTGTTCTTGGTCTATGAGGGTGGAGAACTGAAATTGGAAGGCTATACCGACTCTAGCTTCCAAAGCGAAATCTTTGACTCAAAGTCAACCTCTGGATTCATATTCATGCTCAATGGTGCTGCTGTCTCTTGGAAGAGTTCCAAGCAAGACAGTACAACGGATTCCACCACTGAGGCAGAATATATTGCTGCATCAGCTGCAGCAAAGGAGGCTGCTTGGATAAGAAATTTCGTCCAAGAGTTGGGCGTCATTCCTAATGGAGTTGCTCCTGTCCCGGTGTTTTGTGACAACATGGGAGCCATTGCTCAAGCAAAGGAGCCGAGGTCTCATCAGAAGTCCAAACACGTATTGAGAAAGTACCACATCCTCAGAGAGATCGTGGAGAGAGGAGATGTCACGATTGACAAAGTCGGCTCCGCAGATAATGTTGCTGATCCACTAACTAAGCCTTTACATGGACCATTGTTCGAGAAGCATCGCGAATCGATGGGTTTGAAGCATATGGGTAGTTGGCTCTAGTGCAAGTGGGAGATTGTTAGAGTAGGTGCCCGTCGAGCCAAGTGTTGGCCGAGGGTTCATGATTAAACTCTATGTATGAACAGTCTTTATTTTAATAATATTTGAATTTATCATTTTATCACTTCTTTATCTGTATACCCATGCTAGTTGCATAGATAAAGTCCTTGAATATACTAATAGTAGAAAGAATATGAGATGCTCATGTGATGAGTATCATGAAACTCATATTTGGAATACTGTATATTCTAAACAGTTCCTAGTCGATTCAGCCGCCACTAAGAAGGATATAGGCCGCTCGAGTTCGAGACTAGTATCTGCGATGTGAGTACCATGTTTCATTGGTAGGGGACATTTTGATGTCCGAGCATGCAGATAGGTGCTCCTTGTAGAGTGCACTGAACAACCCTCCATAAAAGGACTTTCCAAGTGGTTCTCACTTATCGAGTGGAAAAGTCCTAGTTTATGGTTGTACACCATTAGTCCTTATGACCCGGGACAACATTGAGACTCTATGTGCAAAGGCCCTAGAACTCTTTGCTTGAAAAAAATTTGCGGAAAATTAAAAATTTTCTTTTTAAAAATAAATGGAGTGCCTCATTCATAAAATCAACTGATAACTCAAGTTCAATGTTTAAAATATAGCAGCGAAAGAAAATAAAGTTTGCCAAAAATAACAATTTAAAAATATTCAACAGCTGATAAAATGTCTGAGCATAAAAAGTGGCAAGTGCTGAAACTGAGATCCTCGGGTGCCACTACCGCCGACCCAAGCTGGCTCACTGGTCCCCGCCCTCGGCCCTGGCCTCATCAGTACCTACAACAATCAAGTCTAGTGAGCCTAAAGACTCAGCATGCAAATATCGTAGGTAACGAGTAAATACTGAAGTAAAATGTGCATGGAATAAAATATCATGTCATGAGGCATACTGAAAATAACTTGTACTGAGCAATTATAATACGTGCATAACTGAACTGAAATCATAGTAAAAATGTTTGCTCCTTGGAGCTCTGTACTGAAATAACTGGTAAAAATTTTCTGTTGAGATTATGGTCTACGCCTGTGGCCCCTGCACTGAACTCAATTGATCGGTAACTGGCTACCGGGGAGTATCAAACTGAACTGAGCTGGCCGGTCATTGGCGACCGGGTGGTACCAAACTGAACTGATCGGTCACTGGCGACCGTATAAAATAATGCTCCCATAATAGTGAATTGACCACAAGCCATATCGCATAAATCTCAAAAATAAGTATTTTCTATTTTCATGCACGTAATATAATTAATTGGCATAATGAAAAATCCTGTAATTTTACCAACTGGATTGGGTTGGATCGTCCCCAGGCTCGCTGCAACCTAACTGTCATGAAGAATATCAATAGCTTAAACTTGACCAACTATGCAATTTACGTTTGAAAATGCGACAATTACGTCTACCGACTTCGTATTTAATCATGACTCCGAACCAACCCGAACCAACACTGAACCGACGTATAGTCATGATTAAAATACGTTTAAAATTATGAACTAATGCTCTTAAAATGATGAGGGTCGAAATCTAGGTGAAATGGAGGCCAAAAAATGAAACGCTCTTTCGACAGTCAATTTGGCACATCGCACCGTAAATTCTCGTACGACCTCAAAAATGATCCGAATCACGAACGGTCAAAAACACGACCTTTCCAACTCAAAGGGGCACTGTCCAGTCCAAGTCCATAGGCTAAAAGCCAACCGAGAACTCGAACAAGCCACCGAACAGACACATCAACTTGCTGTAAAATTCCAGCAACTGTACCATTGCGTAACTTGTGTTGTTTTCGAGACTACCGGCCATTGGAGGCGTGAACCACCGACCAGAGACTCTTACCAACATCCCAAGGAGTGATTTGAACCATGTATAAGGGCCCTAGGCCAGCCACAATCCGCGTCACACCATAACTCAACCGAAACTCCAACCGAGAACCAACGTGCATGCGTGTGTAGTGTTTTGCTTTGATCGATGTCTTGCGTCGTTCCAGTGGCCATTTGATTGACCATGGCACGATCTAGACATCTAAGAGCATGGTATGAACCGTGGCTATGGGCCATAGGCCAACCAAGATCCATACCAAGCAACCCAAAACCGAAATGCATATGCTGAAATTTGAAGGGGCCGAAGGGACATAGGGCTGTTGTGATGTTTTCATTAAAACCGATGAGCCATGGACCAAGCCACCAAAAGGGAGACTTAGTCACGTCTTAGACATGCTAGGGGAGTGATCTAACCATGGCTATAGGCCCTTGGGGCAGCCAAGATCAGATCCTTCTTCCTTGCCATCAAAACTGAATTTCGAAACTCATAATGGACCAAATGAGAGGTTGTTGTCCATTTCTGAATTTCCAGCAACCAGGGGCTTGAACTAACGGACAAATCTGATCCTAATGCATTCTATTACGTGTATAGATGTCACCTTGGGAGCCTGGAGTCGAACCATCCACCTGAATATACACAAACAAGCACAACCGTGAAGAGCATCATGAAGGGGCCGAAATCTGCACTTTGTATTTTTCTGAAAATTCTTGATATATTTCGGTTATGCTATAAAATGATGATCATGTAACGTTAAAAATATGATAATAGGACTTGATTGAGGTTTTGAAAGGATCTAGACATGCCTTGGTTATCGTTTGAAATAGAAACGAAAAGAAGAAACGAGACGGCGCGGAGGAGACGGAGTTGCTTGCTTCTCTACCTTTCTTGGCTCTCGATTTTTCTTGCTTTTCTCCCTAGCTATGGCTCACGATTCTCTAATCTGAATACACTCTAAATTTCGAAAAGGAGAGGGGAGAAATGATGGTTATGAAGGTGAGGAGAAGGGTGCACTATAATAGGATCATATCAAGACTAAGTCTTCTCATTTGAATTTTGAATTCTAGTTTGATATCAAATGATTTGTTGGTGCTTGCTAGGTGTAGTGGCTGATTATTTCCATCCTATTCTAGACTAGGATCATGCTAATTAATTAATAAATGGAGGTTGATAGATAATTGGAATTATTAGCATGCTAAAAGATGGCAAAGAATTGGTCAAGGGTGAGTT
This sequence comes from Primulina tabacum, assembly GCF_025594145.1. NCBI lineage: Eukaryota > Viridiplantae > Streptophyta > Magnoliopsida > Lamiales > Gesneriaceae > Primulina > Primulina tabacum. The sequence continues at coordinate 27,317,752 of NC_134552.1, forward strand.
GGCAAATGAGTTGATCAAAAATCGAAGGGGGGCCGAAATTTTTAAAAAAAAAAAGGTAGGGGAGATGTTGATTATCTAGTCAACTAATAATCCTTAAAAGCCTTACTAATCCTTTAATTAATTTAGTGAGCTAACCCCTTAATTAAGCAACTTAAATGGGCTTATTTCTTAATCACCTCAAGCAACTTCTGACACTCCTCGCTCCACTCAAACTTCACATTTTTCTTGGTCAGTGCTGTGAGTGGAACGGCAATGGATGAGAATCCCTGAATGAACTTCCTGTAATATCCTGCCAACCAAAGAAAACTGCGGATCTCTGATGCATTCTGAGGCACAACCCAATCTTTGACTGCTGCAACTTTTGCTGGGTCTACCTAATACCACTGCTGGATACAATGTGGCCTAAGAATGCCACCTTCTCTAACCAGAATTCGCATTTACTGAACTTTGCGAATAATTTGTGCTTCTACAATGTCTGCAACAATGTGGTCAGATGCCTACTGTGCTCCTCCCGACTCTTGGAGTAGAAGAGAATGTCATCTATGAACACTATCACAAAATGGTCGAGATACAGCTGAAATACGCGATTCATGAGATCCATGAAGATCGCTGGCGCATTCGTCAGACCGAACAGGTATCACAAGGAACTCGTACTGACCATAACGAGTCCTGAAAGCTGTCTTCGAAACATTAGCATCTCTCACCCTCAACTGGTGATAACCGGAACGCAGATCTATCTTGGAGAAAATCGAAGCTCCCTGCAACTGGTCAAACAGATCCTCAATCCTCGGCAGTGGGTATTTATTCTTCACTGTAACCCTGTTCAACTCCCGGTAGTCAATGCAAAGCCTCATCGTGCCATCCTTCTTTTTCACAAATAAGACTGGCGCGCCCCATGGTGAAAAGCTCGGGCGAATGAACTCCTTAGTCGAGAAGTTCCTGAATCTGCTTCTTAAGCTCTGCCATCTCTGTCGGTGCTAGTCGGTACGGCGCTTTGGATATCGGAGCCGTACCTGGCATAAGCTCGATGGAAAACTGCACCTCTCTCTCGGGTGGCATACCAGAGACGTCTTCGGGAAAAACGTCTAAGAAATCTCTGACAATCGGAACATCTGAGGCTGACTGGCTGGGTTCCTCGAGGACAGATAAAAAGGTCGCTAGAAATGCCCGACACCCTCTATGCATGAGTTTCCTAGCCTGAACATAAGGAATAATGCGTGGTAAAGGAAAGTACCTGTCCGGCTCAAATAAGAACTGCTCCATTCCAAGCGGTCGGACAAGGACAGATCTCCGCTGGAAGTCTATCAACACTCTGTTCTTCAATAGCCAGTCCATCCCTAGGATGATGTCAAATTCTGTCATCGGTAGAACGATCAGATCCGCATAAACAAGATTACCGTGTAGCTCAAGGTCTATATCTCGGATAACATTGGTAGCTGCCATCTCTTCGCCTAACGGCAACACTACTGAAAAGTCTGTATCTAGCCCAATGATCTGGATCTTGAGAAAGTTTGCAAAAACCTCCGAAATAAACGAGTGAGTGGCCCCTGAATCTATCAAGGCCTTGGTAGCGGAACCAGATATAAAAATTCTCCCTGAAAGAGCGGAGCTCTAAGTTGAATCCAATAGTTACAAGAACTAAACTTATAGACATGCAAAGGTCAAGGTTCTTCTAGCTTAATTTCCCCGAAATAAATCTGAGTAGAGCATGCAATCCTATAACAGTTCTAAGTTCAAAAATCTAAATCTCGATTCCTCAAAATGCTGAAATTAGAATAATAACTTAAAGTTTAAAGGTACCTGTCAACAACATAGTCTCCGGGTTGGTTTCCGCGGCATGGAGAGCAAAAACTCTGCCTTGGGTAGGCAGATTCCTCTGAGGGCACTGCAGCAACATGTGGTCTGGACTGCGACAATTAAAACACTTTCCTAAGCCATACATACATGCTCCAGGATGGCGGCGTGAGCACCTGGGACAGACTGGGTGCTCATAAGTCCTCGGGGCTGGGCGTCCCCGCTGCTGCTACTGCTGCTGGCCTCGGTTCCTGGGCGATCCATGAAAAGGCCTCTTATTCTGCTGCTGATGCTGATGAGGAGGAGGGCGGTGCGGTGCCTGGACTGGGCGCTTGCCCTGGCGATCCCTCTCGATATCCCGCAGATCCTGCTCTGCGGCTAAGGCCTTGGAGACGGAAATCTCATAAGTAGCAGGGTCAGATACCCTAACATCCCGGCGCAAGACCGGCCGTAAACCCACCAGGAAGTGCATCAGCTTGGCTTTGGCATCATTCGCGATCAGAGGCACAAAGTGACAGCCCCTCTCGAACTTACGGATAAACTCCGTAACCGTCATATCCCCCTGTCTCAGGCTCATGAACTCGGTGGTCAGCCTGGTGCGAACCTCCTCAGCAAAATACTTGGAGTAGAAAACCTCCGTAAAGCGGGTCCAAGAAAGTGTAGCCAAGGTCAGGGCTACCGAAGCTTCTTCCCACCATAAGCGGGCGTCTCCAGTGAACAGGTAGGTGGCACATCGGACTCGGTCTGCGTCTCCCAGCTCCATAAAATCGAAGATAACCTCGAGGGATTTGATCCATCCCTCGGCAACCATGGGGTCAGATGTCCCAGAGAATTCCTTCGGACGTATCTTCATGAATCGCTCATAAACAGCCTCGGGCCCTGTCGGCCTGGCTGCGGCAGCGGCATTGCCCCCCGCAAACTGTGCGAAGAACTGTGCCATCCCATCTAACATCTGGGCACTCATGTCCGGTGGGGGCGGTGGAGGAGGTGGTAGGTCTCCCTCCGGTCTACACTCCTCCCTATCTTCTCGGCGAGGCTCCTCCTCTCTGTTGCGCTCTAAAATGCGTCTAGGGGGCATACTGTTCCAACATAACCCATACGTAACTAACATGCATAATTCCATAGTTTATTTTAAATGAACACTGAAATACTGAAAATCTGGAAGCATGCTGACAAAATAATTCATGCTTTAACTGAAATGCTGAACTGAAAAACTTACAGACCGAAGACGTGGCTTCGTGAGCTTCTCGCGGTCAGTAGTAGTGAAACCCTATACAGAACCACCGCTCTGAGACCAACTGTAAAGGGCCTAAAACTCCTTTCTTGAAAATTTGCGGAAAATTAAAAATTTTTCTTTTTTTTTTTAAAAGAACTTAAATGGCCTCATTCATAAAATCGACTGATGAATCAAGTTCAATGTTTAAAATAATAGCAGCGGAAGAAAATAAAGTTTTGCCAACAATAACAATTTAAAAATTATCCAACGACTGATAAAAATTGTTTGCGGAATAAAATAACAACTGTTGCACTGAGGTCCTCGGGTGCCACTACTGCCGACCTAAGCTGGCTCACTGGTCCCCGCCCTCGGCCCTGGCCTCATCAGTACCTACAACAATCAAGTCTTGTGAGCCTAAAGACTCAGCATGCATATATCGCAGGTAACGAGTAAAAATCTGAATTTAAAATATGCATGAGTTAACATATCATGTCCTGAGGCATACTGAAAATAATCTGTACTGAGCAATTATAATACGTGCATAACTGAACTGATAATCATAGTAAAAATGTTTGCTCCTTGGAGCCTGTACTGAAATAACTGATAAAATTTTCTGTTGAGATTATGCTTTACGCCTGTGGCCACTGCACTAAGCTGAACTGATCGGTAACTGGCTACCGGGGAGGCTGAAACTGAACTGAGCTGGCCGGTCACTGGCGACCGGGTGGTACCATACTGAACTGATCGGTCACTGGCGACCGTATAAAATAACACTCCCACACAATGAATGAACCACAAGCCATATCGCATAAATCTCAAAAATAATCATTTTCTATTTAATGCACGTAAAATAATTAACTGGCTTAATGAAAATTCCTGTAATTTTACCAACTGGATTGGATTGGATCGTCCCCAGGCTCGCTGCAACCTAAATGTGCCATGAAAAATATGCAATAGCTTAAACTTTACCAACTATGCAATTTACGTTCAAAAGATGCGACTATGACGCCTATTGACTTCGCATTTAATCATGACTCCGAGCCAACCTGAACCGACACCGAACCGACGTATAGTCATGATTAAAATATGCTGAAAAATCATAAAATAATGCTCCTAAAATGATAGGGTCGAAATCTAGGTGGAATGGAGGCCAAAACACGAAACGCTCTTTCGAGAGTCAATTTGGCACATTGCACCGTAAATTCTCGTACGACCTCAAAAATGATCCGAATCACAAACGGTCAAAAACATGACCTTCTCAACTCAATGAGGCACTGTCCAGTCCAAGGCCATGGGCTAAAAGCCAACCAAGAACTCAAACGAGCCTTATAAACGACACAACAACTTGCTGTAAATTTCCAGCAGCTGCACACCCGTGTAACTTGTGTTGTTTTCCAGACTACCGGCCATTGGGGCGTGAACCACCGACCAGAGACTCTTACCAACATCCCAATGAATGATTTGAACCATGGCTAAGGGCCCTAGGCCAGCCACAATCCGCATCACACCATAACTCAACCGAAGGGTCCAACCGAGAGCCAACGTGCATGCGTGTGTAGTGTTTTGCTTAGATCGATGTCTTGCGTCGTTCCAGTGGCCATTTGATTGACCATGGCACGATCTAGACATCTAGGAGCATGATATGAACCATGGCTAAGGGCCATAGGCCAACCAAGATCCATACCAAGCAACAAAAGAAACGAACCAAAAGCTGTCCAACCGAAGTAGCCGAAGGGGTATAGGGGCTGTTGTGATGTTTTTATTAAAAACCGATGAGCCATGGACCAAGCCATTAAAAGAGCGACTTAGTCACGTCTTAGACATGCTAGGGGAGTGATCCAACCATGGCTAAGAGCCCTTAGGGCAGCCAAGATCAGATCCAACCCCTTGACACAAAAACTGAAATTTCGAACTCAAAAAGGGACACAAATGGTGTTGCTGTCATTTCTTGCTTTCCAGCGAGCATGGGCTGAAACCGATGGACAAATGTGGTCCTAATGCATCCTATTACATGTATATAAGTCGCCTTGGGAGCCTGGAGTCGAACCAATCACCTGAAACTCACAAACCTAGAAAAACGTGAAGCTTGCCAAGGAATATAAAAAATTCTGCATGTGTTGTTTCAAAATGTTTTGACATGGATCTCGATTTTTACTTGAATAAACATGATCATGTACTGAAAAATAAATGATAATATGACTTGATTGAGGTTTAGAAAGAATCTAGACATGCCTGGTTTCGTTTCGAAAGAAAACGAACGAAACGACGACGACGCGGCACGGAGGAGGTGGAGCGCTTCTCTTGTTTCTTGCTCTCGATTTTTCTTCCCTTGCTTCCTACTGAAATCCAACGGTTTTCCTCTCTCAAAAACACTCTGAATTTCGTGACTAAGGGAGGGGGAATGATGGTTAGGAGAGTGAGGGGGATAGGTGCAAGATATAAGGAAAGATATCAAGACTAAGTCTCCTAAATTTGAATTTTGAATTATGGTTTGATATCAAATGAGTTGGTGGATGCTTCTAGGAGGTAGTGGCCGATTTTTGCTTGTTTTCTAGTCTAGGATATGTCCATTAATTAATTAAATTGTGCTCCCCAAAAATCCAAGAATTATCCTACTAATTACATGCAAAGAATTGGTCAAAGTTGATGAGTTGGCAAATGAATCTTCTAGCAATTAAGGGTGGCCAGAAATGCATGATAAATGGTAGGGGAAAATTGATTATCTAGTAAATTAATAACCCTTAAAAAAAACTTTACTAATCCTTTAATTAATTTGGTGAGCTAACCCCTTAATTATGCAACTTAAATGAGCTTATTTTCTACTCACCTCAAGTAACTTAAATTAAATCCTCAAAACATCCTTACTAACTTAAATGAACTTACTTGCTAGCTAAATTAACTTCTGGAAATATTTTCTGGATCTTAAATTCTATCTCAAAACTCCAACTCCGGTCCGGCCTCACTGAAATAACTGAAATGCTAAAAATCAAACTACTGAACTGAAATAATGAATAATTTACTTCAAATAAATGCATTTAAAATAATTATGCAATGAAGTCAATTAAATTTAAAAATCTAGAATTATGCATGGCTTATACGTCTACTGATTTACGGGTTCTACAGAACCGACGTATAGTCATGATTAAAATACGTTGAAAATTATGAACTAATGCTCCTAAAATGATGAGGGTCGAAATCTAGGTGAAATGGAGGCCAAAAGATGAAACGCTCTTTCGAGAGTCAATTTGGCACATCGCACCGTAAATTCTCGTACGACCTAAAAAATGATCCGAATCACAAACGGTCAAATACACAACCTTCCCAACTAAAATGGGCACTGTCCAGTCCAAGGACATAGGCTAAAAGCCAACCGAGAACTCGAACGAGCCACCGAACCGACACAGCAACTTGCTGTAAAATTCCAGCAACTGTACCATTGCGTAACTTGTGTTGTTTTCGAGACTACCGGCCATTGGAGGCGTGAACCACCGACCAGAGACTCTTACCAACATCCCAAGGAGTGATTTGAACCATGGCTAAGGGCCCTAGGCCAGCCACAATCCGCGTCACACCATAACTCAACCGAAACTCCAACCGAGAACCAACGTGCATGCGTGTGTAGTGTTTTGCTTTGATCGATGTCTTGCGTCGTTCCAATGGCCATTTGATTGACCATGGCACGATCTAGACATCTAATAGCATGGTAGGAACCATGGCTATGGGCCATAGGCCAACCAATATCCATACCAAGCAACTCAAAACCGAAATGCATATGCTGAAATTTGAAGGGGCCGAAGGGACATGGGGCTGTTGTGATGTTTTTATTAAAACCGATGAGCCATGGACCAAGCCACCAAAAGGGCGACTTAGTCACGTCTTAGAAATGTTAGGGGAGTGATCTAACCATGGCTATAGGCCCTTGGGGCAGCCAAGATCAGATCCTTCTTCCTTGCCATCAAAACTGAATTTCGAAACTCATAATGGACCAAATGACTAGGATCATGCTAATTAATTAATAAATGGAGGTTGATAGATAATTGGAATTATTAGCATGCTAAAAGATGGCAAAGAATCGGTCAAGGGTGAGTTGGCAAATGAGTTGATCAAAAATCTAAGGGGGGCCGAAATTAAAAAAAAAAAAAAAGGTAGTGGAGATGTTGATTATATAGTCAACTAATAATCCTTAAAAGCCTTACTAATCATTTAATTAATTTAGTGAGCTAACCCCTTAATTAAGCAACTTAAATGGGCTTATTTCTTAATCACCTCAAGCAACTTAAATTAAATCCTCACACCTTCTTTTTAACTTAAATGAACTTACTTGCTAGCTAAATTAACTTCTGGAAATATTTCTCAAATCTTAAATTCTATCTCAAAACTCCCACTCCAGTCCGACCTCAATGAAATAACAGAAATGCTAAAAATCAAACTACTGAACTGAAATAATAAAAAATTAACTTCAAAGAAATGCATTTAAAATAATCATGCAATGAAGTCAATTAATTTTTTAAAAAATCTAGAATTATGCATGGCTTATACGTCTACTGATTTACGGGTTCTACAATCCTTCCCCCCTTAAAATAAATTTCGTCCTCGAAATTAGAACTCACCGAATAACTCGGGGTAACGCTCCCTCATCTCTGACTCAGACTCCCACGTAGCTTCCTCCTCAGAATGGTTAAGCCATTTGACTTTGACTCGCTTAACCAGCTTGTTCCGAAGCTTCTTCTCCTGCCTGTCTAGGATCTGCACGGGTCTCTCCTCATAAGATAAGTTCGGAGTAAGTTGCAACGGCTCGAAATTCAGCACATGCGAAGGATTTGCCATATACTTCCTCAGCATGGAGACGTGGAACACATTGTGTACTCCGGCCAGATTCGGCGGAAGAGCCACACGATACGCTAGCGTCCCAACTCTGTCGAGGATCTCAAACGGTACAATGAATCTCGGACTGAGCTTCCCTTTCTTGTCAAATCTCATGACACCCTTCATAGGTGCCACTTTCACAAAGATATGATCGCCCACTGCAAACTCTAAGTCTCTCCTCCGCTGATCGGCATAACTCTTCTGTCGGCTCTGAGCAGTCCTCATCATATCACGGATCTTGGCTACTACCTCTGCTGCCTGCTGAAAAATCTCTGGACCCAACTCTGCTCTCTCTCCTACTTCATCCCAATGAACATGAGATCTACACTTGCGTCCATACAGCGCTTCATACGGAGCCATACCTATAGACGACTGGAAACTGTTGTTATAGGTGAACTCTACCAATGGTAAGTTCGACTCCCAACTCCCGGAGAAATCAATGACGCAAGCACGGAGAAGATCCTCTAAGATCTGAATAACTCGCTCTGACTGCCCATCTGTCTGCGGATGGAAAGCTGTGCTAAACTTCGTACCCAAAGTCGAATGCAAACTCTTCCAAAATGAGGAAGTAAATCTGGGATCTCTGTCAGATACGATCGAAACTGGAATACCATGGAGTCGGACTATCTCTCGGATATACAGCTCTGCATACTGAACCATGGTGAAAGTCGTCTTAATAGGCAAGAAGTGCGCTGATTTGGTAAGACGATCTACAATCACCCAGATAGCATTCGATCCTCTGGCTGGCCTCGGCAATCCGGTCACAAAGTCCATGGTAACATTCTCCCACTTCCACTCGGGAATAGGGAGAGGCTTGAGCAAACCTGCTGGTTTCTGATGCTCGGCCTTCACTAACTGGCAGGTCAGACACTCGGACACAAAACGTCTGAAGTCCTTCTTCATACCAGGCCACCAATACAATAGCTGCAGATCCTTGTATATTTTCATACTCCCTAGATGAATAGAGTACGGCGACGTATGGGCTTCTCATCTGCTCGAATAGAATCACTGCTAGGAACCCATATCCTGTCTCGGTATCTCACAATACCATCACTGACTGAATACAAGACACTGCCCTTGGTTTCATCTCTCTTCTTCCACTGTGCCAATTGCTCATCTGCTGACTGACCACTGCGAATACGGTCCAAAAGGGAAGACTGAATGGTCAAGGTAGATAGACGAGGAACTCTACCTCGAGGATAAGTCTCGAGATCAAACCTCTGTATCTCAAACTGAAGAGGTTTCTGAATCGTCAAATGAGCCATCACTGCGACTTTTCTGCTCAATGCATCTGCAACTATATTAGTTTTACCCGGGTGGTAGCTAATGTAGCAATCATAGTCTTTCACAAGCTCCAACCAACGCCTCTGACGCATGTTCAGCTCCTTCTGCGTAAAGAAATACTTGAGGCTCTTGTGGTCGGTAAAGATCTGGGATTTCTCTCCATACAGATAATGCCTCCAAATCTTCAAGGCAAAAACTACGGCTGCCAATTCTAGATCATGGGTAGGGTAGTTCTTCTCATGAGTCTTCAACTGTCTAGAAGCATAAGCTATTACCTTCCCATGCTGCATCAATACGGCGCCAAGACTGAGCTTCGAAGCATCGGTATACAGTACAAACTCACCGGACCCTGACGGCACGGCCAAAACTGGTGCTGAGATAAGAGCTTGCTTCAAAGTATCGAAGCTCTTCTGACACTCCTCGCTCCAAACAAATTTAACATTCTTCTTGGTCAGTGCTGTGAGTGGAACTGCAATCGAAGAGAACCCCTTAATGAACTTCCGATAATATCCTGCTAAGCCAAGAAAACTGCGGATCTCTGATGCATTCTGAGGCACAACCCAATCTCTGACTGCTGCAACTTTTGCTGGGTCTACCTCAATACCACTGCTGGAAACGATGTGGCCTAAGAACGCCACCTTCTCTAACCAGAATTCGCATTTACTGAACTTTGCGAATAATTTGTGCTTCTGCAATGTCTGCAACACTGTGGTCAGATGTCTGCTGTGCTCCTCCCGACTCTTGGAGTAGACGAGAATGTCATCTATGAACACTATCACAAACTGGTCGAGGTATGGCTGAAATACGCGATTCATGAGATCCATGAAGATCGCTGGCGCATTCGTCAGTCCGAACGGCATCACAAGGAACTCGTAGTGGCCATAACGAGTCCTAAAAGCAGTCTTGGAAACATCAGCATCTCTCACCCTCAACTGGTGATAACCAGAGCGCAGATCAATCTTGGAGAAAATCGAAGCTCCCTGCAACTGGTCAAACAGATCCTCAATCCTCGGAAGTGGGTATTTATTCTTCACTGTAACCCTGTTCAACTCCCGATAGTCAATGCAAAGTCTCATAGAGCCATCCTTCTTCTTAACAAACAAGACTGGCGCGCCCCAAGGTGAGAAGCTAGGGCGAATGAACTCCTTGTCCAGAAGTTCCTGTATCTGCTTCTTAAGCTCTGCCATCTCTGTCTGTGCTAGTCGGTACGGCGCTTTGGATATCGGAGTCGTACCTGGCATAAGCTCAATGGAAAACTCCACCTCTCTCTCGGGTGACATACCAGAGACATCTTCGGGAAAAACGTCTAAGAAATCTCTGACAATCGGAACATCTGAGGCTGACTGGCTGGGTTCCTCGGGGAAAGATAAAAAGGTCGCTAAAAATGCCCGACACCCTCTATGCATGAGCTTTCTGGCCTGAACATAAGGAATAATGCGCGGTAAAGGAAAGTAGCTGTCCGGCTCAAATAAGAACTGCTCCATTCCAGGCGGTCGGACAAGAACAGATCTCCGCTGGAAGTCTATCAACACTCTGTTCCTCAATAGCCAGTCCATCCCTAGGATGATGTCAAATTCCGGCATCGGTAGCACAATCAGATCCGCATAAACAAGATTACCGTGCAGCTCAAGGTCTATATCTCGGATAACATTGGTGGCTGCCATCTCCTCGCCTGACGGCAACACTACTGAAAAGGCTATGTCTAGCCCAATGGTCTTGATCTTGAGAAAGTTTGCAAAGACCTCCGAAATAAACTGAGTGAGTGGCCCCGTAATCTATCAAGGCCTTTGTAGCGGAACCAGATATAAAAATTCTCTCTGAAAGAGCGGAGCTCTAAGTTGAATCCAGTAGCTACAAGAACTAAACTTATAGACATGCAATGGTCAAAGTTCTTCTAACTTAAATCTCCAAAATACTACTGAGTAGAGCATGCAATCCTATCACAGTTCTAAGTTCAATCTTAATACTTATTCCCAAAACACGAAATTCAAATAATAACTTAAAGTTTAAAGGTACCCTTCAACAACATAGTCTCCGGGTTGGTTTCCGCGGCATGGAGAGCAAAAACTCTGCCTTGGGTAGGCAGATTCCTCTGAGGGCACTGCAGCAACATGTGGTTTGGACTGCCACACTTAAAACACTTTCCTGAGCCAGACATACATGCTCCAGGATGGCGGCGTGAGCACTTGGGACAGACTGGGTGCTCATAAGTCCTCGGGGCTGGGCGTCCCCGCTGCTGCTGCTGGCCTCTGTTTCTAGGCGGTCCATAAAAAGGCCACTTGTTCTGCTGCTGATGCTGATGAGGAGGAGGGCGGTGTGGTACCTGAACTGGGCGCTTGCCCTGGCGATCCCTCTCGATATCCCGCAGATCCTGCTCTGCGGCTAGGGCCTTGGAGACAGCAATCTCATAAGTAGCAGGGTTAGACACCCTAACATCCCGGCGCAAGATCGGCCGTAGACCCACCAGGAAATGCATCAACTTGGCTTTGGCATCATTCGCGATCAGGGGCACAAAATGACAGCCCCTCTCGAACTTACGGATGAACTCCGTAACCGTCATATCTCCCTGTCTCAGGCTCATGAACTCAGTGGTCAACCTGGTGCGCACTTTCTCGGCAAAATATTTGGAGTAGAAAACCTCCGTGAAGCGCGTCCATGACAGTGTAGCCAAGGTCAGGGCTACTGACGCTCCTTCCCACCATAAGCGGGCGTCTCCAGTGAACAGATAGGTGGCACATCGGACTCGGTCTGCGTCTCCCAGCTCCATAAACTCGAAGATAACCTCGAGGGATTTGATCCATCCCTCGACAATCATGGGGTCAGACGTCCCAGAAAACTCCTTTGGACTTATCTTCATGAATCGCTCGTAAACAGCCTCTGGCCCTGTCGGCCTAGTCACCACCGCATTGTTCCCCGCAAACTGTGCGAAGAATTGTGTCATCCCAGCTAGCATCTGGGCACTCATGTCAGGTGGGGGCGGTGGTGGAGGTGGAGGAGGAGGAGGAGGAGGTGTCTGCCTCTCTTGTCTCTGATCGTCATCGTCCTCTCGACGGTGTTCGCCACTACCTCTCGGGCGTCCTACTTGACGTCTAGGGGGCATACTGTTCCAAACATAACCCATACGTAACTAACATGCATAATTCCATAATTTATTTTAAATGAACACTGAAATGGTGAAAATCTGGTTGAAATTATTTCATGGAAGCATGCTGTCAAAATAATTCATGCTATAAATAAAATTCTGAACTGTAAAACTTACAGACCGAAGGCGTGGCTTCGTGAGCTTCTCGTGGTCAGTAGTAGTGTAACCCTATACAGAACCACCGCTCTGATACCAACTGCAAAGGCCCTAGAACTCCTTGCTTGAAAAAAATTTGCGAAAAATTAAAAATTTTCTTTTTAAAAATAAATGGAGTGCCTCATTCATAAAATCGACTGATGAATCAAGTTCAATGTTTAAAATATAGCAGCGGAAGAAAATAAAGTTTTCCGAAAATAACAATTTAAAAATATTCAACAGCTGATAAAATGTCTGAGCATAAAAAGTGGCAAGTGCTGAAACTGAGGTCCTCGGGTGCCACTACTGTCGACCCAAGCTGGCTCACTGGTCCCCGCCCTCGGCCCTAGCCTCATCAGTACCTACAACAATCAAGTCTAGTGAGCCTAAAGACTCAGCATGCAAATATCGTAGGTAACGAGTAAATACTGAAGTAAAATGTTCATGGGATAAAATATCATGTCATGAGGCATACTGAAAATAACTTGTAATGAGCAATTATAATACGTGCATAACTGAACTGAAATCATAGTAAAAATGTTTGCTCCTTGGAGCTCTGTGCTGAAATAACTGGTAAAAATTTTCTGTTGAGATTATGGTCTACGCCTGTGGCCCCTGCACTGAACTGAACTGATCGGTAACTGGCTACAGGGGAGTATCAAACTGAACTGAGCTGGCCGGTCACTGGCGACCGGGTGGTACCAAACTGAACTGATCGGTCACTGGCGACCGTATAAAATAATGCGACAATTACGTCTACCGACTTCGTATTTAATCATGACTCCGAACCAACCCGAACCAACACTGAACTGTAAAGGGCCTAAAACTCCTTTCTTGAAAATTTGCGGAAAATTAAAAATTTTTCTTTTTTTTTTTAAAAGAACTTAAATGGCCTCATTCTTAAAATCGACTGATGAATCAAGTTCAATGTTTAAAATAATAGCAGCGGAAGAAAATAAAGTTTTGCCAACAATAACAATTTAAAAGTTATCCAACGACTGATAAAAGTTGTTTGCGGAATAAAATAACAACTGCTGCACTGAGGTCCTCGGGTGCCACTACTGCCGACCCAAGCTGGCTCACTGGTCCCCGCCCTCGGCCCTGGCCTCATCAGTACCTACAACAATCAAGTCCTGTGAGCCTAAAGACTCAGCATGCATATATCGCAGGTAACGAGTAAAAATCTGAATTTAAAATATGCATGAGTTAACATATCCTGTCCTGAGGCATACTGAAAATAATCTGTACTAAGCAATTATAATACGTGCATAACTGAACTGATAATCACAGTAAAAATGTTTGCTCCTTGGAGCCTGTACTGAAATAACTGATAAAATTTTCTGTTGAGATTATGTTTTACGCCTGTGGCCACTGCACTAAGCTGAACTGATCGGTAACTGGCTACCGGGGAGGCTGAAACTGAACTGAGCTGGCCGGTCACTGGCGACCGGGTGGTACCATACTGAACTAATCGGTCACTGGCGACCGTATAAAATAACACTCCCACATAGTGAATGAACCACAAGCCATATCGCATAAATCTCAAAAATAATCATTTTCTATTTAATGCACGTAAAATAATTAACTGGCGTAATGAAAATTCCTGTAATTTTACCAACTGGATTGGATTGGATCGTCCCCAGACTCGCTGCAACTTAACTGTGCCATGAAAAATATGCAATAGCTTAAACTTGACCAACTATGCAATTTACGTTCAAAAGATGCGACTATGACGCCTATTGATTTCGCATTTAATCATGACTCCGAGCCAACCTGAACCGACACCGAACCGACGTATAGTCATGATTAAAATACGCTGAAAAATCATAAAATAATGCTCCTAAAATGATAGGGTCGAAATCTAGGTGGAATGGAGGCCAAAACACGAAACGCTCTTTCGAGAGTCAATTTGGCACATTGCACCGTAAATTCTCGTACGACCTCAAAAATGATCCGAATCACGAACGGTCGAAAACATGACCTTCTCAACTCAATGAGGCACTGTCAAGTCCAAGGGCATGGGCTAAAATCCAACCAAGAACTCAAACGAGCCTTCTAAACGACACAGCAACTTGCTGTAAATTTCCAGCAGCTGCACACCCGTGTAACTTGTGTTGTTTTCGAGACTACCGGCCATTGGGGCGTGAACCACCGACCAGAGACTCTTACCAACATCCCAAGGAATGATTTGAACCATGGCTAAGGGCCCTAGGCCAGCCACAATCCGCATCACACCATAACTCAACCGAAGGGTCCAACCGAGAGCCAACGTGCATGCGTGTGTAGTGTTTTGCTTAGATCGATGTCTTGCGTCGTTCCAGTGGCCATTTGATTGACCATGGCACGATCTAGACATCTAGGAGCATGATATGAACCGTGGCTAAGGGCCATAGGCCAACCAAGATCCATACCAAGCAACAAAAGAAACGAACCAAAAGTTGTCCAACCGAAGTAGCCGAAGGGGTATAGGGGCTGTTGTGATGTTTTTATTAAAAATCGATGACCCATGGACCAAGCCACCAAAAGGGCAACTTAGTCACGTCTTAGACATGCTAGGGGAGTGATCCAACCATGGCTAAGAGCCCTTAGGGCAGCCAAGATCAGATCCAACCCCTTGACACAAAAACTGAAATTTCGAACTCAAAAAGGGACACAAATGGTGTTGCTGTCATTTCTTGCTTTCCAGCGAGCATGGGATGAAACCGATGGACAAATGTGGTCCTAATGCATCCTATTACATGTATATAAGTCGCCTTGGGAGCCTGGAGTCGAACCAATCACCTGAAACTCACAAACCAAGAAAAACGTGAAGCTTGCCAAGGAATATAAAAAATTCTGCATGTGTTGTTATAAAATGTTTTGACATGGATCTCGATTTTTACTTGAATAAACATGATCATGTACTGAAAAATAAATGATAATATGACTTGATTGAGGTTTAGAAAGAATCTAGACATGCCTGGTTTTGTTTCGAAAGAAAACGAACGAAACGACGACGACGCGGCACGGAGGAGGTGGAGCGCTTCTCTTGTTTCTTGCTCTAGATTTTTCTTCCCTTGCTTCCTACTGAAATCCCACGGTTTTCCTCTCTCAAAAACACTCTGAATTTCGTGACTAAGGGAGGGGGAATGATGGTTAGGAGAGTGAGGGGGATAGGTGCAAGATATAAGGAAAGATATCAAGACTAAGTCTCCTAAATTTGAATTTTGAATTATGGTTTGATATCAAATGAGTTGGTGGATGCTTCTAGGAGGTAGTGGCCGATTTTTGCTTGTTTTCTAGTCTAGGATATGTCCATTAATTAATTAAATTGTGCTCCCCAAAAATCATAGAATTATCCTACTAATTACATGCAAAGAATTGGTCAAAGTTGATGAGTTGGCAAATGAATCTTCTAGCAATTAAGGGTGGCCGAAAATGCATGATAAATGGTAGGGGGAAATTGATTATCTAGTAAACTAATAACCCTTAAAAAAAACTTTACTAATCTTTTAATTAATTTGTTGAGCTAACCCCTTAATTATGCAACTTAAATAAGCTTATTTTCTACTCACCTCAAGTAACTTAAATTAAATCCTCAAAACATCCTTACTAACTTAAATGAACTTACTTGCTAGCTAAATTAACTTCTGAAAATATTTTCTGGATCTTAAATTCTATCTCAAAACTCCAACTCCGGTCCGGCCTCACTGAAATAACTGAAATGCTAAAAATCAAACTACTGAACTGAAATAATGAATAATTAACTTCAAATAAATGCATTTAAAATAATTATGCAATGAAGTCAATTAAATTTAAAAATCTAGAATTATGCATGGCTTATACGTTTACTGATTTACGGGTCCTATAATCCTTCCCCCCTTAAAATAAATTTCGTCCTCGAAATTAGAACTCACCGAATAACTCGGGGTATCGATCTCTCATCTCCGGCTAAGACTCCCAAGTAGCTTCCTCCTCATAATGGTTGAGCCATTTGACTTTGACTCGCTTAACAAGCTTGTTTCGAAGTTTCTTCTCCTGTCTGTCTAGGATCTGCACGGGTCTCTCCTCATAAGATAAGTTCGGAGTAAGCTGCAACGGCTCGAAATTCAGCACATGCGAAGGGTTCGCCATGTCCTTTCTCAGCATGGAGACGTGAAAGACATTGTGTACTCCGGCCAGATTTGGCGGAAGAGCCACACGATAAGCAAGCGTCCCAACTCTGTCAAGGATCTCAAACGGTCCAATGAATCTCGGACTGAGCTTCCCTTTCTTCCCAAATCTCATGACACCCTTCATAGGTGCCACTTTCACGAAGACATGATCGCCCACTGCAAACTCTAAGTCTCTCCTCCGCTGATCGGCATAACTCTTCTGTCGGCTCTGAGCAGTCCTCATCCTATCACGGATCTTGACTACTACATCTGCTGCCTGCTGAACAATCTCTGGACCCAACTCTGCTCTCTCTCCTACTTCATCCCAATGAACAGGAGATCTACACTTGCGGCCATACAGTGCTTCATACGGAGCCATACCTATAGACGACTGGAAAATTTTGTTGTAGGTGAACTCAACCAGTGGCAAGTTCTACTCCCAACTCCCAGAGAAATCAATGACGCAAGCGCGAAGAAGATCCTGCAAAATCTGAATAACTCGCTCCGACTGCCCATCTGTCTGCGGATGGAAAGCTGTGCTAAACAGCAACTTCGTACCCAAAGTCGAATGCAAGCTCTTCCAAAATGAGGAAGTGAATCTGGGATCTCTGTCGGATACGATCGAAACCGGAATACCATGGAGTCGGACTATCTCTCGGATATACAGCTCTGCATACTGAATCATGGTGAAAGTCGTCTTAATAGGCAAGAAGTGCGCTGATTTGGTACGACGATCTACAATCACCCAAATAGCATTCGATCCCCTGGCTGACTTCGGCAATCCGGTCACAAAATCCATGGTAATGTTCTCCCACTTCCACTCAGGAATAGGAAGAGGCTTGAGCAAACCTGCTGGTATCTGATGCTCGGCCTTCACTAACTGACATGTCAGACACTCGGACACAAACCGTCTGATGTCCTTCTTCATCCCTGGCCACCAATACAATAGCTGCAGATCTTTGTACATCTTCGTACTCCCAGGGTGAATGGAGTACGGGGACGTATGGGCCTCTGATAAGATGTCTGCTCGGATAGAATCACTGCTAGGAACCCATATCCTATCTCGGTATCTCACAATACCGTCGCTGACTGTATACAAGACACTGCCCTTGGCTTCATCTCTCTTCTTCCACTGTGCCAACTGCTCATCTGCTGCCTGACCACTGCGAATACGGTCAATAAGAGAGGACTGGATAGTCAAGGTAGATAAACGAGGAACTCTACCTCGAGGATAAGTCTCAAGATCAAACCTCAACATCTCAATCTGAAGAGGTTTCTGCATCGTCAAATGAGCCATCACTGCGACTTTCCTGCTCAAAGCATCCGCAACTACATTAGCTTTACCCGGGTGGTAGCTAATGTCAGAATCGTAGTCTTTCACAAGCTCCAACCAACGCCTCTGACGCATATTCAGCTCCTTCTGCGTAAAGAAATACTTGAGGCTCTTTTGGTCGGTAAAGATCTGGCACTTCTCTCCATACAGATAGTGCCTCCAAATCTTCAAAGCAAAAACTACGGCCGCTAACTCCAGATCATGGGTGGGGTAGTTTTTCTCGTGGATTTTCAGCTGTCGAGAAGCATACGCTATCACTCTCCCATGCTGCATCAAAACTGCACCTAAACCAAGCTTCGAAGCATCGGTATAAAGGACAAACTCACCGGATCCTGACGGTACAGCCAAAACGGGTGCTGAGATAAGAGCTTGCTTCAAAGTATCGAAGCTCTTCTGACACTCCTCGCTCCACACAAACTTCACATTTTTCTTGGTCAGTGCTGTGAGTGGAACGGCAATGGATGAGAATCCCTGAATGAACTTCCTGTAATATCCTGACAACCCAAGAAAACTGCGGATCTCTGATGCATTCGGAGGCACAACCCAATCTCTGACTGCTGCAACTTTTGCTGGGTCTACCTCAATACCACTGCTGGATACAATGTGGCCTAAGAACGCCACCTTCTCTAACCAGAATTCGCATTTACTGAACTTTGCGAATAATTTGTGCTTCTCCAATGTCTGCAACACTGTGGTCAGATGCCTGCTGTGCTCCTCCCGACTCTTGGAGTAGACAAGAATGTCATCTATGAACACTATCACAAAATGGTCGAGATACAGCTGAAATACGCGATTCATGAGATCCATGAAGATCGCTGGCGCATTCGTAAAACCGAACGGTATCACAAGGAACTCGTAGTGACCATAACGAGTCCTGAAAGCTGTCTTCGAAACATCAGCATCTCTCACCCTCAACTGGTGATAACCGGAACGCAGATCTATCTTGGAGAAAATCGAAGCTCCCTGCAACTGGTCAAACAGATCCTCAATCCTCGGCAGTGGGTATTTATTCTTCACTGTAACCCTGTTCAACTCCCGGTAGTCAATGCAAAGCCTCATCGTGCCATCCTTCTTTTTCACAAATAAGACTGGCACGCCCCATGGTGAAAAGCTCGCGCGAATGAACTCCTTGTCGAGAAGTTCCTGAATCTACTTCTTAAGCTCTGCCATCTCTGTCGGTGCTAGTCGGTACGGCGCTTTGGATATCGGAGCCGTACCTGGCATAAGCTCGATGGAAAACTGCACCTCTCTCTCAGGTGGCATACCAGAGACGTCTTCGGGAAAAACGTCTAAGAAATCTCTGACAATCGGAACATCTGAGGCTGACTGGCTGGGTTCCTCGGGGACAGATAAAAAGGTCGCTAGAAATGCCCGACACCCTCTATGCATGAGCTTCCTAGCCTGAACATAAGGAATAATGCGCGGTAAAGGAAAGTACCTGTCCGGCTCAAATAAGAACTGCTCCATTCCAGGCGGTCAGACAAGGACAGATCTCCACTGGAAGTCTATCAACACTCTGTTCTTCAATAGCCAGTCCATCCCTAGGATGATGTCAAATTCTGGCATCGGTAGCACGATCAGATCCGCATAAACAAGATTACCGTGCAGCTCAAGGTCTATATCTCGGATAACATTGGTAGCTGCCATCTCTTCGCCTGACGGCAACACTACTGAAAAGGCTGTATCTAGCCCAATGGTCTGGATCTTGAGAAAGTTTGCAAAGACCTCCGAAATAAACGAGTGAGTGGCCCCTGAATCTATCAAGGCCTTGGTAGCGGAATCAGATATAAAAATTCTCCCTGAAAGAGCGGAGCTCTAAGTTGAATCCAGTAGTTACAAAATCTAAACTTATAGACATGCAAAGGTCAAGGTTCTTGTAGCTTAATTTCCCCGAAATAAATCTGATTAGAGCATGCAATCCTATAACAGTTCTAAGTTCAAAAATCTAAATCCCGATTCCCAAAATGCTGAAATTCGAATAATAACTTAAAGTTTAAAGGTACCTGTCAACAACATAGTCTCCGGGTTGGTTTCCGCGGCATGGAGAGCAAAAACTCTGCCTTGGGTAGGCAGATTCCTCTGAGGGCACTGCAGCAACATGTGGTCTGGACTGCCACACTTAAAACACTTTCCTGAGCCAGACATACATGCTCCAGGATGGCGGCGTGAGCACCTGGGACAGACTGGGTGCTCATAAGTCCTCGGGGCTGGGCGTCCCCGCTTCTGCTGGCCTCGGTTCCTGGGCGGTCCATGAAAAGGCCTCTTATTCTGCTGCTGATGCTGATGAGGAGGAGGGCGGTGCGGTGCCTGGACTGGGCGCTTGCCCTGGCGATCCCTCTCGATATCCCGCAGATCCTGCTTTGCGGCTAAGGCCTTGGAGACGGCAATCTCATAAGTAGCAGGGTCAGATACCCTAACATCCCGGCGCAAGATCGGCCGTAAACCCACCAGGAAGTGCATCATCTTGGCTCTGGCATCATTCGCGATTAGGGGCACAAAGTGACAGCCCCTCTCGAACTTACGGATAAACTCCGTAACCGTCATATCCCCCTGTCTCAGGCTCATGAACTCGGTGGTCAGCCTGGTGCGAACCTCCTCAGCAAAATGCTTGGAGTAGAAAACCTCCGTAAAGTGGGTCCAAGAAAGTGTAGCCAAGGTCAGGGCTACTGAAGCTCCCTCCCACCATAAGCGGGCGTCTCCAGTGAACAGGTAGGTGGCACATCGGACTCGGTCTGCGTCTCCCAGCTCCATAAAATCGAAGATAACCTCGAGGGATTTGATCCATCCCTCGGCAACCATGGGGTCAGATGTCCCAGAGAATTCCTTCGGGCGCATCTTCATGAATCGCTCATAAACAGCCTCAGGCCCTGTCGGCCTGGCTGCGGCTGCGGCTACGGCTGCGGCATTGCCCCTCGCAAATTGTGCGAATAACTGTGCCATCCCATCTAACATCTGGGCACTCATGTCCGGTGGGGGCGGTGGAGGAGGTGGTAGGTCTCCCTCCGGTCTACGCTCCTCCCTATCTTCTCGGCGAGGCTCCTCCTCTCTGTTGCGCTCTAAAATGCGTCTAGGGGGCATACTGTTCCAACATAACCCATACGTAACTAACATGCATAATTCCATAGTTTATTTTAAATGAACACTGAAATACTGAAAATCTGGAAGCATGCTGACAAAATAATTCATGCTTTAACTGAAATGCTGAACAAAATGCTGAACTGAAAAACTTACAGACCGAAGACGTGGCTTCGTGAGCTTCTCCCGGTCAGTAGTAGTGAAACCCTATACAGAACCACCGCTCTGATACCAACTGTAAAGGGCCTAAAACTCCTTTCTTGAAAATTTGCAGAAAATTAAAAATTTTTCTTTTTTTTTTTAAAAGAACTTAAATGGCCTCATTCATAAAATCGACTGATGAATCAAGTTCAATGTTTATAATAATAGCAGCGGAAGAAAATAAAGTTTTGCCAACAATAACAATTTAAAAATTATCCAACGACTGATAAAAATTGTTTGCGGAATTAAATAACAACTGCTGCACTGAGGTCCTCGGGTGCCACTACTGCCGACCCAAGCTGGCTCACTGGTCCCCGCCCTCGGCCCTGGCCTCATCAGTACCTACAACAATCAAGTCTTGTGAGCCTAAAGACTCAGCATGCATATATCGCAGGTAACGAGTAAAACTCTAAATTTAAAATATGCATGAGTTAACATATCCTGTCCTGAGGCATACTGAAAATAATCTGTACTGAGCAATTATAATACGTGCATAACTGAACTGATAATCACAGTAAAAATATTTGCTCCTTGGAGCCTGTACTGAAATAACTGATAAAATTTTCTGTTGAGATTATGTTTTACGCCTGTGGCCACTGCACTAAGCTGAACTGATCGGTAACTGGCTACCGGGGAGGCTGAAACTGAACTGAGCTGGCCGGTCACTGGCGACCGGGTGGTACCATACTGAACTGATCGGTCACTGGCGACCGTATAAAATAACACTCCCACATAGTGAATGAACCACAAGCCATATCGCATAAATCTCAAAAATAATCATTTTCTATTTAATGCACGTAAAATAATTAACTGGCGTAATGAAAATTCCTGTAATTTTACCAACTGGATTGGATTGGATCATCCCCAGGCTCGCTGCAACCTAACTGTGCCATGAAAAATATGCAATAGCTTAAACTTGACTAACTATGCAATTTACGTTCAAAAGATGCGACTATGACGCCTATTGACTTCGCATTTAATCATGACTCCGAGCCAACCTGAACCGACACCGAACCGACATATAGTCATGATTAAAATACGCTGAAAAATCATAAAATAATGCTCCTAAAATGATAGGGTCGAAATCTAGGTGGAATGGAGGCCAAAACACGAAACGCTCTTTCGAGAGTCAATTTGGCACATTGCACCGTAAATTCTCGTACGACCTCAAAAATGATCCGAATCACGAACGGTCAAAA